>NC_090447.1:1321520203-1321823233 GCF_031143425.1 Pleurodeles waltl
AGCATCCAAAAAATAACAGCCACAGCCACTCAACACCATCACCCACACACTATCCACACACAAAACAACACACACCACCACACTCAACTCACTTAAATACACATACTCCACCCCACACATCATACACACCACCCCATGGCACCCCAAAGACAACCCCGCTTCACAGACGAAGAACTCAGGGTCATGGTGGAGGAAATCGTTCGGGTAGAGCCCCAGCTGTTCGGCACACAGATACAATACACCAGCATTGCCCGGAGGACGGAGCTATGGCAGAGGATTGTCGACAGGGTCAACGCAGTGGGACAGCACCCCAGAAATCGGGAAGACATCAGGAAGCGATGGAACGACCTACGGGGGAAGGTGCGTTCCATGGTATCCAGGCACAACATCGCCGTGTAGAAGACTGGCGGAGGACCCCCACCTCAACCCCCACAATTCACATCATGGGAGGAGGAAGTCTTGAACATCCTGCATCCTGACGGCCTCGCAGGAGTCGGCGGAGGAATGGATACTGGTAAGTTGAAGCTTCAATACTGCTTCCCCCCCACCTGCATGCCAAATCATACCCCAAACCTCACCCCCATCCTCGAACCCCACCCTCACCCCCATCCTCGAACCCCACCCTCACCCCCACCACCATCCTCACCCCCACCCCCAGCACACCTATTCCCCGCCAATGTCTCACCATCACAACCCACACATCCTAAAACCTAGGCCTGCATGCGTCCACTAAGCATGGACACCCATCACCAAAGCATGCCCAATGCATATACCCATCCCCCCCACAAGCCACCCTCACCAAAGCCCCCACACACGAATGCCAGCACTTGGGGACACGAGAACCCACAGATACACCCATATGCCACACATTGAAACTATAACCATACCTCTATACCCCTGCAGGACCCGACCGTCAACACACCGCGGCGGAGGGGCCAGAATTCTCCACACCCCCCACCCAAGAGGCCGTCAGCGATGACAGCAGCTCTGTCGACCTGGACACCGATGACCAGCCCGGACCATCGGGGACCTCTGGACAGTCGGTTCCCCTCACACAGGCACAGGCCACTACAGACCCAAACCCCTCTGGGAACACCAGCACAGCTCCCACCCAGCGGGCCCATGCCTCTGTCTCCAGGGCGCGTCAATCTGCGGTGTGTCTACCACTACAGGGCACCCAGGATAACCCACCACCCCAACAACAACAGGGACCTGGGGGCAGTGGTAGTGGGCACACCGGCCAGGGGGCAGAGGCCCAGGGAAACAGGGGAACTCGGAGGGCAGCTGTGCGACAGGGGGGGGAGGAGAGGCCCAGGGAACCCACTCTCCACGAGGTCCTCACCACCATCATGGGAGCATACAACCGCTCCCAGGAGACGATGGCGACGGTACTGGCCCGGTTCCAGGAGATCCAGGTACTGCAGGAGGAACACTATCGGGGGTACAGGGAGGACATCAGAGCCATCAACACCACCCTGGTTACCATGGTAGGGCTGCTGCAGGACCTCGTCAACAACAGGGCGGACACTGAACAACACCCAAGGGCCCCTGCCACTAGCCTGGACCAAGAACAGCCAACCACCTCCGCCGGCGCTAGTGGACAGGAGGCCCCCGCACAGCAGCAGCCCACCAGACCCCCACCTCCTGCAGGAGAAGAACCACCCCGCAAGAGGGCCCTGAGATCTCGCAAGAAGACAGAGTAGGATGTCAAGACCCCCGCCAGCAATGGATACCACCTGATGTCATCCCACTGTCCCACATTGTCACCCTGTCCATCCTTGAACTGCCCATGCTCCATCTCTCCACAGGCCTCTGGACAATGCACCTGTGTGACTGTTACTCTGGACTCTGCCATGGACATTCCTTCACCATAGCCCCCACCCACTTGAAACCACCCATCCCATTTTGAGCACTTAAATAAACACCTATTTTGCACCAAAATATCTGGAGTCTGGCTGTGATTTCAATAGATTGTAATTGACATGACAGTGCAAATATGTCCTTGTACATGGTGAAGTCAACAAACAGCTGCCACAAAGCTGTAGTCCATGGGGAAACGAAGCACAGGACTCGTAGTGGGGACCCCAGATCTGAAATAGGGAGGGAAAAGCCAAAACTCAGTCGTCATACACTGGGGCAAATAGACAGGCAGCAGAGATGCAGGAGAGTAGTTAACATTTACTAAATTATCTTTGAAATGTTACCTGTGTCCTATTGGAAGTACTGTTCAATGATTCTGTCCCTGTTGTCTGTTTCAGCCCCGTCGTCTTCCTCCTCGTCACTCTCCTCAGGTTTCACCGCTGCCACAACACCACCGTCTGGACCATCCTCCTGCAGGAAAGGCACCTGGCGGCGCAAAGCCAGGTTGTGAAGCATGCAGCAGGCCACGATGATGTGACACACCTTCTTAGGTGAGTACATTAGGGATCCACCTGTCATATGCAGGCACCTAAACCTGGCCTTTAGGAGGCCAAAGGTGCGTTCGATCACCCTCCTAGTACGCCCATGGGCCTCATTGTACCGTTCCTCTGCCCTGGTCCGGGGATTCCTTACTGGGGTCAGTAGCCACGACAGGTTGGGGTACCCAGAGTCCCCCACTAGCCATACACGGTGTCTCTGTAGCTGTTCCATCACGTAAGGGATGCTGCTATTCCTGAGGATGTAGGCGTCATGCACTGACCCTGGGAATTTGGCATTTACATGCGAGATGTACTGGTCAGCCAAACACACCACCTGGATGTTCATTGAATGGTAATTGTTTCTGTTCCTGTACACCTGCTCCCTGTCTCTTGGGGGAACCAAAGCCACATGGGTCCCATCAATGGCACCAATTACGTTGGGAATATGTCCAAGGGCGTAGAAATCACCCTTCGCTGTAGCCAATTCGCCCACCTCAGGGAAAATGATGTAGCTCCTCACGGATTTCATCAGGGCAGACAACACTCTGGATAACACCTTCGAAAACATGGGCTGAGACATCCCAGAAGCAATTCCCACGGTTGTCTGAAATGACACACTTGCCAAGAAATGGAGTACTGACATGACCTGCACCAGAGGGGGAATCCCTGTGGGTTGGCGGATGGGGGACATCAGGTCGGGCTCCAGCTGGGCACACAGTTCATGGATAGTGGCACGGTTAAGACGGTAGGTCAGGATAATGTGGCGTTCTTCCATTGTCGACAGGTCCACCAGCGGTCGGTACACGGGAGGATTCATCCGTCTCCTCGCCCAACCCAGCGGACGGTGCCTAGGAAGGACAACATGGAGCACACAGTCAAGCAACCCACAGGTACGTACTCACAGCTAGCACAGTATACGATTCTCTATGCAGTGAATGGCGTGTCTGAGTGGCTATGCAAGGCCTAGGCCTGTGTGACGCAGTTGAAATTGAGCCATGTGGGCCCTGGAAATGGCGGCTGCCTGACCTGTGAAGTGTGACAATGGGATGTGAGGTCAATGCGCTGGCGTGGCACACCGCGGCGGGGGGCGGGCGAAGACCGCGGCGCAAAGCCGCATTGGTTAACATTGAAGCCTATGGGTTTCAGGAGCCAATGGCGAAGGGCGCCGGCGGTGGCGGGACGCACCGCCGTGGTACGCACCGCCGCGGACGTCACCGCCATTTTCTATCTACTTATCCACTTGCAACTTGAACTTTCACAGGAGAGGACCTATACTGCAAGTGTTGCTGTGACCTCGGTCTGGAAGGGACAATGGCTGCTGCGCCTGGGGAAAGGGCCCCTGCCTTCACTGGAGAGGAGTTGGAGAAACTTGTGGATGGGGTCCTCCCCCAGTATGCGCTACTCTACGGTCCTCCAGACCAACAAGTGAGTTTAATTCAATATGGATTTGGGGCCACTGGCTGGCTTGGGGGCCTGGCGGGGGGCCTGGCGGGGATGGGGGGCATGTTGGGCCTGGCGGGGGGCCTGGCGGGGATGGGGGGCATATTGGGCCTGGCGGGGGGCATGGCGGGGGGCCTGGCGGGGATGGGGGGCATGTTGGGCCTGGCGGGGGGCATGGCAGGGGGCCTGGCGGGGATGGGGGGCATGTTGGGCCTGGCGGGGGGCCTGGCGGGGGGCCTGGCGGGGATGGGGGGCATGTTGGGCCTGGCGGGGGGCCTGGCGGGGATGGGGGGCATGTTGGGCCTGGCGGGGGGCATGGCGGGGGGCCTGGCGGGGATGGGGGGCGTTGGGCCACTGGAAAGGAAAATGCTGAGAAACTTGAACGTGGTATTTCTCCCTCCCTGTACGTGTCACATAGGTCCGCACCCATGAGAAGATCGGGATTTGGCGTGCCATCGCCAAGGAAGTCCGGACCCTGGGGGTCCACCATCGACGGGGCACCCACTGCCGCAAGAGGTGGGAGGACATCCGCCGCGGGACCAAGAAGACCGCCGAGTCTCTGCTGGGGATGGCCTCCCAACGTAGGCGGGGTGCCTGCCGTCAACTGAGCCCCCTGATGTTCCGGATCCTGGCGGTGGCCTACCCTGAATTGGATGGGCGCGTGAGGGCAGCACAGCAGACACAAGGGGGTGAGTACAAGCATTATCTACTCTGTTGTCGCGCAGTGGAGGTGTCTGGGTGGGGGAGGAGGGCTGGGGGTCCCCCTAGGCCAGGGCGATATCTGTAGGCTGGGCACCCCCGTAAGCCCCTGTGTCCCCAGCCACCACCCTCAGTAGTTTGTCAGTACAGCCATCCCTGGGCCGTGTCATCCATGGGTGCAGTTGTCAACTCTAGGCGTGTAGGGCATGTTCCACGGAATGCGTAGCGGACCCCAAGTGCGCAACTTAGTGCAGGGGGCATCTGTGTCTGTCATGTCCGCTAACTGTACCGGAGATCCATGTACTCAATATCCCTTTATTTCTCTCTCCCCCCCCCCCTTTTTGTTTGTCTTTCTGTGCTTGTGTGCATCAGCATCATCAGGCGGAGGAGAAGTGGCATCGGGGCAGGAGGGAGCTGCATCTCACATGGCCCAGGAGGGCCATGCCACAGAGTCAGACTGGACCAGTGAGACGGAGGGCGAGGGGAGCTCCACGACGGGGACGACTGGACCCTGCAGCGACACGGACACGTCCTCGGAAGGGGGCTCCCTTGCGGGGGTGGCACCATCCGTGCCCCCCGCCATTACAGGTACAGCCGCCACCCAGCGCACCATCTCCGCCCTCCCAGCAGCCCCTCAGCGTTCGCCCCGTGCCCGCTCTGCCAGGAAGCCGGGCATCTCCTTCGCCCCAGGCACCTCAGGCCCTGCCCCTGTTACCCCCGCTGCCCTCAGTGAGGAGGTCATTGACCTCCTCCGAACGCTCATTGTTGGGCAGACTACCCTTTTGAATGCCATCCAGGGGGTGGAGAGGGAGGTTCATCGCAGCAATGCGTACCTGGAGGGCATTCATTCGGGTCAGGCTGCCCATCAGCGATCGTTCCATGCTCTGGCCTCAGCACTGACGGCAGCCATTGTCCCTGTCTCCTGCCTGCCTCTACTACCTCCCTCCTCCCAGTCTCCTGTTCCTCTGCCTGTCCCACCCACACCATCAGACCAGCCTGCACACACCTCAACACCCAAGAGAAGCTCATCCAAACATAAGCACCACAGATCACGCAGACATTCACACACGCAACATTCCGATGCAGACATGCCAACAGTCACTACCACCTCTGTGACCCCCACCTCCTCGTCTCCCTCCTCCCTCCCTGTGACGTCTACACTCACACCTCCATTCACCTCACCATCAGCCAGTGTTTCCATCACCAGCACACCCTCCACTCCAGTCCGCACACGTGCAGTCACCACCCCCACTGCCATTTACACGTCCCCTGTGTCCTCTCCCACTGTGTCTGTCACCCCCTCTTCCACACCACACAAACGCAGCCACCCACCCACCCAACAGCCATCCACCTCACGACAGCCTATCCCTCCTGCACCTGCACCCAAAGACAGCAAACGTGACTCACCTACAACCACATCCTCTCCCTCCACTCCCATTCCCACTGTACCTACCACTCTCCATTGTCCCAAGAAGCTCTTCCTCGCCACTACTAACTTCTTTCCTGACCCTGAGCCCCCCCCTCCTTCTCGTCGGGGTAAGAAGAGCACCTCAGCCACCACCAGCCCTGCAGCCCCCTTGACAAGGGTGCAGGGGTATTGGAGCCCGCCAGCCCGCATGTCTGGATCTTCGCCCAGCAGCAAGGGGACAGCCAGCCCACCCCCTGGGAAGAGGAGCAGAAGGCGGAAGGGGCGCCGCAGGAGCCCGCCTTCTACATCCCCCCCGGACACCACCCAGAGACAGTCACCAGCCACAGCTCCAAAGGGAGGAAAGGGCCACAGGCCCACAACTAAGGAGGGCAAGGGCAGCAAGTCGGAGAGGTCAGGCAGCAGGCCTGCTGCCCAGGAGGAGCCCACAACCCCCATAGCCGCTGCCCCGGGAGGAACCGGCACAGCTGCCCCGGGAGAGCCCACCACCCCCATAGCCGCTGCCCAGGGAGGACCCAGCCCAGCTGGCCAGGAGGGCCCCACCACCCACAGCCCAGGTGGGCAGTGAAGGAGCACCATCCCCGCTGCCCAGGAGGGCACCACCAGGCAATTAGCAGTTGGCCATAGACCGGCCGCCGTCTCAAGAACCGCTGAACTGGGCCCTTCAAGGCAAGGACCGCTGAACTGGGCCCCGCCGTCTCAAGAACCGCTGAACTGGGCCCTTCAGGGCAAGGACCGCTGAACTGGGCCCCGCAGTCTCAAGCACCGCTCCGCTGGGCCCCGCCGTCTCAAGAACCGCTGAACTGGGCCCTTCAGGGCAAGGACCGCTGAACTGGGCCCCGCCGTCTCAAGAACCGCTGAACTGGGCCCTTCAGGGCAAGGACCGCTGAACTGGGCCCCGCAGTCTCAAGCACCGCTCCGCTGGGCCCCGCCGTCTCAAGAACCGCTCCGCTGGGCCCCGCCGTCTCACGCACCGCTCCGCTGGGCCCCGCCGTCTCAAGAACCGCTGAACTGGGCCCTTCAGGGCAAGGACCGCTGAACTGGGCCCCGCAGTCTCAAGCACCGCTCCGCTGGGCCCCGCCGTCTCAAGAACCGCTCCGCTGGGCCCCGCCGTCTCACGCACCGCTCCGCTGGGCCCCGCCGTCTCAAGAACCGCTGAACTGGGCCCTTCAGGGCAAGGACCGCTGAACTGGGCCCCGCCGTCTCAAGAACTGCTGAACTGTGCCCTTCAGGGCAAGGACCGCTGAACTGGGCCCCGCAGTCTCAAGCACCGCTCCGCTGGGCCCCGCCGTCTCAAGAACCGCTCCGCTGGGCCCCGCCGTCTCAAGAACCGCTGAACTGGGCCCTTCAGGGCAAGGACCGCTGAACTGGGCCCCGCAGTCTCAAGCACCGCTCCGCTGGGCCCCGCCGTCTCAAGAACCGCTGAACTGGGCCCCGCCGTCTCAGGAACCGCTGAACTGGGCCCTTCAAGGCAAGAACCGCTGGCCCTTTGGCAGACGTGGCAGGGCAGGATCTATCTCGGGCAGGGCTGCAGGATGTCCTCTGGCCAACTTGCCTCCTCCAGTGGCAGTGGGGTCTGTTATGGACTGTATGGACTGTGGCTTTGCTCTCCCCAGGATGGCCCAGTGGGCAGGCCACCCACTGTATGGACTGTATGGACTGTGGCTTTGCTCTCCCCAGGATGGCCCAGTGGGCAGGCCACCCACTGTATGGACTGTATGGACTGTGGCTTTGCTCTCCCCAGGATGGCCCAGTGGGCAGGCCACCCACTGTATGGACTGTTTGGACTGTGGCTTTGCTCTCCCCAGGATGGCCCAGTGGGCAGGCCACCCACTGTATGGACTGTTTGGACTGTGGCTTTGCTCTCCCCAGGATGGCCCAGTGGGCAGGCCACCCACTGTATGGACTGTTTGGACTGTGGCTTTGCTCTCCCCAGGATGGCCCAGTGGGCAGGCCACCCACTGTATGGACTGTTTGGACTGTGGCTTTGCTCTCCCCAGGATGGCCCAGTGGGCAGGCCACCCACTGTATGGACTGTTTGGACTGTGGCTTTGCTCTCCCCAGGATGGCCCAGTGGGCAGGCCACACACTGTATGGACTGTTTGGACTGTGGCTTTGCTCTCCCCAGGATGGCCCAGTGGGCAGGCCACCCACTGTATGGACTGTTTGGACTGTGGCTTTGCTCTCCCCAGGATGGCCCAGTGGGCAGGCCACCCACTGTATGGACTGTATGGACTGTGGCTTTGCTCTCCCCAGGATGGGCCAGTGGTCATGGAGTCCCCTCGTGGATCTGGCGTCGTGTACTCAAGTGGCTGAGGTGCCCCCCCTTCCCTTCCCCCTGAGGTGCCTGTCCTATTTTCTTTCTGATGCCCCTGCAGTGTTCTCTCCGTGGAGTTCTTGTCGTGGGACTGGGCCTTGCCCCTTTGCACAGGACCCCTGTGATCCACGGACAGTTGTTGGACTACATTTAGTAGCTGTATATATTTTGTACATAGTTTAGTTATTTATTGGGATTACTGGTGTACATATTTCAATATATCTGCCCGTTTATGATCTCTTCTTTTGGTCTTTGCATTATTTCGGAGGGGGGTGGTTTGTGGGTTGTGACAGTGATCTGTGGGAATGCATTGATGTGTGTGTTGTAGTGGGTGTGGGTGGGTGGGTGTGTGCCGGTAATCTTTTCCCTCCCCTGTGTCGTAGGTGCAGTACTCACCGATGTCTTCCGCGCCGCCGGGCATGCTCCTGGTATATGAGCAGGAATAGGAGTGCGGGGATGACCTGCAACTCTGGTTCCATACTGCCGGAATCTCGCGTGGAGTGCGTAGAGGTGAGCGTTTTCCCGTTCGTAGTCTGTTTCCGCCGTGTTCTTATCGGCGGTGCTCCCGCCCCAGAAAAGGTGGCAGATTGGTGGGTCGTAATAGGGTGGGCGGTACATTGTCTGCCGCCTGGCTGTTGGCGGGAACCGCCGCGCTGTTTGTTTGTACCGCCGTGGCGGGCGGAGTGTTAAGTTGGCGGGCTGTGTTGGCGGTTCCCGCCAGGGTCAGAATTGCATATTTTAGACCGCCGGCCTGTTGGCGGCTTGGCCGCCGCTTTATCACCGACCGCCAGGGTCAGAATGAGGGCCATAGTCTACTAGAGTACTGATTAAGACATATACCTCAAGCATCACCCCAATTAGCCTTTATGATGTGCTTATATCAGGCATCAGAGAATATGAAGAAGTTGGAGATTTTTAGATTAATAGTTTGAGAACAACAGATCGTGGCTAACCATGTCATACACTTTTCAGTAATATGTTAAGAATTGGCCATGACAGTAATTCTCTGTCAATCGCAGATGCAGTTTATATTTTATCATTAGAAATGAAAGCATTGTATTGCTATGCCTTTGGTGCAGAAGGTCTATCAGAAAATGTGTGGAATGGCAATTTCAATTCTTTAACTCTGTGCTTCTGATACATCACAGTCATTTAAAGGGAACTGACTGCCTTAAAAGTAGTCTTAGACACTCCTCTCCCTTCCCATTGAACCTACTTCTCAAAGCACCCCTCATTGTTAATAAAATAGTTTGATATAAAATTTAAGTTCCGAATCTGAAGTCTCTTAAATATTAATGTTTTGTCAAGAAATCTTCTGCATCATCAAAATATTTGCATTAGCTTAGGTGTTTAAAATTATTGGAGCTTATGTGTTCTCAAAACACATTTTGTTATCTGGCAGGGGCCTTTGAATGCTTTGCTTAAAAGAACATCAAAAACAAAGTGATGGATGGGATGCTTGAATTAATCTCAGCCACTAGCAGTCACTTGGGGCTGCAGCCAAACCTATTGCTTTACGTCCACCATCTGTGTCAGTTTGGACACAGACATATGCAAACCTGTCTTGACCCTGTTTCAATTGGAATAGTCTAGCCTGAACTGCCAGGCTAAATCCTCCCTGAACCGGAAAAAGTGCAACCCAAGACCGGTTTTACCTTTATTAGGCTTTATCAGCCAGGTATGGCTTTGTCCAGTGGAGTAGATGCCAGGCGCAGCTCCTCCGTTAGGGCGGAGGAGTGTACCCCACCGCCAGTAGCAGCCGCTGCAAATCACCTTTAACAAACAAAATGATAATAAACCATGTTTATTATTGTTTCATTTGGTAAAAGGGCGGAGCATTGGAGATGAGGACGATGAGGGGAGTGCACTGTGCACTCCCCTCAGTGCACATGTATGTTTGGCCAGCCGTCTGGGACCAGGCAAACATACATGCGCAGTACGCTCTCTCCATCCTAGCAACAGTTACCGGGCTGGAGAGAGCAGCCACAGGCTCCCAGACTGCCCCAGCAGGAATGGCCACAGGGCATGCTGGGAGCCTGTGTCTGCAGTGCAGCAGAGGAGCAGCGCGGCAGCAGCGGCGGAGAAGCAGGTGAGTGATTTAAAAAAAAAAATGTTTTTAATTCATTGCCCCCCACAACTCCTCCCTGCACTTCGCCCCACACCAGCCCGCCCCAACAAAGCCCGGTGAGCCGCTCCTGGTAGATGCCCTAGGTGCAATTGGTATGCCCAGACGTGGGTCCACTTCTCACTGTGCTCAAGTTATACCTCAATGATGAGAAATGAGTAGAAGTAATTAAAAAATAAATAAATCTGAGGTTCCTTGTGCTCCCAGCTGCTAAAGACATGACCTAGCAGTTTGGGGTGGACTGCTCCTATAGGAACAGGACCAAGACTGATTTGCATAAGGCAGGTCTCTGTGTGGAATGTCACAGCTGGAGAAAAACGATGTTCTGAAATGTAGCCAAGAGTGATTAATAGTGGCTGAGATCAATTCAAGCATTCCTTAAATGACATTGTAGTTATTTAAGTAGATGCCTTAAAGTGTGACAGGTGTGCCCAGATGTGGGTCCCAGGCTAAGTGTGCTATAGGACTCAAGATATACCTCACTGTTGAGACCTAAGTAAGTCGAAACCAGTCTAGGGTTAATTTTGGTCTCATGTGGAGGGGACCTGACCTGGCAGTTCGGCTAGACTGTTCATATTGGACCAGGACTGGTTTGCATACTGCGGGATGCTGTCTAGAATGGCACAGTGCGCAAAAACCATGGTATTATTTTTGAAGTAGTTGCTTATGAGAACAGCATAGGCAGCCCAGAGGATCAGCAGAAACTTAGAGAGGTATGCGCATATGTTATCTGTGTATCTAAGGAAGCAGATAACACATTGCATGAATGCCTTTTATTGTCTTTAACATTTATTTCTTGAATAACATTTAACTCACGCAATGAGCATGCTTTACATAAATATGTTGCATAAACATTCAACGAGGGACAAACAACCAGATGTTGTGCACAATCTATATCTCCCATCTAACGTACCCCCAATATGTTTTAGTTGCTTTCTCCTCCTTTTCAGAATTAACTGACTTCTGAGACCTATGCAATGATGTGCAAACATTATGCATTTAACGTAAGATTACAGTTTTGCAGTTAGCTTTACTTACCTTAGGTAACAACACTGACACTGCACCCATATCATCTGCCAGGCCTCAATGTAATTTTCCATGAACCTTTCACCACTGTTCCCAGATAACCATGTGTTATGTCAGTACAGTTGGAAAGGTGCTTTTCTCCTGTGTTAAAATTGGCTCAGTATCTACTACAACTAACATAAGTGTACCCAGATGGTCTCAGCTTCAAGGTGTGTCATTTCTGGAGCAAAGGCACATTGACAAAGCAAAGGCACATTGACAAAATTTGCCAAAGATTAGCATCAGGACTCATTTTTACATCATCCATCTTCATAGGTAGTGATATCACTCCCCTCCCCTTCCTACGACCTATTAAATGGCTGCCACTGCATGAATGTACAGGGGACATATGCAGCATGCTCACTGCTGGTGCTCAGAAGGCATGCCAAGGGCTAGCCTGTCTGCGCTCGTCCACACCTGGATCATGCCCAGCACCAGGAACATTGATCCTTCTCCCTCCCTCCACTACCTCGCTGTACCACACAACACCAAGGGAGCATTCTCCTGCACTTCCTGCATGTTTTCATATACTTACCCACATCTAACACTCACCACAGCAAGAACACCAAACACCTCACTCTCTCTCACATGCATACAGTCCTGCAACCAGCCACACAGCACTCCACACCTATATGCCTGCCCCTCAATATCCTCTTACTCACCAAACACACCAGAGATCTTGGTCCTGCTGCATGGTAATGCACCTGTCCTACGTTTTCTCATGGAAACCTGACAAAATTCTGCATCAGCACCTGACATCACCACAGCCATCTTCACGGCTACAAGATTACCAGGCAAGGCTGACTTCACAAGCCTGGAGGCGAAATCGCCATCATCAACAAGAACACCATCAGCTGCACCACATTAATGGATACGCCATCCTCCAACATGGAACACCTGTTGTTGAAGTTCCACATCACAGCCAACTTCACACTACACAGCGCTCTCATATACAGACGACTAGGGCCTTGCACCAACTTCACCGACACCATCAATGACTTTGTTGCATCACCTGTCCTCAATGTTAGCTATTACGTCCTACTCAGAGACCTGAACTTCCACCTGGAAGACCACACTGACCCTAACTCAAGAGAACCAACGAGTAAAAGGGCCTACCCACATAGCTGGAAGCCTTCTGGACCCTATTTACATCAATTTGAAAATCATCCAAGTTGACAAGCCTAGGTCGTGCCCTGGACAGACCACCCCCTAATAAAGTTTAATGCCCCAGCCCCAGTCTGATGCACATACACCACAGCCAGACCAGCCTGTCGAAACAGGAACAACAGCACAGGCAATGACTGTAACAGTGCTCTCAACAACCACAAACCTGAACACAGCAACAGCCTCCTCAAAGCAATAAATAATTGCAACAATAGGATCACCTTCTGTGCTGACTTCCTGCCCCCCTCAAGCAGAGCAACACAACAAGATTCAGAATCCAGGACTGTTAACCCACAAAGGAACCTAGACTAATAAAACAACACTACAAACAACTGGAACACAAATGGTGAATGATCCAGGACAATGCAGGCAGGCGCTCATTCAAATCTGCCACAATATGCTACCACCAAATGCGCTTTTCTGGCAGACTGCATCAATGCCAGCACCAGCAAATGCACATCAATGCATGATGAAATATTTCACCTCACATTCAGCCACATGCAGCCCCATCAGCCCCTCCCATGATATCTTTCTCAGTTGTTCAACAACAAAATCATCACCATTAACAGCAATATCAGCCCACAACCTGACCTGACAGACCTCACCAAACACCTCCCAGTCTTATCCAAAGAACCAATGCTAACCACATGAGCTCTCATCACCCCGGAAGAAACCACTGCCAACATTAATTCAATCTACTCAGGGGCCTCCTCAGGCCTCTGCCCCCACAACCCCAATTCCAGAGGACTGCAACCCCTCAATGCCATGCTCAAACCCATTCTGAATGCCTCCACATCTCCTGTACCTTCTCAGATGCTTAGAAACACACAACTGCCCTTCCTTTTCTGAAGAAACCATCTGCAGACTCTTCAGTGCTCCATCTCCCTGTTACCATTCCCCAGACAAGGAAAACATTAACAGACACCTCACCAAATACCTCAACAACCACCAACTCCTCAACACCATTCAGTCTGGTTTCAGACCAAACCACAGCAGGGAACCTGCCCTCATCGTCACCACAGATGACATTTGCATGACTTTAGAAAGAAAAGAATATGCAGCCCCCATCGTCCTGGACCTCTCTATAGCAATTGACACAGTCTCCTCTCTATCCTCCTCCAATGTATACATGATATCACAATCCAAGTACATGCACTCCAATGGATCTGCTCCTTCCTGACTGGAAGGACCTAGTCAGTCTGCCTGGTACCATATACTACCCAGGACCTAATCTTTGGAGTTCCATAAGAATCCACCCTGATCCAGACCCTCTTAAGTGCATACATGATCCCTGAAGCCAGCATCATCCACTCTCATGACATCAACATCCTTTCCTATGCTGACAACACACAACTCATTCTCTCCCTCAAAGACAAGTTCAATGCTTGCATGATTGAAATTGTCCACTGTTTGAAGACCACCTGTCTAAAGTTGAACACCGACAAAACTGAAATCATGATCTTCAGGAAGAGCACATCACTGTGGGACTCCACCCGGTGGCCAACAGAGCTAGGGCTAACACCCACTCTGGCCATCCACACCAACAACCTCAGGATCATCATCAACAGCAAACTCAACATAACTGCCCAAGTCAATGTCATCACCACCTCATGCTTCCCAACCCTGAAGATGCTGAGGAAGGTTTTTAAATGGCTCCCAATCAGCAGCCGGAAATCTATCATGCACACCCTGCTCACAAGTAAGGTGGAGTACAAGATCCCCTCTATGCCGAGATCAACAAAAAACTCATCAAAAGGCTGCAGAACATTCAGAAATCAGATGCCAGAATCACTTTCAATATCCCACACCACACTTACATCACATCTCACCTGAAGGAGCACAACTAGCCCCCCCATTCACAAACGAGCACACTTCAAACTCCTCACCCTCACTTTCAAGGAAGTACTTAACACTGGCCCAGTATAGCGGAAAAATCACATCTGCTGTCACAAACCTTCAAGACACCTCTGCTCATCCGGACTCTTTCTAGCACAAATTCCACACATATGGGAAACCAGATCTGGTGGTTGAGCCTTTTCCTACACCACTCCTAAAATGTGGAATGACCTGCTGCTACCCATAAGAGCCTCATCCTCATCATTACTTGAATCCCGCAAGAAGCTGAAGACCTGTTTTTCAAGTAGCCCCACTAGGCCCTAGATACAGCTAGATCACACCTTCTCATCACCAGGATACCCTCTCAGGTGATTGTGCGCTCTACAAATCTGCATAACATAACATAACATTTGTCTGTCTAGTGACGGCTTCTCCTGTAACAGCAGGACCTCCCCTTTTCCATGTTCTTCAATCTGGGCTCCTATCAAACAGTATTATGCCTCGTATGCTACCAACTAACTCTCAAAAGAACAACGATAATACAATCATTGGCAAAGTCAATTTTTTCTGGCTCTACTGTGCTAAACACTTGTAAATACCAGTATTGGCAGCTGCTGTTTGGGACATTAATGCCAAGTCTATTTTCTTTGCGAGTGCTGGAGGAAGAAGTAATAAAAAGGCTTGCTTTTGGTAACCAATGCAGAAAGGAGATATATGATAGCCTGAGAAAACTTTTTAGATATAAAATGCTCTCTCATGCATTAAAATGAAAGCACCTCCAAGAACTCATTCCCTCTGGTAACTGTAACTCTCACCATTGCCATGCGCTGCTAATTACCTCACATATTACATCACTTATGACATATTCGATCACATTATAGATAATATCACTGCAATATTTGCAGCAAATTGTTTGATGAGACAACACAGCACACTGAACACAACCAATCTAATGAACTCCGTTCACTCGAGACTACCCACTGACCCGTGCCCCCACTGACATTTCAATCTTGGAAGAGACAAGATCAGCTGCCAACTCACCATCATCCTCAACACCTCGATAACCACAGCTACCTTTTCCGATGCCTGGAAACACGCTGAAGACAGACCCCTCCTCAAGAAACCCTCTGCAGACACTAGTGATCTCCAGAACTACCTTCCCATCTCACTGCTCCTGTTCTCCACCAAAGTCCTGGAGGAGGCCATCAACTTCCATCTGACTGAACGCCTGGAGCAAAACAACCTACTAGACCCTTTTTAATCAAGCTTCAGAACCAACCACAGCAGCGATACAGCTCTGATCACTGCAACAGATGACATCCATACCCTATTTGACAGAGGAGAAGCAGCCGCCCTGATCCTGCTTGACCTCCCTGCAGTCTTCAACATGGTCTTCCACCACACCGTCATCAACCCCCTCGGTCAGATTGTTATCACAGATGACGTTCTCTGATGGATGGCTTCCCTTCTCTCAGGATGCACCCAGAGAGTCCACCTTCCTCCCTGTACATCGCAAGCCAAGCAGGCCATCTGTGGTGTCTCCCAAGGCTCTTCCCTCAGCCCAACCCTCTTTAACATCTACATGACACCATTCATGGACATCATCACTACACACCATGGGGTCTTCATGAAACGTCAGGTCAACGCTGTCTTCTTCGCCTGCTTCCACATGATCTGCATTCTCCGCAAAATCTTCAAGTGGCTCCCCATCAGCACCAGGAAGACGGTAACACAGGCCCCCATCACAAGCCAAATGGACTACAGCAATGCACTTCATGCAAGCATAACAACTGAACTCATGCAAAGACTCCAGGCGATCCACAATACAGTTGACACACTGAGCCTCAAACTGCCCAAGAGAAACCACATTATCCAGCACCTGATAGACCTCCATTGCCTCCCTATCCAAAAGAGATGCCTTTTCAAGCTCCTGACCAATGCCTACAAAGCAATACATGACCAAGGACCCGCTTACATGAACCACCACCTATATTTCCACCGATCCCTCAGGAACCAGTACTCCACACACCTCGTCCTTGCACAGATCTTTCGCATACACTGCTGCTGTGCCAGAGGATGCTCCTTCTCTCATCTCTCCACCAAAGCCTGGAACACTCTCCACCCCTGCCTTTCAACTTCACCCTCACAGACCAACGTCAGGAAGGGGCTCAAGACATGTTTTTTTTGATTGAGACCTGCAGCAAGTACCTGGATACCCTCTTGGGTGACAAGCTGCGCTCAATAAGTATGACTTGATCGACTTGAATGATGAGAAAACTGTGTATGGCGAGGGCACAAGTCTGCTTTTTCTAAGTTTTTTAAAATTCTATTTTGTAACTATAAATCCTTGTAACCTTTCTTTTTTTCAGTGAATTTCTACACTTTTTAAATGCTATTTCCTAACTATAACATCCCTATAACCTTTGTTTTTTAAGTGAATTTTACCATTTGGTTTAACATAACTTGCACTGCAATGTATAAGTGGGTGTGTGAATGGCTGCATGGGTCTGTGTGTGTGGGAGGTTATGTGGGTTTGCAAGTGAGTGTGTGTGGGTGTGTGAGCGGTTGTGTGGGTGTGTAAATGGGTGTGTGAGTGTGTCAATAGGTGTTTGTGTTGGTGTGCCAGTGGCTGTGGAGGTCTGTAGGGGTGTGTGTGATGATAGTGTATGTGTGAGTGGGTTTGTGAGTGGTCGTGTGTGTAAGTGGGCATGTGAATGGGTGTGTGTGTTGTAGTGTAGGTCTGTGAGGGGGTGTATGTCTTTTTTAATTGGGTTTTGATCAGCGGTTCCATGGTACTGCCATGGATCCATGGATCTTAGCGTGCTAAAACAAAATCATTTTTGGACAATTTTGTGCCAATGAGGGGTCCCTCACAGACCCCTCCATCAGTTCCATGGGGTCAGGATACCTGTACCCTGACACCTTTTATCATTTCTTAATTATATTATACCACCATGGGAATCGAGTCCCGATGCACAAAATGGTGGCTGCATCATTCCTCTCAGGTTGCACCAGTCAATCACAGAATGGCTGTTGGTGCGTGGATCCATGGATCTGCCTGGATCTGCTGTGGATCTGCGCTAGATCCGCATTTCTAGATATACATAAATCTTTTTATTTTAATAACTCCAAAACTGCATAACAGATTTACCCCAAATTACAAAAATCACTCTTTCTAGACCAAGATCTAGCTTTCTGTCAAATGTGGTCTAATTCTGTTCAGTGATTTGGGCTGTAGTCATTTCTAACATCCCTATGAGAAATTGAATGGGATAAATGTGTTTTAGGAACCTCCCCCCTTTTTTTCAGCCCCCACTTGACAGATCACTGAAACTTTCTACATGGCAGCTGAAGCGGCTTGCAAACTATTTTTGAAAATTTCATGAATATTCATCAAATGCGCCAAAGTTATTGGCACAACAAAAAAAGCTCTTCTTATGGAAACTAGGTCCTAACTATAACTACCTACTGGTGAATGGCAGTAAGTAAGATACATATCTATATATTAAAAAATAAATAATAAGTGCCCCGTGATTCTTCTTGATGCACACAGTAAGTTTTGGGGTGATCCGTTAAGTGGGGGCTGAGAAAAAGGGGGGGTCAAAAAAGTTGGATTTCCCATGTTAATTCTCTTAGCAACTTTAGACATAACCCCACCTCCATGGGGCAAAATCCTTTTGTTATCCCCAGGGACCACCACTTCTCTGGGGTGATACATTACGATATGTGTGGGAGATGCATGGCCCCCGCACACTGGGGACCACCACCTCCCCAAGGCATTGTCAAATTGAATTCTCTTAAAAGCAGCTGCCTGCTTGCTGGAGAAATGGGACTGCTGGGAGCAGTCCCTGAGGTCTCAGATAGCCTGTACAGGGCATATCATAATTTTTTTTTAAAAAAATGTCAGGGTCCGTGGGGAGGCCTTGAAGCTCCCCTGCCCCGTACCACATAACCCATACGGGGCAAAAAAAAAGTTTAAAAAAACTGTAGCTCAAGTGTCAAGGTCACAGACTTTCATACTGAGCGTTGAGGGTTCAAGACCAGGTGTAACGCTGCTCATTTCCCTCCTTTTTTTTCTTGAGTGCACAATTTTAAGGCTCATACTGAAAGGTGATCTTATTGTTTTAAAGTGTCAAATACATTTTTCGTTTCAATTTCTGCAGAAATATCTCATTCTAAGTAAATCATCCATCAATGCCTAAAAACTCTCTAGCTCCCTCTCACTCTCTTTCTCTCTTTTTTAATCTCTTTCTCCCACTCACAGACCCACTCAGATCCTTGCGCACCCACTTACAGACCCACTCAGATCATTGTGCACCTACTCACAGCGCCACTCAAACACTTATGCATCCACTCACAAACCCAGGAAGACTCTCACACACCCGCTCACAGACCCACTGACACCCTTATGCACCAACTCATAGACCTGCATGGACACTTATGTACCCGCTAAGACACTGATGCATGCACTTTCACACCAAGACAGAGACTCTCACAGCCTATTCTCACATCCAAAGAGATAGGCTATGGCCAACTCCTGCCACACATGGCCAAAGAGTAGGGTTTGGTGGTTAGGGGGGTTGGCCTCAGGGACTGGTGGTTGGATTAACGTATAGTAATGAAAATTGCTAATTGTTATAAAAACCATAGAAATTCACTGAAAAAAAACAAAAGGTTACAGGGAAGTTATAGTTAGGAAATAGAATTTTAAAAAAGCATAGAAATTCACTGAAAAAACAAAATGTTACAGGGAAGCTATAGTTAGTTATAGATTCTGAATTTACTCGTACAAAACTAGGGGTGGGCGGCGAGCTCAGCTGGCTGAGCTAACAGAGTTTTGGGTGCTCAGCACTCTGCTTGGAGCCCGTAGTTCACCTAAAACTTCTGCTAGCTGCACCAGTGGAGCAGAGATTACTTAGTGCTCACTAAGGCCCGTTTATGGGCCACATAGAACAAGTGCAGACTGTCTGCACTTGTACTGTGTGACACATAAATGTGCTGCAGTGCACAGCCTCGTTCCTAACGGCGATGGAGCTGGAGCTGGCAGCAGCAGCTCGGGAGGCTACCAGGCCTCCCTCAGCCAGCAGCCTGGGCCAGGCCTGGGAGCTAGAGGCAGAGGGACGCAGAGCGCCAGGCCGCTGGCAACGAGGACCCAGCTGAGTCCTCGTTTTTAATTTTTTTTTGTTTGTGCACACTAGTGCACATGAGACCTGAAACTACAGCTTTTGCGGCCTACAGCCCTAGTATGAACTCAGACCAGGGCCGTAGGCAGCAAAAGCTGCCATTTCAGTCCTCCTGTGCACTGGCCTGCCCAGGCATTTTTGTGCATTGGCTTGCCCCATGTGCAGCGTACACGGAGCAGGCCGGTGCGCAAGAGGGCTGAAACTGTTGCTTTCACTGCCTACAAGCCTCTCCCAGGTAACCAGGCCCCACCCTGCTTAGCACTTCTGAGATCTGGTGCATTCAGGAGAGGGTGCCGCTCCGCAGCTCACGGAACTCCATCTCTATGTAATTCCACAGAGTTTTAAATCAACTCCGCAGAATTCCACTGATTGAAACTCCGTGAGCTCTGTCCTGGCATATACAAATCTATAGAAATTCACCTGTTATAGTTAAAGTTATCTAAAGTAACTATAACTCGTGTCCTAAGGTAACTTTAACTCGCACCCTCGCCATGCACTGCTAATTACCCCACAAATTACAGCACTCATGACATCTTTGATAACATTATTGATAAAGTCACTGTAACATCTGCAGGAAAATTATTGATCACATACATGTACATGGCGGGGGCATGAGTGGGAACAATGTTGTGAAGTTGGCTGGTTGAGGTCAACCCCACATAGCACACAACCAAAAGCTATGCGCTGAGTGAGTTTGGCTCCCTCACATAAGTAAAGCATTATTTTAGCCTTTAGTTACTTCAGCAAATAATTATGGCACCCGTGAAAATGTTCAAAAAACAGCAAAAATAAATTAAGATCCAGGGCTCTCCTCTCAGGTCACAAAATTGATTTATTGTGATGATATTGCAATAAAACCACTTTATGACTGTTCTGGTCTCAGCTGTGAGCAGGACTAGTCATGCCTTCATCATGCCTTACTCCCCCCTTTATGAGTAATATCAGAGATGTTGTTATTTTCTTTTCAAACATGGTAGCAGGTTGAATCATGATCTGCCTTTGAAACCTTGTGCAACATGGCAACTCAGTTATTAACATAATGACAATGGTTAAAGCAGATCTAGACCAATGCTTGGTGTCAAAGTAACTTCTGAACACCTGGGCCTCACCCAGGTATTCCAGGAAGCACATGTCAACTGTCTACAACTGCCGGTTCTTTAACTGATCCTCCTAATGGAAAAAAGACAGTTGAGAAACATGTGCAATTACAATAATGACTAACGAGTTCCTCTGTTTTCCCTATGTGCTTCTTTGCACCTAGTTTGGGCCGGCTATAAAAGACGTTGTTTCAGGCTAAACCCTGCTTAGCCTTGTTTAACTTTGAAGCAACGCATACCTGTCTCCAGTCTTCTGCAGCCAACCCTTCGCAGTGGCAGTCCTCTCTTCGCAGCGGCATCCATACCTTCACAGCGACAGGCTTCTCTTTGCAGCAATGCACTTCCTGAGGTTACGACCTAGTATTTCTGACCTTCTCCGCAGGTACCACAGCATTAAGCTTTCTTGAGCTGTTAAAAAGACACAAGTCATCCCAAATGCGGTAACACTAGTTTTTCTAATTAATTTGTGATCTTGATCAGTACTGATTAATCAAACTCATCTAAAGCTAGCAATAATATTTGGATCAATCTCCTGACTGAAAAGACATTAGAGAAACGTTGTATTTCTTCTAATAGTTGCACCTTCCTGGATCTTGTGCTCATAGGTGGTTTTCAAACCATGTTTTCTCAATCAGAATCTGATGTTGGTGTTCTAATTACTTTTGGGAGAATTGTGAACTACAATCTGATTGTCATTACTTATTTGCATACGAACCTTGAACTCTTGAGATTCTTGAAATACTGAATAATTTGAAGAAGTTTTGTTGTTATTAACCCAGTTATTCCCTCCCAGTGAAATCCTTGTACAAGATAATTCCAGTTCCTAATAATTCCTGGACAATTCTTGAATCACACCGGGGAGTGTTTCTAGTGTGTTAGTTTGTTGATTTGACATTATTTAATACAAAAGATCTGTTTAGTTTTTCCTGTTTTAAAGTTTGGTTTCGTTACAGGGAAATCCGAGTCCAGACCCCTTGTATTTGAATAATCCTGATTACCAGTATCTTGAATCCAGAACCAGAATCCAGATATTCTTAAGTCCAACAGTGCCTGGAGTAGAGAAATCCGAATACGCAGAGGTCCTGGTATTTCTCTCTTTCTCTCTCATCCCAACCCCATTTCCCTTGGAAACTCCTAGGGTTGTAGTGTGTCCTTCATTGCTGTCCTGTCAGTTCTCATTGGGATTCAGGGATTATTGTTGCCCTTTCTGAACCACCTGGAGTTCAGGTGAGTGGCTGGAAAAGGAAGGCTAAGCCTAAAAAAATAGTGTTCCCTATGGGCGAGGACGTCATTATGGACATGTTGCTCCAAGCCTTAGCAGAGACCCCTTCTGATACTACCCAGATAACTGATATATTGTACGCATTTAAGATGGAAGCGAAACACCTAAAGGCAGAGAATGTGAGTTTATGGGAGGAGTTAACCAGAAGCCAAACTGAATTCAGACAGTGGAGGGATACTTAACAGAAAGGGAATCGCCCAGTCTTAAGCCCACCTGCGTTTGGTAATACTTACAAACCCTCCATGGCACCCACTCGCTCATCTTGCCCAGACGAAAACTTACATGTTACAGTCATGACATCTAGTCTGGTTCCTCTGGCTAACGCAGAAAGATTGTATGAAGATAGCTCATGATTTGCAGTATTCAGGAATCAGTGCCAAATACATCTCATTTGTAAACCCCGGATTTTTAACTCTGATGCAGGCAAAGTCGCCTTCATTAGTTCTGGAGGAAGCTCTGAGCACTACCCCTGGGATGGTGATGGACTGGGGAGTAGTCACTCCCCTTTCCTTTTTTTTTGTCCTCATAATATTAAAGAAGGGAAAATCCCACCTTGCTACGTGAGGGTCATCAACCTGCGTCTCGTAAGGTGATCCAATATAAACGGAGCCAACCTGAGCAGACTCAGCCATTCACCTCTCCCTGCCGGTACCAAGACTCGTGACCTGCAAGACCACCGACCAGCAGCCAGCCACGAGAGAAGGGCGTGGCGAGGAAGAGGACAAAAGGAGATGGTAATAATCATTGGACTATACGTCTGAGATAACAGTTTGCACAAAGTTCTCCCAAATGGCCCAACATTCATCTTTGTTGCCCAGCGGGGACATGCGTTCCAAATCACAAAAATAATTAACAGATGCAAACCAATCACGTATGTTCGGAGATGTGGATTTAACCCAATTTAACCATATTTGTCTTCTAGCCAGCAGCATCAGTAGAAACATCATACCCTTATATGACCTAGACAACTTGGAGTCCCATGATGTATCCAAAGAAACCCCAAAAAACACTCATACAGGAGTCACTTCCACATCCATGCAAATAACCTGTTTAAGAAAGCCATTAATCGAGGACCAAAAAGAAAAAAGGTTAGGGCAACTCCAAAACATGTGTATGTCATCTGCATTAGGCACCGCACAACGTGGGCACTTCTTTTCTACCTTCCCCAGAGCAGGTGACCTCTGGGGTGACCAGTAAACACTGTGAGTTGTATATAAATGATTCTTCTGTAGAGCAACTGATCTAGTTACTGACCAAAGCATGAAATCTGCACTATATCTGGGGCTGGCAAGACACTTCCCCACTTCTTCTCTGGGAGGGAGGCCTCTGAGTCGGAGGCTTCAAGCAACGCCCGATACCAGACAGAAATCTCTTTATGAGCCAAACCTGTTAATAGCCTCTCCTACCAGTAGTTCTTAGTGCCCCCCTCCTCTTGAAGGGAAGCCGCCCAACTCAATAACTGCAAGTATTTAAACTTGGAAAGCCTATAATCTGTTAGCTCCCCAAGCCTAAACCAGGATAGCACCCTAGACTCCTCCATTATTTGTCCCCATCTCATTATACCCTTCAATGGAAGAGCCAATTTATCTAAAAGGAATTCGGGAGTGCCAGGCGATTCCCAAATCGGGGCCCAAAAACTGTAATATTGAACACCTAGTGCTTGCCGAGCCAGCCACCAGACTCTAGCAGCATCTTTAAGAAGTTTCAAATGAATTTAAAAAAAAAAAATTGGATGACCAAACTTATACAAGAAGAAACTACCAGCCGCTAAAGCTTTTGAGTTAATGCACCCCACAAAAAAGTGTATTCAGAACTGTCACGAAGTAAAGACCGAACATTCTTCAAATGAAAAGCCAAATATTATTTATAGAAGTCTGGAGCCGCAATCCCCCCTTTAACCTTAGGCCTGCATAACTTATGCCAAGTGATCCTAACTCCTCTGGAGGACCATACAAAATAAATTAAATCTGCTTGTATCTTTTTTAACCAACTTTTCTTAAATTCCAGAGGAATAGCATTAAACAGAAAAGTAAATTTGGGAAGAATAACCATTTTAAGGACATTAAGGTGGTCATTCTGACCCTGGCGGTCTTTGACCGCCAGGGCGGAGGACCGCGGGAGCACCGCCGACAGGCCGGCGGTGCTCCAATGGGGATTCCGACCGCGGCGGTAAAGCCGCGGTCGGACCGGCACCACTGGCGGGGTCCCGCCAGTGTACCGCGGCCCCATTGAATCCTCCGCGGCGGCGCAGCTTGCTGCACCGCCACGGGGATTCCGACCCCCCCTACCGCCATCCAGATCCCGGCGGTCGGACCGCCGAGATCCGGATGGCGGTAGGGGGGGTCGCGGGGCCCCTGGGGGCCCCTGCAGTGCCCATGCCACTGGCATGGGCATTGCAGGGGCCCCCGTAAGAGGGCCCCTACAAGTATTTCACTGTCTGCTGCGCAGACAGTGAAATACGCGACGGGTGCAACTGCACCCGTCGCACAGCTTCCACTCCGCCGGCTCGATTCCGAGCCGGCTTCCTCGTGGAAGCCTCTTTCCCGCTGGCCTGGCTGGCGGTCTGAAGGCGACCGCCCGCCAGCCCAGCGGGAAAGTCAGAATTATCGCCGCGGTCTTTCGACCGCGGAACGGTAACCTGACGGCGGGACTTTGGCGGGCGGCCTCCGCCGCCCGCCAAGGTCAGAATGAGGGCCTAAATCTCCCTATAAAAGATAAGGGAAGCCCAGCCCAGGTCTTAAGCAAAGCACAAGTCTCCTTACAAAGCTTTTCAAAATTGAAGCATGCTAGATAGTTCAAGTCAGAAATAACTTGAACCCCCAAATATCTAATCTGCTGCTTAACTAAAGGGCTATTATAGGTGGTGTTCCAGCACTTTATTTCAGTTTTCTCAGGATTAACAGAATAACCTGACAATTCACCAAAGTCTTTTAAACATTGCAGGATTCTAGGAAAAACAAGTGGCAGATGGCCAGTATCAATCATAAGATCGTCCGCATAAAAGGCTACCTTTTTTCCCCAACCCAAACACTTAAAGGAAGGTATATCAATATCTGCTCTAATTGTCGCAGCTAAAGGCTCAATATATAGATCAAAGAGAAGGGGAGACAGGGGACAACCCTGACGCATCACTCTCTCAATCCTAAATCTAGGGGAGATCCTATCATTTATCAAAATACTAGCGAAAGGATCCATGTATATAGCCTGAATAGTCCCAATAAACTGAGAACCCAGCCTAAAGCCCTCCATAACGCATTGCAAAAAGTGCCAGTTAATGCAATCAAAAGCTTTGGCGGCATCAAAGATAATGACCGATAGGGGGACTTTTTCAGAAATCGGCAAATCCACCGCACCCATCAAATCATGAGTTAACTCATGCAACTGTCTACCTCTAACAAATCCCTTCTGATCCACATGTATCAATTTACAAATCACATCCTGAAGCCTTTTGGACAAAATATGGGTATAAATCTTATAATCCGAATTCAACAGGGAAATAGGCCTGTATGAACTACAGGAAACTGGATCTTTCCCTGGCTTCAGAAGGAGAGTAATAACCGCCTCATCCCAGGATTTAGGCATAATAGCCCCTTCCTGTAGGAGAAGATAAAACAATTCTGTCAGTAATGGAGTTAACTCCTCACATAAGTTACGATATAGTTCATTAGGCAAACCATCAGGGCCTGGAGCCTTCGCCTTCTTTAAGTTCTGAATTGCAGCCCGCACTTCCTCACCATCTATCTCCCTAACCAACTATATCTGATCCTCCTCTGACAACTGAGGAATATGAAGGGCATCCAAATAAGCTCTTGCCGATGATTCGGAAACATGCAGGTCTTCAGTATAAAGGTTCTGAAAAAAACTTATAAATGCCTCCTCTATCTCAGCTTCAGTTGTAGCTAGAGCTCCAGTAACCTCTGATCTAATGGAGGAAACAAAATTCCTGGAGCCATCTGTTTTGGTCTTCAAAGCTAAAAGCTTCCCACAACCTTCTGCGTAGTGACCTACTACATTCCCACAACCTTCTAATTTTCTTCTCAAGATATAACCCCAAATACTTTCTAGCCCTCTCCAGCTGAGCATTCAGAGAGCCCAGCTAGCTCTCTTCAACACTTTGAGTAGCCTCCTGCAAGGAGGCAACCCAAAACTCTAGTTGTTTAAGCTGATTCTTTTCTTCCCGATAATACCGATTGGCCAAAGCGACTAACCACCTCTAATGAATGCTTTATAAGCATCCCACTGTAACTGCAGTGTAGTAGATCGATAATTAAATTAAAAAAAAATTCTAGTGTCCCTCCTCAGACCCTCTACTATCACTGCGTCCAGGAAAAGAGCACGATTGACTGTCTACCTAGGGATGGATGGAAAAATTTGAAGAAGAACCTGCATTCTGACAGCTGAATGGCCAGAGAGATGCGCCAGTTACTGATCTAACCATGCCCTCAACTGTTGCTGTAATAAAAAAAAATCCATCCTGGAGCAATGGCCATACTTTTTGTTGTTAAATGTAAACCGCGATCCTACCCCACCTTTCTGATGCCAAATATCTATCAGGCCGAGATTTAACATTCCTTGTTTTATACACCACCGAGTTTTGGGTGGATTCACAGTGGGTCTTATCGTGGATTTATCTAAAATGGGGTCTAATAAAATATTAAAGTCCCCCCCCCACTAAAATTGGGTACTTAGCAGCCAGGAGATGGCTGTAAAGATCTTGAAATGGTGCGGGGTCATCAATATTGGGCCCATAATACCCAGCAATGGTAAACCAAACCCCATATAGGGCAACCTTCACGATCAACCACCTACCTTTAGAATCCTTTATGACTTTTGCAGCATTCATAGTAACCGACTTCTTCATGAGAATTGCCAATCCCCTTCACAATACAAGATTGATTAGTACATGCGCAAAATCCCACCCAATTCAAATATTTAAGATACTCTTTCCATTCTGCTTCTAATAGGTAAGTTTCCTGTAAAATAATCACCTCTTCTTCTATCCTTTTCAAAAACTCAAATATTCTCTTCCTCCTCCTGGGAACCCACAGGCCATTAACATTCCAGGATAAAAATGTCATCAGCACCTTATTTCGACTAGCCATTAATCAAAGAGGAGACCAGAAAAAAAAAAGAAAGATCATAAACATAAAAAACATGAAAAGCATGAAAAATAACACAAAACCCCTCACACAGCCAGATGCCACATTCTTGATTCCTTTTTTAAAAAAAAAATTGCATAATCCCCAAGCCCCCCTACACCACATTCCCAGTGCTAGCAACCCACCAACCAACAAATCCAATAAACCACATCTGCCCACCCCCAGCGGGAAACCCTCCCATGCCTTCTAATTAGGTGAATACAACAACCCATTTGAGCTTGGTTTCCGGCCGACTTGACAGTAAAACAAAACCAAAAGAGCAAGCCATCAACCTGAAGACTTCATCTTATCAAGTAATGCCCGAACATCTGCAGGGTCTCTGATATTGAACATAGTGTTGTTCCACATAATCTTCAGAAATGCAGGAAATCTCATTTGAACCGTGGCACCAAAAGACCTAAGCTCCTGCATGTACTTCCCCAACTCCCATTGCCTGTCAAGTGTTACCCTAGAAAGGTTTGAGCATATCTTAAGCGACCAATCCCCCATTGAGAAGCTGCCCGCCTTTAGGGCCTCTGATGATATTTTCTCCTTAATGCTGTAAGTACCAAAGTTAACAAGAATTTTCCTAGGAGTCTTCCTATCGGGCTTTCTCCTAAAGGGATCACAATGAATTCTCTGGATATCTTCTTCCATCTTTAAATGATCCATAGAGGGAAAAAAATTCTTAAACAGCGTCATTACGTAATCTTTAATGTTATCCCCTACCAGCCCTTTGGGGACGTTCAGTAACCTAGGGCCAGATGTAGCAACAATAAAAATTGCGACTCGCATTTTGCGAGTTGATGCGACTCGCAAAATGCGAGTCGCAAATTGGAATGCCAGAAAAAAAAGCGATCCGATTTTGCGACTCGCAGCCGGACTCGCAACGCTGTGTGCGAGTCCGCAGTTTGCGAGGTCGCTGTTTGCGAGTTTGCAAAAAACGAACTCGCAATTAGCGAGTGGGTGTCGCAAATTGCGAATACCTTCAAAATTGCTTGCAGATGCAGCAGAACACTCCAGAAAGCATACCAGAACACCCTGGAAACACTTCCTGGCACATGATGATGACATCACAGCCAGGAAGTTAACAAATTCACCTGGGAGGAGGGCTTAACAGTGAGCAGTGTCTCTGCCACTCACAGTAGGGTGCTGAGGAGTGGTAGGCACAGCACCATGGACGCAGCAGGGACCAGCCAGGCTGGCAGGAGGGGCAGGAGATCATAGATAACAGCCAGGACAGATTAATGTGGCACATGGCGTTAATGTGCCACATGACTGGTTGGCATTTTCCTGCCCATGGACAATTTCAACTTGTATATAGTTTCTTCATGACATTAATAAAACAGTTATTTTTGTTCCACTTAACAAATGGTTAATAGGTGAGTATGGTGGGAGTTGACACTTACCGTCCAAAATATTGCGTTGCAATGTGGTCCCGTCTCAGTCTGCCTTGATTAGCTAGACTCCTATCCCCATGATGGCGATGTGGTTGTTCTTGCTCTTCATCATCAGGATCTGGGTCTGCAGGGGTGAGAGGTAGCCCACGTCAGGTGGCTATGTTGTGGAGGATGGCGTATGCGACCACAATTTTGAAAGCGGTAATGGGGGTGTCTGAATCTTGCCTTCAGCAGTCCGAAGGTGCGCTCGATCAGGTTCCTGGTCCTCTTATGCGCACTGTTGTATTGCCTCTCTGATTCAGTTCTGGGTGTTAAAAACGGAGTCATGATCCAAGGCCTGAGAGCATATGCACTGTCACCTGTTGGGCACAAAAGTACACGGTTAGGAAGTCCAGATTGTCGTGCACAGTGACCTGTGTGTATGTCTGCAAGTGTCTGTGGCTCTACCTAGGAGGTAACCGTCTCCAAATTCCCCACGTTCCAGGCGTTGATGTATCCCACTATGCCTAAAAATGTATGAGTCATGGGTACTGCCAGGAAACTTAGCTACGATGTCCGTGATGACATAATGGGCATCACAAACAACCTGTATGTTGAGTGAGTGGGTACACTTCCTGTTGCGGAAAATGTGTTCCAGATTAGCAGGGGGGCATATTTGAATGTGTGTCCCATCTACACACCCTATGACATGAGGAAAGTGGGCAATGCGGTAAAAATCCAGCTTGGTGCTGTTTATTTCTGCCTCATTCCTTGGTAAGTATATGAAGTGAGACATGTGCGTGACTAAGGCATCTAGGAATGCCCTGAGGAACCTTGACACTGCACTTTGGGATACCCCACCTGCCACGGCAATGACCCCCTGATAGCTCCCTGAGGCCAAGAGGTGCAGTGCGCATAGCACTTGCACATGCGTAGGGATGGCGCAGCCACGCAGAGTCTTGTGTTCTAGCTGTGGTTTCAGTAAATCTATTAATTCTAGAATGGCTGCGCTGCTAAGGCGGTATTTGTCATAGATCTCCTCTTCAGTTTGCTGAAAAAGAGTCTGCCTGGTTCTATATATCTTCTCCTGTCTGTGGCCCCTCCTCCTCCTCTGCTGGGCTGCGTAGACTCTCCTCCTCACTGCTATCAGGTATATCTCCGCCATCTTGAGTAACCCAGATGCCTTCTGGGTCCCCTTTTATACTTTGGTAATGGTTACCACCTGCTCTGAGTTAGTGGTAAATGGGACATGCAAACTGGGCTTTTTGCGAGTTGCAATTGCATGAGGTTTGCGACTCGCAAATTGCGACTTGCAATTTGCGGGTCGCAAAATGGGGTCGCAACGGATGAGACTCGCAAACGGGTCCCATCGCTTTTTGCGAGTCGGAAATGGGCTTTTTGCATCTCATTTCCGATTTTGCACTGTCGCAAATTGCGAATCGGCCCGTTTGCGAGTCGCAAACGTTTGCTACATCTGGCCCCTAAGGTTATTCCTCCGTAAACCATTCTCCAAAGATTCCAGCTTCTCCTGAAACATCTCGCCCTTACGTGTCAACTGGGAAATATCTTGGGAGTTAGAAAGCACTCATGCCTTCTGCCCCGAAACAGCTGTCTCCAGCTTACTCATCCTCTCCGCCAGCGCATTAAGTTTATCTTCCAATGCAGCACAAGATTCTCTAATTTTTGCCTGATTATTTTCAAATATCTCAAATTTGCCCCTATTCTCCTATGATAATGATATTAACAGGTTCTGCACGGTGGAATCCTGGGGGGGTGGCCCCATCTCCACTACCTTAATCATTGTGGAGCCCTGAGCGCCGCTATACTCTACCGATGAAAGATGTGTTACCTCTTCGTCGTCTGCCATCTCCCCAGAAAGGGGAGCAAGAGAGGCCGGGGAGAGAGAAGATAACTCTGAACTTTGTAAGGACTGCATTTCAGAGCCGCGTGTAGTCCTTCTTAAAAAGGGCATATGGGGGGACACCAGGCTACCTGTTCATGATAGGTGACCTTGAACGCTAGAAACCTTGCGAGGGTCACCCGGTTTACTGCAGTGCCTGCCCACCAGTTTTGCCACTAACTGCGGATAAACCAAAGAGCTCTCTTTTTTAGTTTTTATGGTCCCCCTCTTTTTTCTCTTACAAAGCCCCTCCTGACCAAGTACTATTGCCGCTCCAACAGAACCCTCACAAGGGGGCCCACTACCCCCCTGATGAAATACTGCTGCTGCTTTGACGCCAGTGATGGGCCACTGCTGACTCCCCGGGCCCTTAACTTCACTGGCGTCATGTATGAGTCCTCTCCTACCGTGCTAGCCGGAGTTTTGCCACAAAGCTGAGATCTGTTCACTGCCTCACTCCTCCAAGTACAAAAAGCAGTGGAAACAGGAGCCTCCAGGTGGTGGCAGAGAGCCAGTCACTCCCCTTTCCTTTGTCCAGTTTTGCGCCAGAGCAGGGACTGGGGGGTCCCTGAACTGGTGTAAACTGGATTATGCAAGGAGTGCATCATCTGTGCCCTTCAAAGCATTTCCAGAGGCTTGGGGAGGCTACCCGTTCCAAGCCTGTAACATATATTTCCAAAGGGAGAGGGTGTAACACCCCTTTCCCAAAGGAAATCCTTTGTTCTGCCTGCCTGGGCTTGAGCCGCTCAAGCAACAGGAGGGCAGAAACCTGTCTGAGAGGTGGCAGCAGCTGGGGCTACCTGGAAAACCTCATCTGCTATGGCAATACTGGGGGGTCCTCTAAGGAGCCCCCAGAGTACATGGAATCATACAACCAATGCTTGCAAAAGCCTTGGGATATGATTCCAACATGTTTGATACCAAACACGCCTATGTTCAGAGTTACCATTATGTAGCTGGACATAGGTAGTAGCGTCCCCGCACTCACAAAGTCTAGGAAAATGGTCCTGGAGGTTGTGGGGGCACCCCTGCTAGTGCAGGGGTGTGCTCACACACAGGTACTCTGCACCCTGCCTTCAGGGCTGGAAGGCCTGCAATAGGGGTGACTTATAAGTGACCTGGTGCAGTGTAAATGGCAGTGAAAGTATGCATGCACCTTTTCATGCAGGCTGCAATGGCAGTCCTGAAGAAGCCTTTGAATGCACTCCCTATGGGTGGCAAAATAAATGTTGCAGCCCCTATCGATCCCTGGAACCCTAATGCCCTGGGTACCTAGGTACCATATACTAGGGACTTATAAGGGAGCACCAGTATGCACATTTTGGGTGAAATGCTGGGTTACCAGTATGCAGTCACAACATTTAGAGGAGAGAGAGCATAATCACTGGGGTCCTGGTTAGCAGGATCCCAGTGAACACAGTCAAACACACTGACATCAGGCAGAAAATGGGGATAACATTCCAAAAACAGGGTACTTTCCAACAACAATGAGCTATTAAAATTGTGAAATGGCTCTAAAGATCTTTCAATTTGCATTACTTATTTTAATCACCTTATTTCTGAAACACATTGGCCTGAGGAAAAACGTACATTCTTGTTTTATAGAGGCCTTCAGGACGATTTAAAAGAGTCACTGGCACACATTGTAGAATTACCTGAAAACTGCAGAGAATTCATTGATCTGGTTGTTAAGCTGGATCATAGACTAGGTGAACATAGAAGTGAGCAGCCACGAAATGGCACAGGAGTAGTAGTCCTGAAAACAGAAAGAAAAGACAAGGATAATAAGGCATCCGAATCAGAACCCATGCAAATTGGAGGTATCTAGGGACCCTTGTTATCAGAAGAAAAGAAGAGGCAACACAAGTATAATCTTTGTCTTTTGTGCCAAGCCTGCTCATTTTGCCTGAATTGTACTGCCAAGCCCAAAACAAGTACAGAAAAACTAACACTACTGAAGAATGATGAGATCATCTCTTCAAGAGTTATAGTTCCTCAGATCTTGCAATATGTGACAAATGTTATTAATTGAGACCCAAGACACATAACCATTAGAATGACTTTCATTCTATCGCCACACAAAATACAAAATCTTTCTGTTTTCATTGACTCCGGCGTCACTGGAAATATCCTTGATCTATCCCTGGCTGAAAAATTGGGTATCTCCAGAGTGACAAAATCAGAACCAGATCATCTCTTCAAGAGTTATAGTTTCCCAGATCTTGCAATATGTGACAAATGTTATTAATTGAGAACCAAGACACATAACCATTAGAATGACTTTCATTCTACAGCCACAAAAAATACAAAATCTTTCTGTTTTCATTGACTCCGGCGTCACTGGAAATTTCCTTGATCTATCCCTGGCTGAAAAATTGGGTATCTCCAGAGTGACAAAATCAGAACCAGAACCTGTGAGAGCAGTTGATGGCTCAGCTCTTTCCTCTGGACCGGCACAATTTAATACAACACCACTGATCTTGGTTGGGGATAGCAGTCACACAGAACAAGTGACCTTTTATCTTGTTGACACACCAACCTTTGGTGTGATTCTAGACATCCCTTGGTTAGAACATCACAACCCAAAGATAGATTGGGTTTTGAGAATTATAACCTCCGATTCATCCTTTTGTAGGACACAATGGGCCTGATTCCAACTTTGGAGGACGGTGTTAAACCGTCCCAAAAGTGACGGATATACCACCTACCGTATTACGAGTTCCATAGGATATAATGGACTCGTAATACGGTAGGTGGTATATCCGCCACTTTTGGGCCGGTTTAACACCGTCCTCCAAAGTTGGAATCAGGCCCAATGTTATCAAGAAGCTCAAGAACTAGTCACACCAATGGGGGCGTGGCCTGATCGGCAAGACGGCTGACGCGTGAAACTCTCACTCCGCACTGGCCCGATAAACAATCCTGCCATTACTGTCCTGCCGGGGACTGGGGGCCGTCACCGACATCGGGGAAGGGACGGGGACCGAGCAGGGAGACCTGCGGTGTGGCTTGGGGCTCCCCGGGGCGCTCTGCAATTATATTGGAAGCCCGGAGGAGCGGACCGCGGCTGACGCAGTGCACGCCTGGAGGAAGCACCCGCCAAGGCAGGGACTGGCGCAGTGAGAGGGGCTTGGAGTCATCGGCCGGAGAACAGGAGGGCTGAGGGGAGCCATGAGATAAGGAAAATACTGCACCCATTGGAACACGCGGTGGGCTGATGGAGAGGCGCAGCGCCCTCCCGTCGACGAATGCAGAGGACGGCGACGGGCCTAACGGAAATGGCCCATGACATGCAGAGGACCGGAGTGCTGTCGTGGACGTCGGTAGCTTGCAGTGAGGAGCAGAGGGGCGGTGGTTAACTACCCACGAGTCAGTGGTGCACACCGGGTGACGGGGAAGTGCTGTGGATGCAGGGTGACCCCGATTGGGGGGTCCCTCTGTCCACAGGGGACTTGGCTGCTGAAATCGAGGACCTGGCTCCCCAACAGACCATTGAAATCATTGCAAGGTGGGGTGGGGGTCGGCAGGTAACCGCCCTTATAGTCCCAGGCAACAGATCGTACATACGCCCCCACACTACATACCAGAGAGGAGTGAGCGGAGGACCGGGGAAGGGCCTCTTTAACAACGGTCCACACAGTAAGATTGAACCCTAATGGACTAGTCCAGTCCTGAAGGAACAACACGTACATCTGGAAAAAGACACAGGGGCGGCAACTGGGCGCAGCCGAAGGGTGCCGCTTGCCATGCCGGATGACCACCAAAAATCAGAACAGGGTCAAGGCGCAGGGCTGCTGCCGCACTAGTGACATGGCCCAATCGGACATGACAGACCCCATCCCGCACTCCCTCCAAGTCACGTTGGACAAGATCCTGGGAGCCATAGAAGAGTCCAAGACAACGTTACAGCAGAACTGGGCCTGCTGAGAGCTGACCACCAGAAATTAGCAGATAGGGTCTCGGGCACTGAGACCACACTTGTGGATCTCTCACCGGCGCAACAGGAAATCAAAGCCACAATCCTCCAACTGACGGACCGTGTCCAACGATTGGAACGCCGTGCTGAAGATGCTGAAGGCCGAAATCGAAGGAACAATGTGCGAGTTCTCAGCCTCCCGGAAGGCGTTGAGGAAAACAACATGGTGGCCTACCTGGAGAAGTGGTTCAAATCAGAGGTGGCTCTGGAACAACTTACTCCCTTCTTCGCACTGGAGAGGGCATATCGGGCAGACCCCCGCGGGTAGTTGTGGCTAAGCCGCTACATGATAGGGACAGAGACGTGTTACTACAATGAGCCATGGAAGCCGGACCCTTCCGTGTGGAGAATGGAACAGTAACTCTATTCCCAGATTTCACGGCGGAGGTCCAGAGCAGGCGGGCCTCTTAGGTAGAGGTGAAACAGGCACTCCGGGAGGAGGGCATTCAGTACTCCCTCCTATTCCCAGCCAGACTGAGAGTGATCATTGATGGGCACACATTCTTCCCCCAAACGCCTGAGGAAGCGTGGGAATGGCTAGAGTCAAACAAAATGGGTGGGGACCCTCACGCCAAGCTGAGACGGATGCCGGAGTGTGGACGTCGGAGAACAAGAAGGCAACGTCGTAGGCCCCGAACTGTTATCGGACCAACCCCAGCACAGAATGAGTCGGACAAAAAGGCGGTCCTGGAGGCGTTGGCGTCACTACGGAATGCAGATCTGCCCGAAGATGTCAGTGAGAGAGATTCTGACCAACATACCAATTCCTCAGATGCGGACTCCTGTCATACTGAGGAAGCCCCAGGAGTGACTCCACAAACAGCTGATGACCTGGGTTGACTCTAACTGAGTGGTCCTGATCCCACAGCGAGGGCCCGCTTCTGGAAATGGGGCCTTGTCGGCTATGGACCCCCTCCAGTTTCTCGGCCGCAGCAGCCTAAATGGCGAGAACGTGACACGACCTAATCTTACTGTTATGTTTGTTTTACACAAATTGGGCAACCATTGGTTAGAGTGTTGCCCTGGGGATGGGGTTTGGGGATTGAAGTTCCACATTTTTGTTAAGCGCAGGTGAATGGGTGTTCCTCATCTAAGGTTGACTCTGGTGCTGGGGGACTGGATGGTGGAACAGAGAAGTAGCTGCAGTTGGGGGGAGTCGCTGTCACTTAACGATACTGTCCTCATACAATGGCAGACGATAAGCTGTTAACTTGGAATATCTGTGGGATGGGGACGATGACCAAGCGACATAAGGTCCTGACTGATCTGAAAAGAAGGGGGGTACATATAGCACTGTTTCAGGAAACACACATCACCTTCAGGGAAGTAGACAGGCTCAGGCGTAGATGGAGAGGACAGATATTCGCCACCACATACTCAGCATTTGCACGGGCCGCGCTGATATGGGTTAGAGTGGGGGTCCCATTCGAGGCCATAACACTAAACATAGACCAGGACGGAAGATTTGTAATAGTAGAAGGCAGATTGCATGGTAGACATGTTGTACTGAGCTGCGTATACCCCCCTAATCAGGAGTAGATCTCTTACTTACAGTCTCTTTCGGGGCACCTGTCTCCTCCCCCAGGAGGGCGGTTACTGATTGGGTGAGACTTTAACTGTGTGCTTGACACTGAATTGGACCATTCCCTCCCTCCCCTGCCAGGAGCGGTCTTGCACAAGACGGCTAAGGGACTGATGGAATGGATGACACACTGAGGACTGGAGGATATATGGCGGATAAAACACCCAAGAGACAGGGACTATTCATTCTCTTCTGGTCTGCACCAGTTACATACTAGGATAGACAGGATGTTGAGTACTGGAAGCGTAACTCCCGAAATAACCCACTCCGAGTATTTAGGCCGCACTATCTCCGATCATAGCCCACTGATTATTACCTGGTGTTGTGCCGAAGCTAAAGCTCCCATTACGGCGTGGAGGCTAAAGCCAATGGCACTCGAGGACCCGGCCTACAGGGAGGCACTTAGGTCTCACCTTCTGGAACATATTAGTATCAACAAAGGCACCACTACACCACAACACATAGAATGGGAAACCTTAAAAGTAGGCTATTGCATGGGACAGACAGTAGGGGTTAGGCAGGCCCTAGAGCTCGAACTTAACCGATTGGAAAAGATCATTCACAATGGAGACAACACCCAGAGCACAGATCAGGTCACACAGCTAAGACTCCTTGAATCTAAGGAGTCCTTTGCTCAGACCCTGGAGAGACTACGATGCCACAGTTACCAGACACACCTAGCAGTGCTACACCCGGAGGAGGGCAGATCTGGAAGAATGCTGGCATGGCTGGTGAGACCTAATGGGGAGGGTACCCCGATCACTAGCGCCCGAGGGAGAGAAGGGGATCTAGTACATGCACCGTCTGAAATAAACGAGGCATTTGAACTGTACTACGCCGCACTCTATAGACAAACGGAAAAGGACTTGCCACAATTGGTCGGTCCCCATCTGCAGTCTCTGCCGTTGAGAACCCTGCCCCCGGAGGACAGAGATCCCCTGGAGGGCCCAGTGACTCTGGAGGTAACAGCCACTATTACACAATTGGCGGCAGGTAAAATGACAGGCATGGATGGACTCCCTATGGAGTTTTACAAGACATACTCAGATGTTATTGCACCCCTATTGGTCGAGCTATATGCGGAGGCATTCGAGCGCGAGGTACTCCTGGAGACGATGAGGGAGGCATTGGTGATTCCTCTCCCCAAGACCACGTCTGACTTTAGACCTTTGTCCATGCTGAATTGGGACTTCAAGATCCTAAGTAAAGTCCTGGCTGACCAGATGATCCGGCATGTTCCCCAACTTGTACATGAGGACCAAAACGGCTACATACCAGCGCGCAGTACCACCCTGAACCTCAAACGATTATTCTCACTCCTCCACATGCCACAGGCCGATAGATCCCCTGGCGCAGCACTTATCTCAGTCAACCTCGAGAAAGCGTTCGACTCAGTACAGTGGAATTATTTACGAGCGGTGATGCTTCAAATGAGACTGGGGAGAAATGGGTGCGCTGGGTAGAATTACTGTATTATCTCCCTGTGGCGAGGGTGCGAACAGGCATAGCAGTGTTGAATACCTACCCCATATTTCGAGGCACCAGGCAGGTCTGCCCTTTCTCTCCCCCGTTGTTTGCACTTGCCATCGAGCCCCTTGCAGCTCGGTTCCGGGTGGAGGGGCGGGGCTGAGGGGTGGTGTGGGGTTCGGTGGAACATAACATATCACTCTACGCAGATGACATACTGATTTACCTTCGGGATGGTACGTCTAGGATCCCCTGGGCGCTCGCTTTGCTTGAGGAATTCAGTGGCCCCTCGGGCCTCCGACTGAACAGGAGGAAGACATATGTCTTCCCCTGGAAGGCAGGCGAGGAGCACCCCCTCTCCTCCTCCACTGACATCACATGGTCCCCCCACACTTTTAATTACCTGGGAATACAAGTGTTCCATGATAAAGAAGACCTTCGAGACGGCAACTTGGGTCAGACGCTTAGAGCCTTAAGATCATGTGTGACGTTCTGGCGTTCCCTTAACCTATCCTTGATGGCCCGAGTCTCCTTGTCCATGACGATTATGCTGCCCGCCTTCTATATTACTTCTCCAATCTCCCAGTTAATGTGCCAGCGAGCTGGTTCAGGGATCTGGATGCGCTCCTCCGAGAGTTCCTCTGGGGCGGGGGTCGACAACGAACGTCCCTTTCCACCCTGCGACGTCCCACCTCTGGAGGTGGGCTGGGAGTACCAGATTTTGAATTATATTATTTGTCGTGCCAACTCCAGTGGGTTGCCAGGTGGTTCACGGGTGAAAGCTGCACCTGATAACAGCCTGCGGGGAGGTTGGAAGCGACCTGTTACTGGCGCAGTTGATTAATCCCCGAATCACACTGCCGGCGCCAAATATTATGCTGACGGTAGCCATCTCCTGTTGGAAAAGATGCCTGAGACGCACAGGTACGACGGTGGCCTATTCCCTTGAGATACGGCTGACGGTCTTGCCTTTGGGAGCCCCGAACCGTATAAAATCGCAGAACCAGATGAGGACTTGGGCCTGGGCAGGTGTGTTGACCCTGGGGGACTGCTTCCAGGGTGGTGTCCTTAGACCCTTCACGAATCTGGTAGAGGAGAACGGAATCCCAAGAGGACAATTCCTCTTACACCAGTCACTAACTCACGCTATAAGGGAATTATGGTCTATAGTGAACGTGGAACCTGAGACGCATAGTATTCTCCAACTCCTATTAACCACAGGAGACGACACGCACCTTATTACTAGACTTTATAGAGCCCACAATGAGGACACACAGGAATCCCTGCAACCGCTGAGAGCGAAATGGGAGGGGACACTAGGTAAGGAGATGATAGACACAGAGTGGCGGAGGGTACTGGCAGGTCCCAGTAGAGTATCGTGCAACACGCGTCTCTGTTACATCCAATTAAATTTTGTACACAGAACATATCTCAACCCCCACAGACTCAGGGTAATATGTGGAGGCGAACCCAGGTCATGTCCCAGATGTAATGCAATGGATCACATGCTATGGGAATGTCCTGATACAGAGGTGTTGGCGGAGTGCCCTAGATGACTTGGGCGGAACACTGGACTCGCGCCTGGACTTGGACCCCTCCTTCTGTTTGCTGGGCTTACCCTCCAGACCTGCCTTTAAGAAAGTTGGCAGCAGGTTTCTGGACCTAGCCCTGGGGCTGCTCAAGCGAAGAGTTGCCATGGCCTGGAAATCCCCTAGGCGCCCCTCTCTGATAGACTGGAGACGGGATGTCTCGAACTGGGCCCGTGCCGAGCTACATGCATTAAGAAGGGAGAAGGCTTGGGGAGTCCGTGCACAACCGATTGCCCCATTGTGGACTGAGATCCTAGAAGCCTGGGATAAGCAGATATGTGAATCTGCTGAGACCCAGGTACCCGGGGAGAGTGAGCCAGACGCGAACCAAACCATCGCCTGACCAGAGGGGGAGGGGAGATATGTAAAGAACGGGCTAAGCGATGGGAAGAGGCCCTGACGCAAGGCACCATGGGAAGTGAGAGACCGAAACCATTGGGCAGATGCTAGCATGTCTGCACTAACCCCTCTGATTAAGAGTGGACAAGGACCGTAGCAAGCTGGCGTGACCGCGACCCACTCGACAGACTACAAGGAGAAATTGTTGCACTAACATTGACATCCCTAACTCAGCAGCTCGGGTAACCCAGACCACCATAACCACACCACAACACAGAAATGCTCCTCCAGCGCACTGTTCTTTAGTTTTTTTCTTTTTCATTTTTTAGTATTAGTTAGATATGTTCTTAATGTAAATGGTATGTGCCTTGACATAAGTGACCTCCAACTAACTGCAGAAAGACCACTGAACCGTATAATGAAAGGCAGACCTGTTGACTGTATGACAGTTAATAACATCGTATCTAACAGAACCACGATCATCCTACATTATTGTTTATCATCTAGCTGCACAGTTTGCATATGTATTTGTACCATGTACATAAAACTCTGTACCCGGCAGCATAATATGATTTTATGAAAATACCAATAAACAAAGTTTAAAAAAAAAAAGAACTAGTCACACCAATTCATTGTGCAGTTGCACATCACTCTTACCCTAACACATTACAACAGGAATATGATGACTTTTCAGCAGTCTTTAATCCTATAAAGCTATCCAGTTACCACCTCACAGGGTGTGTGATTGTAGAATCAAATTCATTTCTGGAGCAGGACTCCCATGCAGTAGAATTTATGCTCTTACTGAGCCAGAAACCCAATATGTATGTAAATATTTGGATGAAATGCCAGAAATAGGATTCATAAGGCATTCCACCTCACCTGTTTCCTCGCCCCTCTTTTTCATCCCAAAACAGAATGGGAAAAAATGGGCCTGCATTGATGTGTGTATGGTTAACAAGGCCACAATTCAAAATCATTACCCATTACCACTCATTCCTGTGCTATTAGATCAAGTAGGTGGCTCTACTATCTAAACAAAGCTAGGCCTACGCAGTGCTTACCACCTCATACATGTTAAAGCTGGAGATGAGTGAAAAAAGGCTTTCAGAATGAAATGTGGCCTATTTGAGTATACTGTAATGCCTTTGGTCTCTGTAATGCCTGAATAGCATTTCAGTATTTTATCAACAAATAGGATGGAAGAGAGAGACAGATAGAGAGAGATTGTCATTGCAATGGTCTCACCATGCAATGAGTTTAAAGAGTAGGGCTAGCAAGATATTTGGGACGAAAGGCATAGTTACATTTCAATGCAGAGCAGGACAGAGTCACTTCTGGCCTGATTGTCAAGGCCTTGTGCTATCACTCAGTAGGCTGAAGGTTCAAATCCTAGTATCTCTGGGCAGTGTGTTTGTTTATTTACTTAGGGTTTTGACTGTTAAACCTGATGGAAAATTCACATTTCTTTTGAATCACATGCGTAGGTTTGAGCGACATAGGTATGTCTAGAAGCATTACAGTAAGGAGTCACCTATGGCCTAAAGGTTACAGTCACAGAGCCTCGCACTGAAAGTTGAGGGTTCTTTCATTTCTTTTAAACCTCAAAAGTTTAAGGTTCTCATACTGAAAGGTTATCGCACTCTTTTTATTTGACGGATACATTTTTCTTTACAATTTGTCCAGAAAGATCTCACTCTAAGTATATGACCCATCAAAGCCAAAAAACTCTATCCCTCTCCCTCTCACTTTCTTTCTAGCTCTCTCTCTCGTTCAGTCTCTGTTTCCCACTCATACACCCACTCAGACCCTTACGCACACACTCACAGACCCATTCAGACACTCAAACACCTACTTACAGACTCACTCAGACCCTCATGCACCCACTCACGGCCCCACTCAGACCCTCATGCACCCACTTGCAGAGCCACTCAGACACTCATTCACCTACTCACAGACCCACTCAGACACTCACACAACCACTCATAGACCAACTGAAAGCCTTATGCATCCACTCACAGACTCTCACAATTCTATGGTTTGGTACATTTAAAATGTAAGCCTAACTATAACCTCCCTGTAACATTTTATGTTTTATGTGAATTTCTATGTTTTTTTATTCTATTGCATCTCTGTGGGTAGGCACACAGAGGAAAACTCTGCTCTGAAGAAGGGAGATCTGTTTCACAGCTCTCCCTTCATTGAGCAGGGGGTTTGCTATGGCTTGGCTGCAGCACTAAAGCTGCAGTCAAGCAGCAGCAAACAGCTATGTCCCAGGGATGGGTACCCCCTGACATAGCAGGGGCCGGACCTAGGGGGTGGTGGTCCTCAGGGACAACAGTGGCTCCTTAAGGTGAGACATGTGGCCCCCTCCCAAGAAAATAGCCCCGGGGAGGTGGTGGTCCCCGGTGCTGCAGGGGGTCCATAACAGACCCCCTTTCCATTTTTTTATATTTGCCCGTGGCAAGGATCCCTGCTCTCAATTTGCTCTGGGGAAGTGGTGGTCCCTGGGGCTGCGGTGGGCTGCGTGCCACCCTCACACTAAATTTACTCAATTCCCCAGGGAGGCCACGTGGCCCCGCACTCAATTTACTTAATGCCCCAGGGGATATGTTGGTCTCCAGGGTTGTGGGTGGGCCTCCCGGCTCCCCTGTATAGATTTAAACAAATTCCTAGGGGAGGTGGGGGTCCCTGAGTCTATGGGGTGGCCAATCAACCCCTCTACTTCAATTAAATCTGTGCCATGGGGAGGGGGTCGTCCTCTGAGCTGTGGGGGGGCTGGGCACCCGCTGCATTATGAAAAATAATGCCCCGGGGGCTTGGCCCATCTGGGAGCATCTGAATGATGAAGCACGAGCCCATGCTTTGTTTTTTTTTCAATTTTTACTGTGGATTAGTGACCCTGTTGAGATTCCGCTGCAACATTAAAAAAAATCACAGACTGCCCGTTCTATCATTCACTTTTGCAGTTAAAGAAATGCTGTTTTATTCTTCGTAGTTCATTAGGTCTACTGGAGTTCTTTTCCATTAACAGAAAATAGTTGAAATAAGTTATGTTTTGTGTCACAGCGTCTCATACTGTATCTAACTTGTGCCTTAAAGGAAGGCATGCAGGATATGTTCTTGTAATGTTACAATAATCAAGGCTGTTGCTGCCTGCAGCCACAACTGTTTGATCATTCATTTTGAATGGTTTATTGTTCAGCTATGCAATGTCATTTCCTTTGTATCTAGGGCAAACGGGATAATTATTAAAAATTAGGATGGCCTCTAGAGTTTTCTGCTCCACTGGAGATATACAATAGGCCAATTCTGTGATGTGCAGCAATCCTTTCTTGCCTTTTTAACTAAGTAGTCACAATATCAGTTTGCTATTCAATTCTGTACTTAGAATTAGGTACTTTGACTGCCAGGTTCTTTTGCTCATTTCTATGAAGGCAGACTCTTTAACAGTCTGTCATTTGACTTTAGGCTTTGACTTTTCTCTTGACTTATGATTTATATTGATGCTGGTTTAAACTGTGTAACTAACTATCTTTTTGCTTTGTGTAATGATTCCTACATTTTAATAAACCTCTATGGCTTTTACTTCGAATGTTGTGTGGTATAGATTTTGTTTCCCTTGGGCCATTGTCCTTTGACACTGCTACGACCAGATTCTGCGTATCAGCAAGGCCTGGGCAAAACTTTAATTACGCCGAAGTAATTTTGGCAATTTTGCATTACTCTTTTGATGCGACATTACTGAAAATTCCATAATTATGCCTGTTTGCATAATTATGAGTAACTTGGCACAAACATTCTAGCGCAGGCGCACAAGAACAACAAACTTAGGTGGTCATTCCTAGTTTGGCGGTAACATGACCGCCACACCAGTGGCTGTGTTATGACCGTCGTCAGCGTGGCGGTGCAGACCGCCATTTAACGAGTAAGGCAGTCAACCCAATGCAACATAGACAACTCACCGCCAGAACCGCCACCGCCGATGAGCAGCATCCGGCGGCGGAAGCCAACTTCATGCTGGCGGAAGCCAATGCACCGCCCAACATATTCTGAGTCACCACGCTGCCAGGATAACCGGGGCAGGCTGGCTGCTATAAAAAACCTGGCGGAAACAGAAAGTACAAAAGGAGACACTCACTTCCAGGCACAGAGACGCAGCCGCCATGGCAAATGAACTGCTAGTCTTCCCAATGTTCTATCTCACCATACACCTTCAGAGCCACCGACAGCAACAAAGTCGACAACCATAAATATGTCTAGCACAGAGGGGAGGAAATGGCAGTGATATACTTCCACCCATAACACACATTCCTCGCACAGACAGGGAAGGCCACACACAGGCACACACAATATACGTCAATGCCAAGTACCCAATACACACACAAAGCCAAGAAGATACGTGCCAAACATACAACACAATGCATACCAACACCACCAACACACCTCATAACCCCACAATGACAACTAGACCACAAACACCTCAATGCAAGCATAGACAGGCACGTTGTGCTACACCACACACACACACACACACCATGAACTGTATGTTGCAATGACACACAATCAATAGCAGTGAACACACATCTAAACAATGACACAGGTAACACATCACGTACCACCAACAATCAAGGAAATCCACACATGCAGCACCGTACACATGGATGCACAGAACACCCCATACAATCCCACAAGCAGGCAGTCAGACACATTACAACATGCCCATGGCACAACCCATCTACCCAGTGCTTGCAACAACACAGACACAACCAATACATAGACCTCACACACCATTGCACACAGATGTCACACCACCAAGTAGAAGAAAACCAGGACAAGCCTCTCATCTTGCCAACCACAGCAATGTGGGCAGATGTAATTGGAACCATAAAACATATAAATATATAAAACAAATCTGCCAGTTGGCAAGTCCAATCTGCATTAATGCAGAAACACATAAAGTCCATATATTTCTTGGCCCCAACTTGACTCCTGACAGAAAATAAGCCTCCATGTCATAGGGGCATCAATGGAACAGGCAGGCACCCCAGGAGTATGGAGGTGGTGGGGGAGGCTTGGATGTGGAAGGGGCATGTTTTGGTATGAGCTTGGGAGGGGTCACTTTGGCACTCGGAGGGGTGAGTTTCCGGCTGGGTGGAGGAGCAGGGGAAACACCAGAGGGGGCAACCGAGCAATGGGAGGTGGAAGGGCCTGAGATGGGCAGGGGACATGGTGTTTACTGGGAACACAGAGTGGGAGAGGAGTAGGGAAGAGGTCAAGGGCAGCAAGGAAAACAAGGGCATTCACATGATTGAGGGTTGGGAGTGGAGGTAGAGGGAGTGCTCATCTGACGTGTTGGTTTGCTATGTGTGGATGCTGGTGTGTCCAATGTGTGCATGTGTGTGGTGGGTGAATGTTGGGTGGGTGAGTGGGTGTGTTAACATTCATTGGGAGGAGGAGGGTAGAGATGCAGGGAGAGGGAATGGGAGATGTGTGAGTGAATGTTGTGGTGGTGTGTGCAAGTGAAGTGGACGTGCTGCAGGCAGCAGAGACGGTAGTTGTGGTGAGTGTGGATGTGGTGTGTGGGGTGTATGTCAGTGAGTCTGCTGTTTTGGTGATTGAGGGTATGACAGGAATGCTAGCAGGACCAGTGTGTGATGATGCAGTGCTGCCAGGTGTGAGTGGAGATGTGACTGTGAGGGAAGAGGTGAAGGGGAAAGTGTCTATTGTTGTGTTTGCAGATGTGTGTTGTGTGTGTGCAAGCCTGTGTGAAGTTTTGTGATGACTAAGACTGTCTATGTGCACCTTGTCTGTTGTAGTGGGTGTATGCTGGTCTGGAGGTGTGCTTCGGACGTTTGTAGGGAGAGAGGTCATGGATATGGAACAGGTAGCTGGAGGGGGGATGGAACGTGAAGGGACACTGGCTGCCATCAATGAGAAGGCCAGAGCCTGATACAATCTCTGTCTGCCAGACAAGGCACCATGAATGCCTTCCAGGAACGCATTGGACTACTGCATCTGGAATGCCAGTCCTTGGATAGCATTCACAATGGATGTCTGCCCCACAGAGATGGACATCAGAAGATCAATATACTCCTCAATGAGGGCAGCAGGGCTGACTGAGGCAGGGGCAGAGGTGCTTACGGCGAAGGAGATGCCCACAGTCCTGGGTGAGCGGGCATGGGCAACTGGGTGGGGTGCTACAGAGAGGGCGGTGCTGGTAAGGGGGGGGCGGACAGGGATGGTGCTGGGGTGGTCCCAGATGGGTCCGCCACTGCCAGGGAGTTGCCATCGGAGGAGGAATCTGTATCAGATGTGATGGCAGCTCAAGTCTCCCCTGTGGTGCTCCCCTCGCCCTCCGTCCCACTGGTCCCCTCAGCTTCACTGGTGCCAGCCTCCTGGGTCCCATGGGCTGCTCCATCCCCACTCACCGGTGCCCTTCCTCCTTCACCAGATGATGCTAATGTACACATAGAAAGAGGTGGAGAGAGAGAATAATGGTGGGAGAAACAGAAAGGGTGAAAATGATGGTAACCCACATATCCACTTTACACACAAACAATACATATTACAGCCCCTGCCGGGCAAACAAGAGACCATTTAGAAATAATTTACAATTGAGTTATGCAAGCGATACCCAAACTCATCAAAGTGATCACCTCAATCCTGAAGCCTAAACACTTGAATGAAGACAACTACATGTCTATCAACTGCCTAAATGACGTATCCAATAATCCAGCCCAGGAACATACCCAACCACATGTCATCCATTATGGGATGATACAAATCTGAGCACAGAGGGACTGAGCATACTAACTAACTGAAAGAAATGTGTGGAGTACATGTGGTACAGAGGTCCATTGATGTAGCAAATGAAGCAATTGCAATGTTCACGTAACATGCCTGTCATTACCCATATAGAGTGCAAATATGACCACCGTGAACTACTACAGTACACACAGAGATGGAGGATGCAGCCAGTGACATGATAGCATACTTGTGCGACCCATACGTCCAGGTGAACGTGTGTCACAGTACCACCACTTCTTTTCCTGCATGGCTCAACATAGCTAACGTGACACCCTCCTACATGATTGGTGTGACAACCAGGACTGTACATTCTCTAAATCTCATCTGACCACGTAAATCCCAAGTCCAGTGAGGGTCACAGTACACAACCATGTAGAAGTCACCTGACAGTCAACACTTACCCCCTTGTGGCTGCTATGCTGCCTTCAAGCATCCATCCAACTCTGGGTAGGCCACCACCAGTATGCAGGCCATTAGGCGGGGTCAGGGTCTGACAGGCACCCCTCCACGTTGGGAGGACAGCCTCTGCGGTCTTCCGGGCCCAGCATCTCAAGTCCTCCCACTGGTTCCTGTAGTGGGTACTCCACTGGCTAAGAACCCCCAGGGTCCACACTACCTTGGCGATGGCTCTCCACAATCCTTTTTTCTGGTGGGCGCTGACCTGCATGGGAAACATTCCGAAAATGGGGGACATGATGTAAATAATACCAACACAGCTGTAACCTTTGGTGGCACACAGCAAACATGGACCATGCACACTGAAAATATCCCACACATTTCATGTGCATGCAAAACACCTGATCAGTCATGACATGTTAATGTGGACACACATACATTGTTAAACACCTCCCAACATGTGAGCAAAGGATGTTGTACTGACCTGTTGCCCTGGAGCACCGTACAACTGTCCATACAGGGGAAGGACCCCTTCCACCAGTTTCTCAAGTTCCTCCGTAGTGAAGGCTGGGGCCCTATCCCCTACAGTGTGTGCCATCATTGCTCCAAGATACAGGACACAGCAGCACACCAAGTGGAGGTCTTTCTTGCCTGAATGCCAGGAGTCAAGTGAGCTGGCCCATACTATGTGGCGGTTTCGACTGGACTTCAATGTTAACCAATGAGGAGTTGCACGGCGGTTCAGACCGCCTTCTGCCATGACGACTTCCGCCGGCTGAACAATGTCACTTCCAGCTGTCCAATGCATGCCGGACAGGTGGATGCCATATTAGTCTGTAACATGACTGACCTGGGTTCACACTGCGTAATTACCTGCATGTCACCACAAATAGATACATTAGGTCACACATTGTAGATAATGACACATGTGGTGAGTGTCTGGTGACATCACCACACTTGTCACTACAGTTGTCAGCATATAGGATCCGTATAGTGGAATACAAGGAAGGTGTACATGTATATGTCCTGTATACGTCCATTACAACAGAGATTATGGGGGTTATTACAACTTTGGAGGAGGTGTTAATCCGTCCCAAAAGTGACGGTAAAGTGACGGATATACCACCAGCCGTATTACGAGTTCCATAGGATATAATGGACTCGTAATACGGCTGGTGGTATATCCGTCACTTTACCGTCACTTTTGGGACGGATTAACACCTCCTCCAAAGTTGTAATAACCCCCTATGTGCCATCATCTGGTTAGGAATGGAGTGTGGAGTAATGTGCCTCCCCACAACATGACAGCCAACTACCATGAATAAAACTTTGTGACTGGCGTATGTCATACTTATTGCCCTTCATTGTGAGAGGTTCCCAGATTGTTGTTTGTGTCCCTGCACAGATCTCACCATAATGGTCACCCAGTTGAAGCTAGAACTCATGGCGGGTTTGAGAAATCCCCATGCCATTCCTCCAACAGTCCAAGTGTTGTCAGTCCTGCATTTTCTGGTGAGTGGCTCTTTTCAGGTTACAGTGGGACTGGCTGCAGGGTTTTTACAGCACCAGTTTAGTAAGGTGTTGCAGGATGTGCTGGATGCCCTACTCAAGCATGTACACAGGTACATTAGGTTCCCACAATGTCCTGAATTGCCCACTGTAAAAGCAGCCTTCTACAACATATCAAATGTCCCACATGTAATTTGGGCCATTGATGGGACTCACATCGCCTTGGTGCCTGTAAGGACCAATGAACAAGTCTACAGAAAACCAGAAGAGTACATATTCGCTCCATGTACAAATGGTGTGTCTTGCAGATGAATACATAACACATGTGAACGCTAAATTCCCAGGATCAGTACATGATTCCTACATCCTGAGGAACAGCAGTGTCCCTGAAATTATGTCACAGTTACAGTGAGAAAGGGCCTGGCTCATATGTATGTGTACTGCTGTCCATGTCAGACGTTTGTACCCCTCAAAACACAGTCAGCACTCTGCCTAGCATTGTTACCTATAGTCATGTTCCCTTTTCCACACAGGTGACTCCGGATACCCCAACCTGCCCTGGCTCCTGACACCTGTGAGATATCCAACTACAGGAGGAAAGAAGAGGTAAAATGAGGCACATGGCTGGATGAGGCGAGTGATTGAGTGGAGTTTCAGTCTCTTGAAAGCTAGATTTCATTGCCTACATGTGGCCGTTGGTGCCCTTCAGAACCGACCAGGGAAAGTCTGTGAGATCATTGTTGCATGCTGCATGCTCCATAATTTGGCCCTCAGCAGGCAGATTCCTCTGTTGGAGGATGGGGACATTGATGCTGGAGCAGTGTTTAGGGCTGGTGACTCTAATGCTGAGGGGATCGAGATGAAAATGAGGCACATGGCTAAAGGACTGATATGATGCACAGGTATGTGTGAATTGTATGTCATCCGCACATGGAAGATGTATTGCTGAAGCCAGTCTGTAGCCAGTATTTGCATGCATCAAGGTGTGTGTGGAGACTACAGCATTTCATCTTGCTTTCTGACCCTGAAAGGTAGGTGACTTACCATGAGGGGTAGTGGAAAAGCACTGCTGCTAAGGACATGTGTGGAATGCTGGTGCCATTGCGGTACAGCCTTATAGTTGTACCAAAGGTTTAGGGTCCTCAGTCTGCCTGTTTGGGGAAATGTTAGGGGGACTTATCAGTCTTGTCCTGCTGCGTAGGCATGTCATGCTGCATTGTCAGCTGCTGTGTGGCAAGTACCTGTTCCTGACTACTCAGGGAGGTGAACAATAGAGGATGTTACCTTTGTTACATCTTTCCTGTCCCACACAGGGCCTATGCAGGCCCTTACATATGTGGCATCATAGCTGCTGGGCAAGTCATCCAGTGCATGTGTTCAAATGGTGTGGATGTATGACTTGGTTCACATGCCTTACAACATTGTGCCTGTTTCCATTTCATCTTCCCTCTTCAGGCCACATCTCTGTCTGCAAACTGATTACTGTATTGTTTGTTGCCATCATTGACACTGGATATCATTACAATTTGGATGTACTTACACACCTGCTGGGTTGTCCTACTACATCTGTCACTTAAACATTGTTGTGGTGCCGACATGTGTATATATTTGCTGCTTGGAAACAGGCTTGCCACTACATACAATGGAGAGACGTGCACCATGACTTGTGTGAATTTGTGTTTATTAAGTGTATGAAATCACAGTCCAGAGGAGTGGGGTAATGGTCTGGGTGCTGATCAGAGTGTGTGGTACAGCTGTTTGTCTCACAGGTCCTGTATCCATTTGCCCGGTATGATGTGAGCTTGGTTTTGGACAGCCAACAGGATGTAACAGTGCTACACAAGGGTGTCTGGATGGGCGACCTCTTTTACGGGGGGTCCCTCAGCTGCAGGGGTAGTGGTGCTGGTAGCCTGTGGATCCTCCTGCTGGGCCTCAATTCCAGTAGCAGGTGCTGAAGTTGTTGACAGTGGTGTAGCCTGACTACTGGATGGGGCCTGCTGTTGGGTTGTGGATGTCCACAGAATATTGTTCAATTCCTTGAACTCCCCTAATATGGTTTCCATGGTGGCATTCAGTGCCTGCCACTGCTGCATGGCCTCCTAGCGGTATTCCCCCTGCAGCCTTTGGGTGTCCTGCAAGGTGGTGAGTATCTGGCCCATCTTGTTGTGGGTTTGCTTGTAGGCTCCCAGGACTCTGGAGACGGACTCCTGGCCAGTTGTGTCCTGTACCTGCCTCGTCCTTTGGCTCACAATTGCCCTCCCCCTAGATCTTGCCCCTGTGTCTGTGCCCCTGGTGCAGTGTGCCCCCTCCCACTGGCACCAGGACCGTCATTGTCTTTTGTTTGCACCGTTGACTCCTTCCCCTGTCCTGTGGGCACACTGTTGTTTGATGTGACTTTGGGACACTGTATGGGCAGGTGGGCTATGCTGTGCATTGGCTGCCACAGGGGAGGTGTTTCAGTTCTGGGCAGGGTGAGGCTGGTGGTGGTGGACTGACCACTCATGCCTGATGGGCCAGGTTCGTCATCCATATCCAGACTTCCAGGGGAGTCCTCCTCTATTGGACTTGCTTCCAGGCCTGGGCTTTCTGTCACTGGGCTCCTCTGCTGTATAGCAGTACTTGGGAGATCTGTGTAATGAGAAGTATTGTGTCCGATAATGGTATTGTAGCAGTGACACACATGGTTGTATGCTATCATTGACTGGATTTGCAGGGCAGTAATGGCATTGACAGTTACCAGTCCACTGCTTATGTTACCATCAGTGGAATGTTGCAATGGGCCTATTTTGAAGGATAGCTAATGTTTGTCTTGCTAATGTCATTGCCATGTACGGATGTGCATTCCTTATACTTATTGGTGATGGGGAGTGACATGGTTTAATGTGCAATTGCAAAGATGTGATGTGGATGTAGCAGTCATTCAAGGGTAGGGAGTGTTGCATTGTGGTAGTTGTGGTACTTTCTGCAGTGTGAGGTATCCATGCACTAGGTGGACCTATGAGGGAATGGTGTCAGTAGGGTGCTGTGGCATTCAAGGCTGGGTATTGGGTCCATGGTGGGCTTGTGCGCATTAGGGTGGTGTGAGGGGGTGAGAGGGGATATGTTGGCTGGGGAGTACAGTTCACTTAGCAGGGTCTAGTCCACTAGGTTTTCCCGTCAGCCCTTTTGGATGTAGAATGGCCAGGACCTTCTTCTCCTACTGTGACATTTCTGGCGAGCCGGTGGGAGCCCACTATCAGTCCTCATGACAGCGATTTGGTGTCTGGAAGCCATGGCTCGTACCTTCCCCCATAGGCTGTTCCACCTCTTCCTAATGTCCTCCCTTGTGCATGGATGGTTCCCCACTGCATTCACCCTGATGAAATCCTGTGCCATAAGTCGCTCTTACGGGCTATGGATGCCTGCTGGACCTGTGCTCCAAACAGTCGTGGCTCCACTCTGACGATTTCATCAACCATTACTCTCAACTCCTCTTCTGTGAATTGTGTTTTTTTTTTTGGTGCCCTGGTGGTTGTGTTGGGAATGGGGGTTTATGTTGTGCAGGGATTCTGGTTGTGCTGTTTGTTGGTGTGAGTTTGTGTAGTTGTATGTGCGTGTGCACTGTGGAGTTTGTGTGCAGTGGTGTGTTGTGTGATGTGTGTTCAGTGTGATGGTGCCTGTGGTATCTAGGCGCAGTGCCTCCTTTCAGTGTGCTCTTGCCTCAATCTGTTAGAGTTTCTAGTTGCAAAAGGTTCTGGGTATGTGTTTTGTAGTGCTGTGGACAGGTGTGTGTATGTGTCTCAGGTGTTGGGTAATGGTATTGCCCAATGTGGTGCAGTGTTCTGGTGGTGGTTCCTTTTTTTCCTTTGTGGTTCAGACCGCCAATGGATTGCTGCTGTGTTGGGACCGTGGTGCTGATTTGTGAATCGTTATTTGGCAGACAGGATGTTCTCGGTGTGGCGGTGCTGGTGGTGCAGCTGCCTCCTTCACGCCGTCATTTCGCCCGACGGTGTCGTTTTTTGGGTGTATTTTGGGAGGTGTTGTGTGGGTGACTCGAAATGCAGCGTTCTTCACACCACCATCACTGGTGGTCTTTCAGCGGCTGCTTGCATGGAAATCTTCAGTAATCGCCGCCAAACTTGTAATGATCACCTTAGTGACTGCAAGCGGCTGCCGGCTTCTGCTGTTCTTGTTCTGTTGCATTTAGCATTATTTTCTTAGCGTAAAATGCATCCTCCGGTCCATTTAGTATGTAAGGGTGCATTTCGTGCTAAAAAATAGCGCTAAATGCTGGTGTATGCTCCTTGCATTATTCTAAGTAAGTTTGCTGTAATTTCGTGCACTATGCTACAGCAAGTTGCACCACCGCTATTATCTGCTCTTCTTTAATAATTTATTGGTACATAATGCCAACTGACTTTTGGTGGAGAATGCAAGTAATCTGGGTAAATTTGTGCAAAATCAGTGCAAATGTAGGTGAAAAATGTAATAAAAAATGTACACCCCAAAATTTGTCAGAGTTAGGGGATCCTTACGTCATGTGGATTATACTGCTGTTGAAACTGTTGAGAGTTGCAATATGTGACTATAACTAGAGCTTTTGTGAAGTGAGTTTTAGTTTTTGTGCATTTTGAGGAGTTGTCTTCTGTGGTTTATGACAACATACTTATTTAACTTGTAATGTGTCTTTTGGCATGAGTATTAGTCTTATGTGCATTCTAATGTGTTTCGCAAATTCTTGAAGATGTTAAAATCGTGATCTTGATGAATAAATATTGTGATTTAACGTGATCTATATGTAAAGGTTTTTGACTTCAAGTATGAGGTTTACAAATTTATAGAAATTCAAGACTTTGTTATAAAATATTAAGGTTGTCTACTAAAAAGGCATGTGGAGTCATGTCAGGTTATAGGTGAAATCTATAGGTTAAAGTCCTAGGAATCCCTCAATAGTCTAGCAGTGTATGAACTTCTCTGGGTAGTGTTGTTTGTGCACAGGAAAATACAAACTGACTCAAAATGTGGTTCACTGGTGGTTGTGAGCCTATCTTGGTTTTATTGAAAGCACTTAAAGTGTTCCCAGTTTTATGTTGAGTTTGTCTTTCACACTGTGTCTTAATAGAAAGACAAGGTATTTCAGATCTGTTTTTGAAATTGTATTGTGATTGGTATTTTGTAATTAGTATTGTGTTTTGTGAGTTAAGTTGAAATTATAACGGTTGCATGTTTGAAATAATTAGGTATTATTGCTAGTGGAAGAAAGTATCCATCTCCTGGTTGGTACCCTCACACATGAGATGCTTATGGACCTTGGGTTACATAAATGCTTATGGCTCGAAGAATGTGATCAAATTACTTCTGTCAATTAAAAGTCACAATTTCCTGTGTATGGTGCATTTGAAGTGAAAAAGCTTGAGAATTTTAGGCAGACCATGTTTGATATGAAGCTGTAGACTAGAAGTGCACAGTTTTAAATGAGTGGGATTTTGTATTGAATGAGAGTGCACCTAAGGCAATGTTAAAAGGTCAAAGAAGTAAAGCTGTCAACTTTTAGGTGGATGAGAGATTACATTTACGGAAGAAGGCATAGAGTCAGGAATGTGATTACTGATGAATCAGACAAAAAGAAAACAAAAGATTACACAAATAAGAACAAGAAAAGAGATGGAAAACAATGAGAGTGACATTGAGGGATAGGATGAGTTTATAGACAGATTGTTCACTGTGGCAAGACCTCCACCACATAAGGAGACTCATGTGCAAGTACAGATGCAGGAGATCAGAGCAGGAATGCTGAGCATCAAGAGAGATAAAACTGTGCCTAGTTCATTTTCACACGGTGAGACAAAAGCGGTTGAGATTAATACTTTTAAACGTAGAGGAGATTTTGAAACAATGGCAGAAACAGGAATTGAGAGAGACAAAATTACAAAGTATGATAAAACAAATTGCATATTTGAGCACAGGAACACATGCTTATAAAGCACTTGAGAAACCTCATGAATCAACTTGAGAGCTTAAAGTCAACTTCAGAGAAAAAGAGAATTTGTGAGTCATATTAGATGTTTGTAATCAAATTAATGAATCAAAATTCCAAAACATTGCAAAATGCTCTCATGGATTATTATAGATGATTAGCAGATGGGAAGTCCCAATGGAGTTTCGAGAAGGATAGGTGGTACTGGCTGATAAGCCTGAGGTGTCATAAAATGGTAGAAAGAAGAAAATGTGACTGTGAGTGATTCTGAGTGGTAAGCAGTGGTTTGAAAAGATTTTCCATTGAGAAAAGTGACAGGAGGAGCATATTTGCATCTTCCCTAATCAAGAAATAATTTCTATACATTTGCAAAGAATTTTCCAAAGCTCAGGAAAGAGCCCAAGAAGTGGTATACAGTGCTGAAAGGACTGTTACAGTTTCACCAGTCCATTAGACAAATATGGATGCTTTATATTTGAATATTATGCCTCAACATTCATGGCATGCGTCTAAAACCATACTACAGTGACCAGTAGATTGGCCACAGCGGAAGCTCCTCACAAGAAGCTTTCTCCCATTGTTATGCTGAAATATAAACAAATTAGTAAGCATAGCATTTGAAGCTAAAGGTTTTCCAGGAATAAGTACATTGGTCAAAGATCATAAGAGTGACAGAAGATCACAGTGAATCAGTGCATGCATATTATGAAAGATTGATGCAGATTTGCAGACAGTATAGTAGAGTTGAAGACCCCACAAAAGAAGGCGCTTCTGGATTTGTACTGACATGTGATTGCATCCAGCGATTAGTTTGTATATTCAGCAAAGTGTGCAGAGTGGCCGGCCAGATCGTGAGATGAGATTCTGGCCTATGCAAAGTATTGCTTTGCTCAGAAGAAAACACCAAAGGAGGAATTGTTGGTGGCTCAAGCAAATTGTTTCCAAAAGGGTGATGTATGTGATTTTCAGATGCCTGGACCTTGTTTTTGTTTTTGTATTGGTGATGATGTTAATGCACAAGGCAATGGCGTGCAATTTGTTCCAGGTGGAAGTGGGGTTCCTCATGGCAGAGGCAAAGGATTTAATAAAACATGTCTAACCAAAACATTAATAATGCACATATGAGGATTGACCCTGTGGACAAAATAGTCACTATCATGAGATTGTAGATTTAATCCAAATTGAGTTGCAAACAGTTCCCCAAATGCAGCAGAATAAAATGTTATAAAATGGGAAGGTACATTCACTGCCCCACTCCTACCGGCCTAAGTGCAGAACATGCAGAATCCATGTTAGTTTAATGTGAATATGCATACAGCTCCAATTATGCAAGAGTCTGTGTAGAAGAAACTGAAAGATTTCCACAGTTTGCTCAGAGTTCCCACAGGACCAGGTTCAGCACCATGATATTGCCTGATGGGGAGGACGGTTATACATTTGGTGCAGTCCTAGAAGAAGCCCGGAATGGCCTTTTTGGGAAAAGTGAAGTGAATGGCCATTCAGTATCATTTTTGATCAATTCAGGAGCTACTCACTCCATAATTAGACCAGTAGAGGTTCCAAACCTACCCATCTCAAAAAAAGAAGTCCAAGTTGTAGGCGTTTCCAATAACCAAGTGACTAATACGTTGTCAGCTAATAGCCCAGTAAAAATTAGTTCAAACATGAATAACCATGGATTCATAATCAGGGATTCTAGCTTATTTAACCTGTTAGGACAAGACCTTCTCTACAAATCCAGCTGTGTAATTTACTGCACATCAGATGGTATTGGTATTCTACAGATGATGAGGACTGAATTAAAAATTAAATCACAAAAGTCAAGAGTTATTATGTTCTCAGTTTGCACAGAAGAAGACTTACTTGCAGATTTAAGACATACTGTGAACATGGAGATCTGGGATTTTTCAGGAAAAAAAACTGGATTATTCAAAAGTGCAGAGTCGGTGCAGATCACTGGAAAACTGAATGCTGTGTAAGCCTTTACTCACAAACTCACTCATACAGCAGAGGATAGAATTTCACATATTATTGATAAAATGATTGAACAGGGCATTCTAAAAGAAGTGTTAGGATGCCTGTGTAACTTTCCAATGAAGGGATTAAAAATGTTAAGCAGAAAAATGGGGATAGTGCAGGATCTGTGAAAAATTAACGACATCGTGATTCCTTGTTGTTCTATGCTACCGAATCTTGCAGTAATATTGTTTCAGATTCTCACAGAAGTCCAGTGGTTTACAGTGATATATTTGTGTCTAGTATTTTTCTACATACTGCTTCATGAGGATAGTCAATATTTCTTTGCATTTAAATTCTGCAATAGAATCCTGGTATTGTGTAGGATCCCACAGGGAAATATAGAAAGTCCTTTAATTTGCTCACAAATTCTGAAGAAGGATCTGGAAAGTCTAAATTCGCCCTGTAACTCTGTGTTAGTCCAATAAACAGATGATCTGTAAGTTGCAGCTAAAATGAGAGGGGGCTGTAGCCTTGCCACAAATGCCTTGCTAAACCATCTAACCAAGAATGGGCATAAAATGCCCCCTGCTAAATTAGAGTATTGTCAGGAAGAAGTGATTTATTAGGGCTACCAAACTGAGAAAGGAGTAAGAAAGGTGTCCAAAGATGCATTTCTGTGATTCTGTAAATGACTCCACCAATGACAGAGAGAGAAATTAAGATGTTTCTAGGGATGGTTGGCTACTGTCGTCAGTGGATTCTAAATGTTTTCCTGATTGCAAAGCCTTTAAAGAGGCTGACTCACAGTGATGTGAGAGACCTGGAGCCCTGGGACAACGAATGTTTGCAAGCCTTCCTGGGGCTCAGTATAGTTTTTGTAGTGCCCCAGCACTAGAAATGCCAAATTACAAGAAATCATTTTATTTATTTTGTCAAGGAAGAGAACTGTGCGCACTTTCAATCTTCATATAGCTGCACTGGGGATGGGGGGGTGGTATTAGGGGGAAACGGCTATTACATACTTTTCTGCAACACAGGATGCAGTGGCTACCCCACTATTGGAATGCATCAATCAATCAATCAATCAATCAGTGAATTTATAAAGCGCGCTATGTACCCAACAGGGTTTCGAGGCGCTGGGGAGGGGGGGGGGTGCTGCTAGCGTTCGAAGAGCCATGTCTTGAGGAGTCTCCTGAAGGTGAGGAGGTCTTGGGTCTGGCGTAGTGAGGTGGGGAGAGAGTTCCAGGTCTTGGCGGCGAGGAAGGAGAAGGATCTGCCGCCAGAGGTCTTGCGCTGGATTCGGGGGGACGATGGCGAGGGCGAGGTTGGCAGAGCGGAGTTGACGTGTGGGGACGTAGAAGTTGAGTCTGGTGTTCAGGTAGGTGGGTCCGGTGTTGTGTAGTGCCTTGTGTGCGTGGGTGAGGAGTTTGAAGGTGATCCTTTTTTCCACGGGGAGCCAGTGGAGGTCCTTCAGGTGGGGGGAGATGTGACAACGGCGGGGTATGTCGAGGATCAGGCGGGCGGATGCGTTCTGGATGCGTTGGAGTCGTTTGATGTCTTTCGTTGGGATGCCTGTGTAGAGTGCTTTGCCGTAGTCAAGTCTGCTACTGACGAGGGCTTGAGTCACCGTCTTCCTGGTTCCTGTTGGAATCCACTTGAAGATCCTGCGGAGCATGCGGAGGGTGTTGAAACAAGAAGAGGAGACGGCGTTGATCTGTTTGGACATGGTGAGAGCAGAGTCGAGGACGAAGCCGAGGTTTCGTGCGTGGCTGGCTGGGGTGGGTGGGGGTCCGAGGATGAGGACTTCCGTCTTGTCGGAGTCAAGAGCATTGCAACTATTACCTTAGCAACTGTACAATGTGAGACAATTTTGATGGGACACACTCATTTGAGACATTACTGCGTCCTACTTATCCTCAGCACCTTTTAACTAGTCACTTGACTCTATGAACAGATTATTCTGGCACCAGAGAGTACTTCAATTAAATTATACAATACACTGAATCCTGCAACACTTTTGCCACTGACAATGGAAGAGGCTGATGACAGAAGTTATGAAAGTGACCACTAGTGTATTGCTGTGACAGAATTGTGCCCAAAACCAAGATCCAATTTTAAAGATGTACCCCCTGAATCGACTGATTTTACTTGTGGACAGTTCTAAGTCCCAGGTATAGTGGTACTACATCTACCCTCGGCTTGTAAATTAAGTGCTACTTGTGGGCCTGCAGCACATATTTTGCCCCCTACTTAGGTAAACCCTGTAAACATGTCTCAGGCCTGCCATTGCAGCCTAGCGTGTAGTTTTAAACTTTCTTTTTGACCTGGCAAGATATACCTCTTGCCAGGCCCAAACCTCCCTTTTTCATATATCTAAGTCATGTCTAGGGTAGGCCCTACACAGCCCAAAGGAAAGGGTGCTGTATATTAACAAGGCTGGACATGCAGTTTTAAGTTCCATGTCGTGGTACTGAAAAATTCTTAAATTCATGTTTCACTGCTGTGAGGCCTACCTGTCTCATAGTATAACATTGGGTTAATATATGACTTTTAACAAGCGATAATGTTTAATTAGGAGTAGGTTGGAATGTTGATCCTGGTATCTAAAGAACTGTAATTTAAAGTCCTCCTTAATTGTGGAGTTGGATTCTAAATCATAATTCTGAAAATACCACTTTCAGAAAGTTGGCATTTTCTTGCCATAGTCATTTAGTGCCTCCAGCCTATTTACTGGGTCACACAACTAGGTATAGCTGGCAGCTGGTATTTGTGTATTGCTCCCAGACAGTGAAACAAAAGGCAATAGGTGTTGGCCATCTCTGATTAGATGAGGGGGAGGAGCTGTCACCTACTACACTTGCACATCAGAATTAATTTTCCTGAATACACTCAGAAGTCTAAGATACTAGTCTATTGTGACCCCAGGAGCCAGGGCAGGGAGGCAAGAAATTCTCAACACTTTTGGGGGTGGAATCCTTCAGTACCTTCCCCTACTTCAAAGTGGGCACCATGTATAAATATTGGACCCTCAGAGCCTACTCTTCAGATCACTTCTGGACTTGTGGACTCCGCAAAAAGAAAGACTTCCCACTGTGTGAAGGCTGCTATGCTGCCCACGACTTCTTTGCTAACCAAGGGCTGCTTTCTGACCAAGACATGCATTGCTGCACCAGATCTCTTCTGCTGCTGCTGTTGCCCTGCTAATTCCAGCCTGCCTGTGTGTCCTGGGACTCCACGAAGAATCCACAAAAGTTAGTCAGCTGACCTCTTGTTCATTCTGAAACCACAAGGACACCAAAGGCTGCGCAGCGTGATGCAACTCCATGCACGGCTGTCGAAACAACTATTGTGTGATGCATCCCTGTCACAGAGCCTTGCTTAGCAGTTGCACCTCATTCGATCGACCGTTGTGTGACGCATTCCTGACACTGGATTCACATCAAAGCTGTAGCCTATCAGGACCACCGCTGTGTGGCACATCCTCAACGCAGAGCCTTGCATCATAGCCACCATTCTTCGGAACCTCCGCTGTGCGTCTTATGTTCAATGCAGGACTTCAATACACAGTTACAGCCCATCAGAACAGCTGCTGCATGACTCAAGGCCTTGCACCGGAATCGCTGCTACTCAATACATCTCCATCGTGAAGCTTTGCAACGCTCTTTAGACTTCCTGCTGTGTTGTGCATCCTCAACCCTGGGCCTTGCAATTCTACGTATCCAGGATTTAATGTACTCTTGTTTAGCAGACCTCACTGATTCCTTGTATCTGGCCTGCACTCCAACATGGTGAGCTAGAAACGTGTGAATTTGTCCCCATCCGGCACAACCAGATAACTACAATTGACAGTTTGTACTTCAAGGCACTATTTTTTATTGAAAAATCTGAAATAGAATATCTCTGTTTCTACTGATGGGATTTTTGTTGTCTCAAATAATTCATTAAATTGTACTCTAGTTTTCCAAACTGGTTTTGGATTTTTTCACTCTACTTCTGTTTGAAGTGCTTTAAACGTTACCTCCAATGTAAGCCTGACTGCTTTTCTGCTAAGCTAGCAGAGGGTTGAGCACAAGTTAATTTGGAGTTTGGTTGTATTATCATCCTGACAGAGCCTGTGATTGCTGCTTGAGTAGGGGTTTACCCACCTCAACCAGTAAATCAGTTTCCAACAATAGTCTTGTCTGAGAGAATATTATGGATCTCTTTGAGTAGTATACGTAATTTCCACAATATCATATATTATGGAAGCATCATGCTTGTGTAATGTAACTTCAGCACATGTGATTGAATTGATTGGAGGTACAAGAGCATTCTGCACTGCCAGTGGATGGAGTGTTACAATCTACACAGATAGGCAATACAGTTTTGATTTTGGACAATTAGGGTCACAAAAGGGTTTCTTAACATCCACTGACACCCCCAAAAGCAATGAGGCACAAATTCTTGATTTGCCAAAGAAAACTGCAGTTGTAAAGCGTGCCATATACAAAAGTGCAGACAAATACTGTGCTTTGGATCTAGTGTGAGTGGTCATATCGAAACATCGTATGTGAAATAGATAATGTTAACCAGTTCTTGTATATGTCAGCTTACTCACTTGATGAGTTTATAGAAATGCTGGATGAGGTGCCAGAGGATGAGAATAAAATATGGAAAGAATCAGGTTGCTTAAAGGACAGAAAGTAAGTATTTTTGTCAAGTGATAGAAGGACTGTATTACCTGATTGCATGTGATTATAAATTGTGAGGTATATACCTGGGCCCATACATAAGGGACGTGATGCACAGATTTTGGTTCAATCCCCAATTTAGAGCCATCATAGAAAATTTGTGCCAAAGCTGGGCATCCTGCCAACAGATAAATATGAGCAGCAGAACTAGTATGACCATAAGTCACATAGGATGATCAGAAGGTCCATTTGCATGCTTACAAAAAGATTTCGTTGAAATGACCATATGCAATGGATTAGGGCATATGTTGGTGATTGCATTATAGCAGATGGATTGAGGCCTACCCAGCCAGGAATGTGATGCTCTTACTGAGCCAAGCTTTTATTGAAGGGGTTATCCCATAGATTCGGCTTGCCAATGTTTATTAAATCACATAGGGGAACTCATTTTAAGAATGTGGTCACGAGGATCCTTTGCATGGTACTGAAGATTGGGAAGACATTTCTATGTGGATATGATCCAGAAGAATCAGGAACCTTAGAATGGGCCAACAATACCCTGGAGGTAAAGATAGACAAGGTATCCACATCCACAACATTGAAATGGCCAGATGCCCTTTCCTGACGAAGTGTACACCCAACAAGACTACAAGCTTGTCTCCTAATGAGATCTTTATGGACCAACTTATGAGGATTCTAAGTATTCTTTCAGCTGCTTTTGTGAGTATTACTAATGATCTGGTTCTGGATTACTGCAAGAACTTGGCTGATCTGGTACACTCTATTTCTCACCAAGTGAAGTTGGCTACATCTTCTGCAAGTGGAGAGCCCTGCCACGACCCAGAGCATAGTGACTGGGTAGTGGTGAAGAAACATGTGAGGAAACATTATTTGGAAACACAATGGAAAGGCCCCTTTCAAGTGATCTTGGTGATGAATAATTTTGTAAAGTGTGGATGTTTGCCACATTGGGTCCAGGTATCTCACACAAAGAGTGAAAACCTCAGATGAAGAAGTGATGACATAAACCACTAACTCAAAGAGTCAAGCTCAAGTTTGCTATGTAGATCCAGACCGGCAAAACCAAAAAGAACAGAGAGTTCAAATACAAGAAGCAAAAGAACAACAGCAAAATTAAATTTCAAACACTCTCAATTCTTAAAACCTTAAGAGCAATTCAAGGCGTTCCAGTTGCAAGTTATGCTAAACATGAAACAAATGAAAATGAAAAGGAGGCATGTAGAACAAATATGGCTGAAGATTGAAGCTTGATATGAGCTGATTTGTCTGAAGGCTCCAAAAAAAGAGTGTTGCAAAGAGTTGACAGTTGGAGAAGAATGGAGAAACATCAGCTGAAGCAAGACAGATCTGAATGATGAAGATGCTGAAAGACTTGCGGTCAAGAGGTCAACAAGAGTAAGTGTACTAAACAAAAAGTATACAACTCCTGAATGGGCATATTTGGTAAAGATTTAACCAGAAGAAACAAATATCTATTTGAGAGGCTATTGATTTCTGTTTGGGATACCTCCATGAAAAGATAGGAAGTGACAAATAAAGATGCTCAAGATTGAATACTTTTCTGATGGAGCAATGGAGCTGAATTTTGAAACATTCTGATACCTCTCCTCTCTAGATTAGAAACTAAGTTAGAGGTTTTTCTTTGTGCCAGTATTTTTTAGTAGTAAATGCTTGTTTTGGAGAAGATGAATTTTGCACCTTAGGTATCCAGCTGAAAATAGTTTTGTGTCTGTATTGAACTTTATTAAACGAACTGCTGAACGGAATGCTTGTATCTGCTTAAATCAATTTATTTTGAAATTACAAAACTCACACCCGAATTTCTGACAATCAATTTTTTAGATTTTTTTCACTTTGTTTAGAGGTTTAGTTTTGCTTTTGAGAATTTTTTATAGAAAGATGACTACTTGAAACACTTTCAACTTGAGTCTAAAAATGGTTGTTATGTGTCTCATCTTATTTGTTTTAATTGGTGTATTAGTATACTCCTGTTGGATATGTTGGATATGCCTCTGAGGGTAAAAAAGATTTTTATCATTGTAATGTTATAAAAGGTGGCAGATTAGATCATAGAGATATTAAGATTGTGAATTTTAGCGAAAACACATATGGAAATCTATTTACTTCATCAGAGAATTATGAACATTGCTAATTGTCACATATGTACCTATCTGCCTGCTTCTGTTACAGAAGGGGGTGACTACTATCAACTTCCTTTACGCAGTGCCATATATCATAGTATTTATTTGTCAAGTATATTGGGATAGGATCTAATGGTGGAATATGAAACAGACCACATATTGTTATTTGTATGACACATGAGAAACATGAGCGATAACTAGGACAAGTGAGTGCAGCTGTAATTACATAGCTGATAGAAATAATATGTTGGGTAATGACCCTATATTTAATGGTATTTATCATATACGTGGTAAATCAGCTTATTTTAACATTCCAAGTAACTGCAGTGCATCATATAAGTGAGATGAGTAAGATACATTTTTAAAAAGTAAAACGTGGATTTAGACAAGTACTTATGTGTATATTTTGTGTATTTTTGATTCCTCCTATTGGTGTGGCTTTGAATAATGTGAAAATTAAAATGTTCTATACATTAGTAGATCATTTAGCTACTAATACTGTAGATATATTAAAGAAAAATATTGAAGAAATGATAGCCATTTGTGCATTGGTTATCTAGAAGTGTATGGCTATGGATATTTTGTTTGCAAAAGAAGAAGGCGTGTGATAAAGATCCAGCAATGTTCCATGTTTGAATGAATATTTTGTTGACAAAACTAAGGATTGGTTCATGGCTCAGTACGACTAGAAAAGGAATCTCAAAGTGTAATGCATGATTTATTGAAGAGTAATGTAGTGTAGGTTGTGATGATTCAAAAAATAATCATGGGGGAACTGAGAAAGTGTTTTTATTAAAACAACTAGGGGCCTGATTTATGAAACGTTAGTGCCACCTTAGTGTCATTTTTTGATGCAAAAGCAGCACAAACTTACAAAATATAATTATATTTTGTAAGTTTGCACTGCTTTTGCAATTATATTTTGTGAGTTTGTACAGCTTTTGCATCAAAAAATGACGCAAAGGGGGCACTAACTTTTCATAAATCAGGCCCTAATAATGTTTATTTCTGTGTGTTGAGGTTAGCATAACCTGTTTCAGGTCCTGAGCTCGCCCCCCACGACCGCAGCACCAACCTTCTGTCTTCTGCCTCTGTCCCACGAGCACGCTGCCGTTTGCGTGTTCGAGGCCCTCCTCCACCCGCAGGCATCCTCCTGCGCCTCATCCCTGGTGGCTAGTGGGCTCACTTGACCCGTGTGCCGCTTCCGCCGTCCTGTAAGTGTTTTTTGGCTTTTTCGTTTTTTCAGCGCCTCGCCGCCGGCGCTTCTGCCCCGTTTGTGCCCCCCTGATTGCTGTCTCCCCGATCGTGTATTGTGCCATTATTGTATTTCTGATTGTATTTCTGATTGTATTTTCTCATTGTAACTGCTTGTAGTTTTGCTCGTTTTCAGTGTTTTTTGCCCCTTGTGCGCTCCCCGTTCCCTGCCGCTGCCTCCCTGCGGCCCCGCCCCCCTCGCGCCCCCATTTCCCGCTCCCTCCCGCCTCCCGCCTCCCAGCTGCTCCTCCCTCCCCCCTCCCTTCTTAATGGCTGGGGCTGCGCGTCGCGAGTGAGCGAACTCTGACCTGTTTCAGGTCCTGAGCTCGCCCCCCACGACCGCAGCACCAACCTGCTGCCTTCTGCCTCTGTCCCACGAGCACGCTGCCGTTTGCGTGTTCGAGGCCCTCCTCCACCCGCAGGCATCCTCCTGCGCCTCATCCCTGGTGGCTAGTGGGCTCACTTGACCCGTGTGCCGCTTCCGCCGTCCTGTAAGTGTTTTTTGGCTTTTTCGTTTTTTCAGCACCTCGCCGCCGGCGCTTCTGCCCCCTTTGTGCCCCCCTGATTGCTGTCTCCCCGATCATGTATTGTGCCATTATTGTATTTCTGATTGTATTTCTGATTGTATTTTCTCATTGTAACTGCTTGTAGTTTTGCTCGTTTTCAGTGTTTTTTGCCCCTTGTGCGCTCCCCGTTCCCTGCCGCTGCCTCCCTGCGGCCCGCCCCCCTCGCGCGCCCATTTGCCGCTCCCTCCCGCCTCCCACCTCCCAGCTGCTCCTCCCTCCCCCCTCCCTTCTTAATGGCTGGCGCTGCGCGTCGCGAGTGAGCGAACTCTGACCTGTTTCAGGTCCTGAGCTCGCCCCCCACGACCGCAGCACCAACCTGCTGCCTTCTGCCTCTGTCCCACGAGCACGCTGCCGTTTGCGTGTTCGAGGCCCTCCTCCACCCGCAGGCATCCTCCTGCGCCTCATCCCTGGTGGCTAGTGGGCTCACTTGACCCGTGTGCCGCTTCCGCCGTCCTGTAAGTGTTTTTTGGCTTTTTCGTTTTTTCAGCGCCTCGCCGCCGGCGCTTCTGCCCCCTTTGTGCCCCCCTGATTGCTGTCTCCCCGATCGTGTATTGTGCCATTATTGTATTTCTGATTGTATTTCTGATTGTATTTTCTCATTGTAACTGCTTGTAGTTTTGCTCGTTTTCAGTGTTTTTTGCCCCTTGTGCGCTCCCCGTTCCCTGCCGCTGCCTCCCTGCGGCCCCGCCCCCCTCGCGCCCCCATTTGCCGCTCCCTCCCGCCTCCCGCCTCCCAGCTGCTCCTCCCTCCCCCCTCCCCCCTGCCCCCTCCCCCCTGCCCCCTCCCCCCTCCCTTCTTAATGGCTGGCGCTGCGCGTCCGCGCAGCGGACGCGCCGGAGGCACGCCAGAGGCAAGCCCGTCTGCGCCCGTCCGCGCCTGGACCGCGCCCAGCGCCACACCCCCTGGCCCTCGCGCCCCCCGCATCCGCTACTCGATCAATGAACTCCGCGCCTTCAATCCCGGCCCCTCCACTGAATGCTGCCGGGCATCCCCGAAGCACACTAAAGGACCTTTTTCCTGCCGTACCTGCAACTTCTCCTGCATCAGAACGACCAATCCAACTACTGAAACATTCAACCCCAACCACCTGAACTGCATCCTCATCAACACCCGCTCCGCACGAAAACACGCCATCGAGCTCTGGGATTTGCTCGACACAACTGCTCCTGACGTGGCTTTCCTGACCGAAACCTGGTGGAACGACTCCTCGTCTCCGGACATCGCCATCGCCATACCGGACGGCTACAAAATCACCAGAAGAGATCGAACCAACGGAATCGGCGGCGGAATAGCCATTGCTCACAAAGCTACCCTCAAAATCCACACCCACTCGGACGACACTCTCAGGACAGCCGAACACCTCCACTTCCAGATCCACACGGACCCCAACACGACCCTCAGAGGAACCCTCATATCCTGCCCTCCAGGACCAAGAGCCCCCTTCAGCGACACCATCGCCGACCTTGCAAGCACCCACGCCCTCGCTTCCCCGGATTACATCCTCCTGGGAGATCTGAACTACCATCTGGAAAATGCCAACGACGTCAACACCGCATCACTGACCTCCAACCTCCTCAACCTCGGACTCCGCCAGCTAGTCAACACGCCCACCCACATCGCCGGACACACCCTTGACCCCCTCTTCACCTCAAGCAACCACGTTTCCTTCAGCCACACCTCCGAACTCCACTGGACCGACCATCACTGCGTCCATTTCACCTATAAGAAAACCACAGAGCAACACCGCATCCAGCTACCTCCCCACCGCCGCTGGGGCAAAGTCACCCAAGACCAACTGACCAGCACCCTCATCAACAACCTTCCACCCGACGCAACCGACCCGAGCACAGCCGCCATCAACCTCCATCAATGGATCCTCGACTGCGCCAACACCCTTGCCCCTCTCAAGAAACCCACCGCCATCCAAGGAAAGAAAAAACCAGCCTGGTTCACAGACGATCTAACCACCTCCAAAAGCATCTGCCAGAAGCTCAAAAAGAAATGGATCCAAGAACGCACACCCGACAACCTCGTCGCCCTCAAAAACGCCAACCGCGAACACCACCAACGGATCCGCATCGCCAAGCGCGCCCACTTCACCGAACGCATCAACAACAACGCCCACGACTGCAAAGAACTCTTCAGCATCGTGAAGGAACTCTCCAATCCAAAAGCCAACTCCAACGACATCCCGCCCTCCCAGAAACTCTGCGACGACCTCTCCACCTTCTTCCACCAGAAAATCGCTACCATCCACGACAGCTTCAACACCGGTCCACCGCCAGACCCCACCCCCGACGTCTCCTCCCGCGACTGCCGCCTCACCGCCTGGACCCACGTGGACGAGGCAGAAACCATAACAACCATGAACACCATCCACTCAGGCTCCCCCACGGACCCCTGCCCCCATCATGTGTTCAACTCAGCCAACGCCACCATCGCCCCCGAACTCCGCAAGATCATCAACCTCTCCTTCACTTCTGCCACCTTCCCGGACAGCTGGAAACACGCAGAAATCCAACCCCTCCTCAAAAAACCCAAGGCCGACCCCAACGATCTCAAAAACTTCCGTCCGATCTCTCTCCTCCCTTTTCCAGCGAAAGTCATCGAGAAGATCGTCAACACTCAGCTCATCCACTTCCTCGAAGACAATTCCATCCTGGACCCCTCACAATCCGGATTCAGACGAAACCACAGCACTGAGACTGCTCTCCTCGCCGCCACAGATGACATCAGACATCAAATGGACAACGGCGAAACCTCAGCCCTCATCCTCCTCGACCTATCAGCCGCCTTTGACACCGTCTGCCACCGCACCCTACTGACCCGCCTCCAGGAAGCCGGCATCCAAGACAAAGCCCTCCACTGGATCTCATCCTTCCTCTCCGACAGAACGCAGAGAGTCCGTCTCTCCCCTTTCCGCTCCAAAGCCACCAACCTCATCTGCGGCGTCCCCCAAGGATCCTCCCTCAGCCCTACGTTGTTCAACGTCTACATGGCCCCCCTCGCTCAACTGACCCGCCAACATCATCTCAGCATCATCTCTTACGCCGACGACACCCAGCTCGTCCTCTCCCTGACCAAGGACCCGCTCACCGCCAAAACAAACCTCCACGAGGGACTAAAATCCATCGCCGATTGGATGAACAACAGTCGCCTGAAACTCAACTCCGACAAGACGGAAGTCCTCATCCTCGGGCGCACTCCCTCGGCCTGGAACGACTCATGGTGGCCCTCCGTCCTCGGACCCCCGCCCACCCCTGCCAGCCACGCAAGAAACCTCGGCTTCATCCTGGACTCCGCCCTCACCATGTCCAAACAGGTCAGCGCCGTCTCCTCCTCCTGTTTCAACACCCTTCGAATGCTCCGCAGAATCTTCAAGTGGATTCCAACAGAAACCAGAAAGACGGTGACCCAGGCCCTCGTCAGCAGCAGACTTGATTACGGCAACGCACTCTACACAGGCATCCCAACCAAAGACATCAAACGACTCCAACGCATCCAAAATGCCTCCGCCCGACTGATCCTCGACATACCCCGCCGAAATCACATCTCCCCTCACCTAAAGGAACTCCACTGGCTCCCGGTAGACAAGAGGATCACCTTTAAACTCCTGACCCACGCTCACAAGGCACTTCACAACACCGGACCCTCCTACCTCAACACCAGACTGAACTTCTACACTCCAACACGTCAACTCCGATCCGCCAACCTCGCCCTCGCCATCGTACCCCGAATCCAGCGCAAGACATCCGGCGGCAGATCCTTCTCCTTCCTCGCCGCCAAGACCTGGAACTCTCTCCCCACATCTCTTCGCCAGACCCAGGACCTCCTCGCATTCAGAAGGCTCCTCAAGACCTGGCTCTTCGACCGCTAAATCAGCAGCGCTCCCCCCCCCCCTCTCAGCGCCTCGAAACCCTGACGGGTACATAGCGCGCTTTATAAATACTATGATTGATTGATTGATTGATAACCAGGCCTCAAATCGAAATAACTGGGACTCAGACTGCCTGTAAAGACATGCACTTTTGCAATTATGAAAATAAATTATGTTGTAGTCTTCATGCTTAAAAGGCCTGCTGAAGTTATTTTTCATTTACATAAAATAGTCAAAATAGGGTCTGTTTTGTTGTGTATCTGCTCGTACTGTATCTAACTTGTGCTTCGAAGGAAGTCACATTGGAGATTTTCTTGCAACGTTGCAATATTAAGGCTGTTGCTGCCTGTAGCCACAGCTGTTTGTTCATTTAAATGGTTTATTTTTCAATCAGGCAATTTAATTTTCCTTCTTTACAGGGCAAAGGGGAGGATTCATTGTTTTAAATTTGGGGGGGGGTTCCTATAGTTGTCTGTTTTATGTAACACAATTTCTGTAAATGTTGATTGTTTGTTGTCAGTTTTATCATTCAACCTTATGGTGCCATTTGTGAAGTGTAAGTAAAAGTGCACGTCTGAGTAGAAAACCATGCTGAAACCTCTGAATCTGTGAAATATGCATTTTCTGGGATGTGTGCCAGGTGCCAGACCTTTCTTATTATGTTATGTTATACAGCTTTGTAGACCGCACTATTACCCGGAGTGCATCCTGGTGCTGAGCAGGTGCGATTCTGGCCACACCTAGGGCCTAGTGGGACTATTTAAAAAGCCAGGTCTTCAGTTTTTGCAGAATTTACAAAGTGAGGGAAATGCTTTAATGTGCTAGCAGCAGGTCGTTCCATGCTTTAGGAGCGATGAAGAAGGTTTGACTCCTAGATCTGGTTTTCTGTATGCATGGGGTTTGTGCAAGTAGGAGTCCAGACGAGCGGAGCTGTCTTGCCTTTTAAACTGAACAGTTCCTACGTGAGTTTACTATTTAATTCTGTAGTTAGAATTTTTTTGATTGCCAAGACTTTTTGATCATTCCTTTGAAGGCGGACTCTCTGACAGTCTGTAATTCTACTTTGTACTTATACTTTTCTCTTCACATATGATTATACCGATGCTGATTTAAACTGACAAACTATCTTTTTACTTCCTGTAATGATGTAATGATTCCTAAATGTTGAATAAACCTTCATGGTTTTTACTTTGAATATTTTCCTAAGTAGGGCTTTCATGTGTCATCGTCCACTGGGATATACACTGACCTTATCATGCATATTGGCTGCTGGATATCTGACAAATACATTCGTTGTGAAGCTGATTTTTTTAATACTGGAAGTGTCGTAGGGCCAGATGTGGAAACATTAGGAATACTGATTTCCTAACTATGATTATCTCGGAATCACCGTTAGGAAACTAGTATACCTAATGTATGATTTTTATTATTACCATATAGTGATTCCCAGTGGGTTGCAAATCGACCTACCACATGAATGTTAATGAGGTAGGTCACAATGTTTTTCCATCAGAATTCGGTTGCAAAACATTAATACATACTACTGTTATTCGGTATTTGGAAGGGATGTCCTAAACACGCCTCTTCCCAATCCAAATGCAAATTGCTTTTCAGTAACACATTACTGAATCACATTTTGCCTTTTGTACGTTAGGAAAGGCTTTTTTCAGTCTGCGACGTCAAAAAACCTTTCTACATCAGGCCCTTAGAGAGGCAATGCCCACCATTTTAAGAGGATATTGCAATAATCCAGTGAGCAATGACTGAGTCAAAGATGCAGTGTCGGAGCCATAGGGGTGTGTCTTGTGTAATGAGCTCATCTAAAGTAAAACTAACCCAGGACATTTGGGCATTGATGTAGGGTTCAAAGGAAAGTGGGGGTCGACAGCTACTCTAAGTTTTTTTGGGGTACATCACAATTATTTTTATTCGGACTGGAAAGTAATTCAGAGTGTCAACGATATGAGAAAGTTGATCCAACCCATCAGGTAGGTGACCAACATAAAGATAGGTATTACTGACATAAATGCAAATCTTGGCAACTGAGGGCCTTATCATGTGCCTAGTGGACGTATGCAAATGTTAAACATCGCTAGTGACAGACTAGATTCCTGAGGGATTGCAGAAGTTATTGGAGGGAGCACACAATAGACGCAATATGCCCATTTCTGCAGATATACCACACCCTTCGAAAACTTGGTCAGACACCTTCTCCTTTAAATAAAGGACGTGTATATACTGAGTAGGATTAGGAGGTAATAAAAGCATTAGCAGATGCTTCATTAGCCTTCTTGAATCTATGAATCAGTATGCATGTCATGGGATGAAACAGAATACTGTTGGGGGCATATCAAATAGTGGGCATATCTGGCAAGGGATCAGATGCCAATAGGGTAGTAGAATTGGTGAAATGATAGCAGACACAGGTATGGTAACAAGGGACTATTTATGTGGCAGTGATATTCCTGCTCCATTTGCAAACATAGGCTTTCTACCACAAATAGTACCATCTCAAAAAACACTGATGGTATGATTCATCTGCAGCTTTCCTTGTGGTGCACAAACCCACAGTTTGCATTATTTGTGCCATCGTAGAGGATAAATGCCTTTAGCATCCTTGAACCTTAGCCCAGTCTCAGATTTAGGACATCCTCTGTAGTGAAGGCCCAACCTCTACTCTTCATAATCTTGCCAATGTACACTTCAATCCCTTGCTCGCTCTACCAAGGTATAAAAATATAACTCATTAGAAAGTTGATCACGAGAAAAGGAGATAATTAATTTCTGACATCAGATGGGTGTTTACGTGCCAATTTAGACTTTTGTTCTGAATGTCATCCTATTGGCTGACACGTACCCGGAGTACATTAACTGATCATTTTTAGGAGCTGCTTGTTTGATGGTGAAGGCCTCTGAGATAGTTGCTGGGGTGTCACAAAAAGCCACATGAGCCATCTGTACTATGGGGGAATAAATATTTTACTCTCCTTAGGTTTACAATTCAAGCAAACACGTTACTATTGCAATGATGGCTCTCATCGCACCGATTACCAATCTAGCGACCTGTCAGAATGTCAGGCCAGTTACGTGTTAAAATGGCTGTTCTGAGAGAGTGTTATTGCAGTTTTATAGAGCATAGAGGATCTGAGGCCTATTATGGAGACATAAAGCCCGTGAGAGATTAAAACCAGTAACAAAAGCAAATGCTGACAATTAACCAGATGAATTTCTTGCATTTGCTGACAATCAGCCACACACAGGAGTGCTCGTTTAAAAATGCTTCTGTCCTTTCAGTTTGTTACATCGTAACAGAACTGTGCTTACTGTTAATTTGGACACGAAGATTTCAAAGGAGAATGTTGTTTGTAAAATAATGAAATTGATGCTGGTGTTCCTCCTAAAAGAGTTAGGCCCTCATTCTGACCTTGGCGGGCGGCGGAGGCCGCCCGCCAAAGTCCCGCCGTCAGATTACCGTTCCGCGGTCGAAAGACCGCGGCGGTAATTCTGACTTTCCCGCTGGGCTGGCGGGCGGTCGCCTTCAGACCGCCCGCCAGCCCAGCGGGAAAGAGGCTTCCACGATGAAGCCGGCTCGGAATCGAGCCGGCGGAGTGGAAGCTGTGCGACGGGTGCAGTTGCACCCATCGCGTATTTCACTGTCTGCGCAGCAGACAGTGAAATACATGTAGGGGCCCTCTTACGGGGGCCCCTGCAATGCCCATGCCAGTGGCATGGGCACTGCAGGGGCCCCCAGGGGCCCCGCGACCCCCCCTACCGCCATCCGGATCCCGGCGGTCCGACCGCCGGGATCTGGATGGCGGTAGGGGGGGTCGGAATCCCCGCGGCGGTGCAGCAAGCTGCGCCGCCGTGGAGGATTCAATGGGGCGGCGGTACACTGGCGGGAGCCCGCCAGTGGTGCCGGTCCGACCGCGGCTTTACCGCCGCAGTCGGAATCCCCATTGGAGCACCGCCGGCCTGTCGGCGGTGCTCCCGCGGTCCTCCGCCCTGGCGGTCAAAGACCGCCAGGGTCAGAATGACCACCTTAGTGATGGTGTAGAGCAGAGAACAGGGGAATCTTTTTTTTTTTTAAGTGATGGTTTCACAAGTCAAGGTCATCATAATTTTTCAGATACATAATGAAATTGATTATGTGTGTAACAAGCAAAATCTCGATGATCATTCTTGTTGAGTAGTCTCCAAAAGTGTGTCCTTCAGGAATTTATTTATGCTTCATTCACAAATTATGATATGTGTGACATATTATAATTTATAGTACCTGTATTTTTAAATGTATCTTGTCTTATTAAGTATGCAGGATTGTGCAGTGTTTAAGGGGTGTGGTTTTCACTTACTGGTGGAATGTCAATAAGTGACTCCTTATGGCCTGTCTCCTCTACCAAGTATATGGGGCTGTGGCACAAAGTTATGAAAATTACAATTTTGTGTATGCATTGTGATAGGTGTGGAACATTTTCTTAGCTTCATTGGTCTGCTGGTGTGCAGATGACCTTTGTCAGGGCTCATTTTCAGTGTTATTGAGTTTACACTTTCTCTAGGTTTTTACTTCTTATTGATTTAGATAATCAATATTAAGACCTTCAAAAAGTGCTGTTTTACTGTTGGAAACAACTTATCTTTACATTACAGTGCTATGAAAAGAGCAGTTAAGTCAGAATGTAAAAGAGCCTGGGCCATTTTACATATTTGTTTTTTTAAGATTTGTTTTCAGTTATGATCGCTTCCTTAATGTGACGCTCACACAACAAACATTTAACTGGCATTCAATTCTCAATAATTTTTTCTTGTTAGGAAGTAGTGTTTCCCGCAGAGTTCAAAGTGACCACAAACTAAACTTCACACTTGCATCAAAGAGTCAGAATTTAAAATGTAGCTGGAATAGGTATCACACTAAAAGACATACACATGTTAAAGTACCTACACGAGGGTGCGTAGAATTGCATGTGCAAAAGCCTGAGGGCGTCTAAAATTCTGCCAGAAATCTTTTTAGACATCCCTTTGTTATTAAGGTCAATTATTGCCTGTTTTGAAAGATAGAACACATTCGAAAATTCTTCACTTAGAAAGTCCACCATCACCAAATTGAATACTCTCCCAAAGTTCCTCTATGTGTTGTAGAGCATTTGTGAGAGACAAAGCTAGCTTCTAACAGTAACATGTAAAAAGCCGTTTTTCGGTCTCAAAGTCTGCGATTTACAAAATCACAGGGGGCCAGATGTATGAACATTTTTTGCACTCGTAAACTGCGAATCGCAAAATTCGGCCGTTTGCGAGTGCAAAAAAGTGGTCTGCGATGCATGAAAGGCATTCGCAGACCACAAATAAGAAATCGCTAAAATTGCAATTTCTTGCGTTGCGACCTTCGCAAAATCCACATCGCAAGGCGATGCTGCCAAAAATCGCAAATTGCGATTTTTCGCCGAATGGCATTTTGCACATGCAAAATACCATGAAATGAAACCAGGTGGTAACCTGGTGCAAAATTAAAAAATGCATTTAAAATGCATTTTTAAATTGAACATGGAAAGCACACATGCCCTTTTGGCATGTGTGCATCTTACATGTCCCCCAAAACATTTCTGGTTCAGAAATCGCAATTTTGGAAATGCAAAAAACTTGCAGCTATGGGCCAACAGGCCCATAGCTGCGAATGGGGCCGGTATTGCAATTTGCGATTCGGTAATAGCATTTGCGATTTTTAAGAAATCGCTATTACCGAATCGCAAATATGATACATGGCACTTTGCAAATCGCAAATAGACATTTCTTAAAACTCGCTATTTCCAACTCGCAAAGGGGCGTGATGATACATCTGGCCCATAGTTTGCAACCGCAAAGTCGATTTGTTAATGTATTAAGGGGACCAATGCTACTTCTTGATATAACTATGGAATAAAAAAGGAAAGATTTCATTTTTAAAATGTTTACTTTATTTAACTGCATCCTCAGTCATGGTGGTCTGCTGACCCCAGCAGGCTACTGTCTTGTGGTGGCATTTAATCACAGTGAGCTGCAATTTTCAACCCTCCTCATGAAAATTGATGTGGTATATCGGATTGTAAGTCACTACCATTCAGAATTTTGTGAATTGATCTATTAGTACATAGATACGTTCACAAAATATTTTTCCATTTGCAAAAACTCAGTGCGCAATTTGCATCCACTTTTTAGAAACGGGAATTTTGAATTTCAGGTCATACATTTCTTATGGCAGTAAAATTTGTAAACGTTTCAAAGTTAATGTTATCCTCTTCATCAGCCTAGAGGTTATGGGAGTCCCATGGTATTGGAAGAAATGGCACGCAATTTGCTCTGATAATTAAATAGCTCCACCACCAAAGAATAATCAATGCACCATAATTAAATTTGTTTCAAGTATGATGGTTCTAAAGAGGTATCTATCAACTCCAGGCAACACTAGAACAAGCCCCACATAGAGCAAAGTACTTCAAAGTATTTGGAAAAGTCATAATACATTTTTTTATCTGCCTTCTTCCCAGATCCGCCGTTCACCATGTTAGAGCCTCTATATCCTACTATGACCTTGCAATGGAAAAGCCAAGGGATTGTCAATCTCTTGAAAGTAATATGTAGATAAGCTAAAACATTCAAACCATACAAGACAGACTTTGGTTTTCCAGAAAAAAAAGATTGGTTTCAGTGTGTATTTAGTTACTAGAACCCGAAGGAATATCCCCTTGTTTAGTACGCATTGACAAACATGATAGATTTCCCCTTTAATGTCAACTAGAGAAACTAATGGCTTTGTTAATGTTTGTATGAGTGGCAGAGGTTTCTTATTGTTTATCATTAATAATGTCTGACAAAAACATTTACATTTGAAAGCAATGGGACCACCATATTTGAATGTTAAGCAGTGATAAAGAATTCCAGATGCATGAAAGATAGCAATCCATGCTTTCACAAGTCCAGATGACTCATTGGAATATATTTTATATACCGTGATAATTATCACAAATTCTAGGATGGTCATTCACGGCAATATTTCCGCATGATGTGGTGCCCTGCAAACTGAAGAAAGAACCCCAGTAGCAGAGTCACGGGTGTTGTGGGAATTTGCAAATGAAGGGAAAAAAAGCCTGATTTAGAATTTTGTTAGATGGTTCCTCCATCACAAACTTGAAACATATCATGTTCACCTTTTTACAAGTGCCATATAAGATATAATGACCTGAACGAGATGTCTGTGAAATTTGTGATGGGGTAGCCCATCCATCCAATTATAACTCACACCAAAACTGTTCTATCACTAAGAGGGTTAGAGGTTCAATCAACCTTCGTAATATCCTTGGCTAGATTCCAAATGGAGAATCATTTGCCCAAACGACGTTGTTCTATTTCAAACACTCTGCTCTATTAACAAGCAAAAGTTATTCATTCGGACATAGAACCGATTCTCAAGAAAAACACATCAGCCAGAAAAAAATACAAGTTTGTAGCTTAACTTATGAAAGTGATTGTCCTGAGTGGATGTGTACCACAATATTATCGTATTTCTCTAACTACTCCCTTGACTGTTTCCACACACACACACGCACGCACGCACGCACACACATATTTAAGCCTATTACAAAACAAATGCAATTTACCCCTCTTGACAGGAGTAGGTTTGTCCAAAGTCAGAATATTTTCTTGGTGGGTCAGGTCCTTAGTGTTTCTCTAACTTGCTTTGAACAACAAACTGCACACATTTCACCTTTATCAGCATATCACACAATCTTTGCAGGTTTGCCTTATACATGTTTGAAGATGTTATTATTTATATTATGGAATAGAATACAGTTTGGATGACACAGCATGAAGCACTGTATCAGTCAAGCCTTAAAAGACCTTTAGAAGTCATTATAACTCTCATAGAGGCCTCCAGCACATAGCACACAACGTAAACTACTGGGCTGTGAACCAAGTACAACTTTTGCAATCTACAAGGTAAGGTAGCAGGTGCTTTTGCATCTCATTTACTGTATACAACATACGTTTGCTGCCTCAGCACTGCTCCAAGAAATCCGTATAAAACATAAATGCTTTTTCAAGCGAAAAACAACAGCAATAAAAGTTAAAACACAACAATTAGAAAGGAATCTGCTGAAAGCCTCTGCTCCTCCAGGCAATTTAAGAAGTCCTAAATACATAAAAACAGACCTAGCATCTGTTCTTATTGCCATCTTTCAGAATCTCCATAGAAAGCCCTGTGAGCAGCCATTTGCCCATAGGATTCTCTGTATTTATTGTTTTGTACTGCAAAAAATCTTTAGATGCAAACATCACACCTAATTTAGCACTTCGCCAAGTTTACAGTCTAAATCATAAGCAGCATAAACGTTGTAGAACTAATTAGAGGTTGTATGAGCAGTTGTTGTGTTTACCTCCAAATCTATGTTTTTTTCATGCTTTTGGAGTCTTTGCTACATACTGCTTGAGAAGTCTGTAGGCAGAGCTACTGTTCATAATGCATAGCATATACTTGGATTGGGCTCTGTGCCAGCTCCTTGTTCATGATTGGAGACTTCGTTGGCTGCCTCACTTTCCTTTCCTGCAGCTGATTCAATAACTTTCTTCTCTATTCTTGTGTTTGTCACACCCAGACGCCTTTCACTCTCACAGTTGTTTGACTGGATGAGGCATCCTTCTAATGCTGATGACATAAACTAATGAAAATACCAGCATCCCAGCCCTTCATCTACCTATATGTATTTGTATTTATGCACTGACTTGGACCGCAGTGTGGGACAGCCTGGGAAAGGGAAAGAAAACGTTCAGAAATAATATTTTTGATTATAAATATTGACTCTCCATCTGAAATAGGGATTGTTGGTTGCTTTCCACAGAACCCCTCCTTCTGTATTAGCCTGGGCGAGAGCCCTGAATCACATCTCAATTCACCCCATCTGACACCATTCGTGGACCTCATCTGCTGTCTCGGAGACAGAGGGGAGGAGGAGGCTCCTTGCTGCAGACAGAGCAGTCTAGGAGCAGAATGTCTTCTCCTGGGCTCCCTGAGAAACAAGCGTGTGACATGTGTGAAGTCTGTGTCCCCTGAGCAGACTGCCTGACAGTAGACGTAATCCTTTGTGGAATGATTGTTGACAGCTTAGAATTCATCTTCGTTACACTTCTCCAGTCAGGCACAGACAAACACATGGAGACACAGAGGCATAGAGACATAAAGACATGGAGACAGTCACACACAAAAACTGGCTCAAACTAACATATATCAAAACAGTCATAAGCATGCAGACCCACTCTCAAAAAGATATAAGGTTAAGGAGAAACACAGAGAATAGAGCTGGCAAGCAGTCACAGAGACAGACAACGAAACACACACAGGTGTGCCCATACAACAAACACAACTAAACATGCACAGGTACACGCACACACAACCACACATAGTCATACACACAAAACCATTGTTAGAAAATGAGGTCTTTGGTTGGCAGTCAGGTTACCCCCTGTCCAAGCAAGGACCTTCACTCTAGTCAGAGTAAATCACACACAATCCAGATTATCCTGTGCCCACCCTCTGGGGGCTTGGCACTGAGTAGTCAGGCTTAATTTAGAAGGCAATGTGTAAAGTATTTGTGTAATAAATCATGCAATGACACAGTGTAAACACCACAAAAATACACCACACAGGTTTAGAAAAATATAGAATATTTATCTGATTAACAAACGATCAAGATTTGATAAGTACACGTTTAAATATCAATTTGGTAATGATAAAAAGAGTCTTAAGTTCTTACAAGCAATAAGTCTCTCTTGCAAGCACAAAGTACATGGTTTGCATATAAATTATCCACAAGGGACAGCAGAGGAAGAGATGTGTAAAAAACTGGGAGGTGTGCGTTAGTTTCTCCGGGTGCACACAGACAATGCATCAATATTTTCCACACAGCAAGGGCCTTGCATCGATTTTCGGCACCCAGACTTGAATCCTCTTCGGGTTGTGGGGTATTTTGACGCCCCAGGGACGATGCAGAGAAATCTTTGGAATGCCGAATAAAGACACAGGAGCTGCGTCGATCCGGTGGGCGATGTGGGAAAATTTCTGTCTCACAGCAAGGTGCTGCGTCGATTCTTCTTTCAGGAAGTCGGGCTGCACCATGCGTTGATCCAGTGGGACATGCGTCGAAGTTCCGGTCGAAACACTGGCATTGCATCAAATTCCACTCGGGGAGCTGGGCTGTGCATTCTGGTTCGGCGTGCATTGATTTTCTCACCGCGATGCATGCTGTGCATCGATTCCGGCAGGCTTTGCGTCGATTTTTCACAGCACAAGGAGTTCTTTGCAAAGATGAAGTCTTTTTGGCCGTGAGATTTCAGAAAACAGGAGGCAAGCTCAATCCAAGCCCTTGGAGAGCACTTCTCAACAGAGCCAGAGAGCAGCAAGGAAGCAGGGCAACAGCAAGGCAGCAGATGAGGCCCAGACTTGAAGGCCGAAACACATCAACACACTTTCTGGCGAGATAGAGGTCTTGAGCTGTATTCAATCCTTAAAACAAATATGCTTCACATTGCTAGATACCTTTTTAAAAATACACAGGTATTCTAGAGAGGCTCTTACACTGACCCCCTACCATGGCATCATAGTGAATTACAACCACAAAAATATATGTAACCACTACCGTCTTCTAAAAAACTTTACATTAGGGGACAACCCCCTAGTGACAGTCTGCTTGTCTCTGAGGTTGCAACATATATAGTTGCCCTCGAAATAGACTATACCATGTTTACTTTGTATATGTATGTTATGTATGTTATGTGTTTAAATACCGAATGCCATGCAACAGAAGCTTTTTGAGCCATTCTCTGCCTTGTAAAAATACTTCTTGAAATAAAATTGGGAAAGGAATTAAACCACAAAGAAAGAATTAATCATGTTTCTTTGTTATTGTATAAATAATTGATCCCGTCTTACTGACCACTGCTCTTTGTGTTTATGTTACTGGACCCAGGTCAAGTACGGGTTATTGGGTTTTCCTCTTTTGTATCCAACCATGCCTTTGGCATGGGCATTGCAGGGGCCCCCTGGCACAGCCCCACTCAGCTTTTCACTGTCTGCACAGCAGACAGTAAAAAACGCGACGGGTGCAACTGCACCCGTGGCACGGCCGCAACACCTCTGGCTCCATTTGGAGCCGGCTCCCATGTTGCGGCCGACATCCCCGCTGGGCCGGCGGACGTAAACTCGGTTTCCGCCCACTGGCCCAGCGGTGATGTCTTAATGGCCACCACGGGAGTGCGGCCGCATTGGCGGCTGCACAGCAGTTAAAAGTTGCATTTGCTGCCCACCAAAGTTGTAATGAGGGCCTAAGACAGTCACACAGACACAAACAGCAGACGTTAAAAACCAAGACTAAGACAGTCAAAAAATACCAACAGTCAGAGATATAGGAGTGCATGCACACACCTGCAAACATGCCCAGAAGTAGACACACTTTAGAGCTACCGAATACATACATTCACACTTGTACACACCTGCCACTCCATTCGCAAACCATGTAGCCCTTAATGAAAGAATTGTGACTCTAAAGAAGTTCAAACATTAATCTGTTGAGGGCGAAGTGGACAACTATTCTGGCACAAAATACATTGGCCCTCATTACAAAATTGGCGGTAAATCCCGCTTACCCCCATGCAGAAGACCGCCAACACACCTCTGCGGCGGCGGAATTCCGCTACAGCTATTACGACCCAAGCCCGGAATCTGCAAAAAATCCTGACACCCACACAAGTCAATGATAAACTGGTGATAACAAAACCTCCACCATCACTCCAACAGGAATACACCCACACTATCAAGACCCACGAATCCACGAGGCGGTCTGTCAACCGCGGTATTCCATTGGCGGTACACACCGCCGCGCTCAAAATACACACACTTTTACAAAACACAACCACATTGGACAAATTCGAAATACACACACCTGATACACGTACACACACATCACTCCCACACATTCAATACAATATAAAACACACACCCACATCACCCACAAACCCCTATGACAAAAATTGAGAAAGAAGCCCAGAGAGAGACACCACCATCAACAACACTAGCATCCACAGGCACAGAACACCATCACTCACACAGCATCCACGCACCTCAGACAACACACACAAACACATCTTCTCACACATCACAACCGACACCACCTCACACATCACACACACCACACCATGGCACCACAAAGACACCCCAGGTTCTCTGAGGAGCCGCTCAGGGTCATGGTGAAGGAAATCGTCCGGGTAGAGCCACAGCTATTTGGATCACAGGTGCAGCACACCTCCATAGCTACGAAGCTGGAGCTATGGGGTAGAATCGTAGACAGGGTCAACGCAGTGGGACACCATCCAAGAACACGGGATGACATCAGGAAGAGGTGGAACAACCTATGGGGGAAGGTGCGTTCCGTGGTCTCAAGACACCAGATTGCAGTTCAGAGGACTGGCGGTGGACCCCCACCTCCTCCCCCACAACTAACAACATGGGAGGAGCAGGTCTTGGCTATACTGCATCCTGAGGGCCTCGCAGGAGTAGCAGGAGAAATGGACTCTGGTAAGTCAAATCTTAACTATTACATCTCCCACCCTACCTGCATGCTATCACATACCCCACCCTCACCCTCACCCCCATCACTCCAACCCCTCACAAATGTCCCACTATCACAACCCACACATCCCAACTACAAGCCCTGCATGCAACACCAAAGCATGGACACCCATCACCAAAGCATGTCCACTACAGATACCCACACAGATCCCCAAAACCAATTATCACACAAGGTCCTACACAAGAATGCAAGCACTGGAGTACAGGGTCACCAGCTCATTGCACACAATGGCACACACAGATGCAATAATCATGCCTTTACACCCCTGCAGGACCCCTACCCAACGTCACCGGACAGCAGGTTCCAGACATGTCCACTCGCCCCACAGAAGAGGCCCACAGTGATGACAGCAGCTCTGTCCAACTGGATCAAGATAACCAGCCCGGCCCATCTCGGACCTCGGGACAGTCGGTTCCCCTGACACTGGCACAAGCCACCACAGAGCCTCCCCCTTCAGGAAACACCAGCACAGCACCCACCAAGCGGGCCCATCCCTCTGTCCCCAGGACACGTCAAGCAGCAGTGTGTCCACCACTACAGGGAACCCAGGCAAATCCACCAACCCAACAAAATGAGGGACGTGGGGGCAGTGGGCACATGGTTCAGGGGACAGAGGCACAGGAAAACAGGGGAACTGGGAGGACTGCTGTATGACAGGGGGAGGACAGGCCCAGGGAACTCACTCTCCACGAGGCCCTCTCCAACATCATGGGAGCGTACCATCATTCCCAGGAGACGATGGCAACGGTACTGGCCAAGTTTCAGGAGACCCAGCGGCTGCAGGAGGAACAGTGTCTGGGATCAGGGAGGAACTTATGTCCATCAACACCACCCCGGTCACCATTGTAGGGGTGCTGAAGGACCTTGTGAACACCAGGCGGGACAACAAGGAGCCCCTGACACTAGCCTAGATGAACAGCCCACCACCTCTGCCAGCGCTAGTGGACAGGAGGCACTGCCACAGGACCACGACACCAGCCCCCCGCCCCCTGCAAATGGAGAACAACCCTGCAAACGGTCCCTGAGATCCAGGACAAAGACAGAGAACAATGCCAAGACCCCGCAAGGACATGAGACCCTCCTGAATGTCATCCTTCTGTCCCACTTCGTCACCCTGTCCATCCATCAACTGCCCTAGCTCCACTTTCTATGCCCCTTTGGACAATGCACCTGTGAAACAAATGGACTGGACTCTGCCATGGACAATCCTCCACCATCACCCCTGCCCATTTTACAACCCCCTCCACTATCTTGCACTGAAATAAACACCCTTGAATCACAAAACAAGCTGGAGTCAGTCTGTGCTTTCACAAATGTATATTTGCAATAACTTTGGAATATAGCAATGTTGATTGTATTGTCAACATACCAATGTAAACAGCTCTAGTCCATGAGGTAATATAGAAGAGGTCACACAGTGGGACCCACATCTGTGAAATTGAAAGGCAAAGTGACAAGTCATGGTCCATACACTGGGTGAAAGTGACAGACATAAGATGGGTCTAAAAATTGTATGAGAGGTGTGAGGCAGTGACATCTTCTTACCTGTCTCTCACTGGAAGTATTGATGGATAACGTTGTTTCTGTAGTCGATATCCTCTTCTTCTGCCTCCTCTTCTTCACTCTCCACAGGTTCCACAGGACCTCCATCTGGGACCATCTTCCTGCAGAAAAGGCACCTGTCGTCGCAAAGCCAGGTTGTGCAGCATACAGCAGGCCACGATGATCTGGCACACCTTCTTTGGTGAGTAGTAGAGAGAACCACCTATCATATGGAGGCACTGGAACCTGGCCTTCAGGAGGCCGAAGGTCCTTTCGATCACTCTCCTAGTTTGCCCATGTGCCTCATTGTAGCGTTACTCTGCCCTTGTCCTGGGATTTCTCACTGGGGTCAGTAGCCATGACAGGTTGGGGTGCCCAGAGTCACCTGTAAATGTCGAGGAACAACTGTTAGACACACACTAACCCTTAGGGACAACCTCAGACCCAGTCAACTATTCACAGGGTATAAGGTCCTTGTCCTCACCTATTAGCCACACACGGTGCCTCTGGAGTTGCCCCATCACATAAGGGATGCTGCTATTCCTCAGAATGTAAGCATCATGCACTGAGCCGGGAAACTTGGCATTCACATGGGAGATGTACTGGTCGGCCAAACACACCATCTGCACATTCATTGAATGGTAGCTCTTCCACTTTCTGTACACCTGTTCACTCCTGCGGGGGGGACCAAGGCCACATGTGTCCCGTCAATGGCACCTATGATGTTGGGGATATGTCCCAGGGCATAGAAGTCACCTTTCACTGTAGGCAAATCCTCCACCTGAGGGAAAACGATGTAGCTGCGCATGTGTTTAAGCAGGGCAGACAACACTCTGGACAACACGTTTGAGAACATAGGCTGGGACATCCCTGATGCAAGGCCACTGTTGTTAAAAGACCCACTTGCCAGGAAATGGAGTACTGACAGGACCTGCACTGGAGGGGGGATTCCTGTGGGATGGCGGATTGCTGACATCAGGTCTGGCTCCAACTGGGCACACAGTTCATGAATTGTTGCACAATCAAGTCTGTAGGTGACTATTACGTGTCTCTCTTCCATTGTCGACAGGTCCACCAGTGCTCTGTACACCAGAGGATGCCGCCATCTCACCACCTGCCCCAGCGGACGTGCCCTATGGAGGAAAGCAGCGAGCAGAGAGTCAGCCAACACTGAGGTATTACTAAATGTCATTAGCAAACATTTGTAAATCCGCAATGTGCCTGTTACTGTGTGTATGCAAGGCCTAGATAGATGTGACGCAATTAGTATTAATGCTATGTGGCCCCCTGAAATGGCAGCTGCCTGACCTGTAAGGTGGGACAAGGGGATATGAGGTAACTGTGCTGGCGTTCTACACGGTTCTGGTAGGCGGTCGAAAACCGCAGCGCAATCCTGCATTGGTTACCATTGGACCCTATGGGTCCCAGGAGCCAATGACGATGTATGCTGGCGGTGATGGTACGCACCGCCGTGGACGTGACCGCTATTTTCTGTCTGTTCACTGACTTGATACCTGACCTTCGACAGGAGAGGACCTACACTGCAAGTACTGCTGTGACCTCAGTCTGGAAGCGACGATGGCTCATGTGTCTGTGGAAAGGGCCCCTGCCTTCACTTCGGAGGAGTTGGACAAGTTAGTGGATGGAGTCCTCCCCCAATACACGCTACTCTACGGTCCTCCAGACAAACAGGTAAGTACACTGTGAGCATGCACCATGGGCAATGCCTGTTTGGAGTGGTGTGGATGGAAGATACGGGGGGGGACTGAGGCCTGCATGTGTGGTGGACGGTGAGTGTATGTGCGTCAGGGCAAGGGTGGGAACGTGGGCCAATGACTGTGACGGTCCGGACGGTTAAAGTTTTTCCTTTACTCCTGTACTATTCCTCTAGGTCAGCGCCCACCAGAAGAAGGATATTTGGCGTGCCATCGCCAAGGACGTTTAGACCCTGGGGATCCACCATAGACAGAGCACCCACTGCCGTAAAAAATGGGAGGATATTCGCCGCTGGAGCAAGAAGACAGCGGAGGCCAGCTGGAGATGGCCTCCCAACGTGGGAGGGGTGCCCGTCGCACCATGACTCCCCTGATGTTCCGGATCCTGGCGGTGGCGTATCCGGAGTTGGATGGGTGCTTGAGGGCATCACAGCAGCCACAAGGGGGTGAGTACCGTCACATCCATCTGACTCTGCACGCATTACAAGGTGTCTGGGTGGGGGAGGTGGGCAGTGGGTTACCCTAGGCCAGGGCGAGCTTTGTAGGCAAGGACCCTTTGTGAGGCAGGCTATGTGGCACCCCAACCCCACCAGTGGTAAGAGCCAGCTACACCTAGTCAGGCTCCTGTGACTTCCATGTGTGCAGCAATCGGGCATAGCCCTTGTACCCCATGGGCATGTGATTAATCTAGAAACTCTAAGTGCATGGCGTAGTGCAGAGGGCTGCTGTGTCTGTAGTGTCCGCCAACGGTAGTGGTATTGCATGCACTGAACATGTATTTCTTCTGTTTTTCGCCCCCCCTTTTTGTGGTCTCCCTGTTCTTGTGTGCAATAGCATCATCAGGCGGAGGAGCAGTGGCACCGGAGCAGGAGGGAGCTGCACTTGGCCCTGGAGGGCGAGACAAGGGAGTCTGAAGCCACCAATGGGACGGAGGGTGAGGGGAGCTCCACAGCGGGGTCAGGAAGTGACATTAGCTACAGCAACTCCTCCTCTGATGGGAGCCCCCTTGTGGTGGCGGGCCCCTCTGAGCCCCCTGCATCAACAGGTACAGCCACCACCCCTTCTACCAGCACCACCCTCCCAGCAGCCCCTCAGCATGTGTCCCGTGGCCGCTCACCCAGGAGGGTGGGCATCTCCTTCACCCCAGGCACCTCAGGCCCTGCCTCAGTCAGCCCTGCTGCCCTCAGTGAGGAGGCTATTGACCTCCTGAGATCCCTCACTGTTGGGCAATCTACCATTGTGAATGCCATCCGGGGTGTTGAGAGGCATTTGCAGCAAACAAATGCATACATGGAGGGCATTCATTCTGGCCAGGCAGCCAAACAGAGAGCATTTCAGGCTCTGGCCTCAGCACTGATGGCAGACATTGTCCCTGTGTCCAGCCACCCCCCTCCAACTTCCTCCACCCAGACCCAATCCCCTGTACCTCAGCCTATCCCAAGCGCACCATCAGACCAGCATGCATACACCTCATCACACAAGGGTGGCTCTGGCAAACATAAGCACCACACATACCACAGGCACTCACACAAGCATCATTCCCATGCAGACATACCAACATCCACTGCCTCCACTGTGTCCCCCTCCTCCACGTCGTCCTCCTCCCTCCTTGTCTCATCTCCACTCACACCTGCATGCACAACATCTTCAGCCACTACCTCCATCACCAGCACGCCCATCAGCACACACCGCTCACATGCACTCACCACCCCCACTACCATTCACACATCCCCTGTGTCCTCTACCAGTGTGTCTGTGAGCCCTCCTCCCAAAGTACACAAACGCAAGCACACACCCACCCAACAGCCATCCACCTCACAGCAGCCTCCAGCCCATGCACCTTCATCCAAATTCAGCAATCGTACACCTCCTACAACCACTACCTCTTCCTCCACTCCCAAACCCACTCCATCTACCCGTCCCAGTGTGTGTAAACAAAATTTCCTGGCTAACATTGACCTCTTCCCTACACCTCCCCCCCTCCGTCCCCTAGGGCCAGGCTTTCCAGGTCCCAACCCAGCACCTCAGCCACCACATCACCGGGCGCAGTGGTCCCAGCAACAGTGGGCTTTTGGAGTGCGCCAAGCATCAGGGCAGCCAGTGTTCCATGGAGCGAGGGCAAGGACATTCCGCCACCTGCAAAAGTAAAAAGGTCGCCCGCATCCCGGAGGGAGAAGGCGAAAACACCTACAACCAAGGGCTCAGGCAAAACAAAAGGGGATAGTGGCAAGACAGCTGCGCCACCATCCAAGGTGGGGAAGGGCCAGAAAATCAAGGGCAGGTAAGGAGAGGGCATGGTGGCACCGACTATGGGACCAGTGTCACACCTTCTGTCCATGTCAAAGCCAACCGGTACGGCGGTGAATACCGCCACCTGCACCGCCACCTGCACCGCCACGTGCACCACCACCAGCACCGCAGTCCCTGAGCCCGCCACCAGCAGCGAAGTCACAGAGCCAGCGACCAGCAAGCCACCAGAGAGCCCGCCACCAGCACCGCCGCCACAGAGTCCGCCACCAGCACCGTCACCACAGAGCCCGCCGCCAGCACCGATGCCACAGAGGCCGCCGCAAGCACCGCTGCCACAGAGTCCACCGCCAGCACCAATGCCACAGAGGCCGCCGCAAGCACCGCTGCCACAGAGTCCACCGCCAGCACCAATGCCACAGAGGCCGCCGCAAGCACCGCTGCCACAGAGTCTGCCGCCAGCACCAATGCCACAGAGGCCGCCGCGATCACCACCGCTACTGACACTGCCGCAAGCACCGCCAGCGGCCCCGCGACGTCCTGAGCCAGTGGCACCACCGCAGACATGGCTGCCATCCCAAGTGGTCAGTCGACCAAGCCTGGTGGTCAGTTCCAGGAGCCTGGGCAGCTTCCATGATGCAACACTTTCAGTGGAGAAAGGCATCCACTACCTCTGTCCTTGGCAGGAAGAAGCACTCTGGGCACAAAGCCCCCTCCAGAACCAGTGGAGAAAGGCATCCACTACCTCAGTCATTGGCAGGATGAAGCGCTCTGGGCACAAAGCCACCTCCAGAGCCAGTGGAGTATCACATCCACTACCTCTGTTCTTGGCAGGATGAAGCACACCGGGCACAACGCCCCCTCCAGAACCAGTGGAGAAAGGCATCCACTACCTCTGTCCTTGGCAGGATGAAGCACTCTGGGCACAAAGCCCCCTCCAGAACCAGTGGAGTATCACATCCACTACCTCTGTCCTTGGCAGGATGAAGCACTCTGGGCGCAAAGCCCCCTCCAGAACCAGTGAAGAAAGGCATCCACTACCTCTGTCCTTGGCAGGATAAAGCACTCTGGGCACAAAGCCCTCTCCAGAACCAGTGGAGACTGTTATCCACTTGAGAGACTGTGCCTTTGCACTCCCCAGGATAAAGCAGTGGGCAAACCACCCACTTTAGAGACTTGAGAGACTGTGGCTTTGCACTCCCCAGGATAAAGCAGTGGGAAAACCACCCACTTGAGAAACTTGAGAGACTGTGGCTTTGCACTACCCATGATAAAGCAGTGGGCAAACCACCCACTGGAGAGACTTGAGCGACTGTGGCTTTGCACTCCCCAGGATACAGCAGTCGGCATGGAACCCCCTCGTGGAGCAGTGGTGTCGTGCACTCATCCGGCTGAGGTGCCCCTCCTTCCCTTCTGCCTGAGGTGCCTGTTTCATTTCGATCTGATGCCCCTGCAGTGTTCTCTCCATTTGATATCTGGTATTGAGTGTGAGCCTCGCCCATGCATTTTGGGCCCAGTGGTCCACGGACAATTATTGGTGCACTATCCGGACTTGTGTAGTTGGTATACATAATTGTATATACTGTATTTCGAGTTTTGACTACTGTTTTTTTCATGATTACAATCATTCAACTCATTTCCTTTTGTCCTTGCGTTCTTGAAAGGGGGGTGGGGGTGTAAATGTAATGTTGCAGCATGTATTTGTGTGTATGGTGTTGTGGGTGAGGGTGGGGGTGAGGGTGTTGCGTGTTGCGTGTGTGTCACTTTCTTTTCCCTCCCCCCTCCCCTGTGTTGTAGGTGCAGTACTCACCGTGGTCTTTGCCGCCATCTTTGTTGCTCCTGAAAGAGGAGCAGGAATACCATCGCAGGGAGTATTTGGAGTTCTGTCTCCATGGCGTCCTGGTTCCTCGTGGGGTGTGGAGAGGTGAGTGTTTTCCCTTCCAAGTCCTGTTTCCGCTGTGTTCACGTTAGTTCCGCCTCGGAAAAGGTGGCGGATTGGCCTCTCATAATAGTGTGGGCGGTACATTGTCTTCCGCCTGTCTGTTGGCGGTGACCGCCGCGCTGTTTGTTTGTACCACTGTGGCGGTCGGAGTGTTAAACTGGCTGTCTATGTTGGCAATTTACACCACGGTTGTGATTCCATTTTTTTTTCCGCCGGCCTGTTGGCGGTATTACCGCCGCTTTAACACCGACCGCCAGGGTTGTAATGAGGGCCATTGTGTCTTTTGCATATTTTGCATAAAGGTTGCTCTGTCCTGATTGCACTAAGGATATGTTTAGGACACTAAGCCCTTCACATAAGTATAGAATTACCAGGAGAAATCTATGGTATGGGGAAACTGAGATTGAGAAGACAGAGTAACAGTGCTTAATTTGAGCCAGTGGTTTCTAGTGCTGTACTTAATCATCAACACCGGCACTTATGAGCAGTTTGCCTAATTAACAGATCAGCACAACAGCAGATGTTTATTAGTACAATCACTAACACCTGTGTCCCAAGATAGTATAAGGGTGCCTGGAATATTCTGGATTGTCGCACTTGTAGGAATGTAATGGTTTGTAGCTGTCATTAGCAGTGATGTCAGGGTCAATGGGTAGAACAAATTACAGTGGCTTCCTGACAAGGACACTGTCACTTATTTTTTTATAAATTAACAGCTGCAGAGTGACATTTATGAACTCTGACAGAACTGATTATTTGTGCCATGAGAAAGACATAGACAGCACAAAATGCATATTTGTCAAAATTGGGGTAATATGCATGAAATATGGAAACCTTAAATTAGGATTTAAAATATAAACCAAGAACTGATTTTCATTGGACCAAATATTCTTTCATATTCTGTTGCAAGATGTACTAAGCACTGGGTACATGTTTAATTTTGTACCACTTGCAATCAAAATAAAAATAAACTTTTATTGATTTGATTTACATTTTTTCGATGGGGCAAAGGAATAATCCTAAAGAGGGTATACAGGCATATGCTTAAGGGCATTGGTATGTGACATGCATGCAGGTGGTATGGGAATGAATATTATAACAGCAAGGTGCTTAAGATGTAGGTGATTTTAGGTCTCGGCTACAGACACCTCCAGTAGTTATATTGCATATAATATATCACATATCCTTAAATGGGATTTCGGTCAGCCCCTTGCTCATGACTGGATAGCTTTACTGACTGTCTCACCTCCCTGCTTCTGATTTCTTGGCATTCCTTTCTAGTCTTGTGTTTTTCCACCACTGCAGCATTTCAGTCTCACAGTGTTGAAATTGGATGATGTCAGATCGTGCTCCTTTTCAACACACACAAGTAACCATTCCCACTCCCTCTCACTCTTTCTGCTCCCCATCTCCTTCTTTTTCCACTGATTCCTCATGCCCCCATGCCTCCACTGTTTATATTTTTGTAATATTTTGACAGCTAGCACACTATCACTAACATTCAAAGAAGGCTGCCATTGATACTTGCATCTCTGGGGTGGATGTCTATGAATGGTATTGGTATAAATGTGGTACATAGTTGACAGGGGTGTCCACCCAGTCCAAGTACAGACCACCACTCTACTCAGGGTAAAGCCAAATACACACTAAATAAGCAGATGTCAAGTGATTATTTTCGAAAGAATAAAAAGAGCCTTAGCTCTTACAAACAATAAGCGCCAATGGGGGTTATGTGGTTGCGCTGGACCGGGGCAAAGTCAAAAGTTAAAGCTGACCTCGATAGAGTGCAGCCCGCACACAAGAGCCATACAAGCCTGGTGAACAGAGTACCTTAATCCTAGTCACAACAGTGAGATGCGGGGATCTGATGGAAGATGCTTCTAACAATATGTTAAGGCTGGGCCTGCAGTCAAAGTGATGTGTTGATTTTCCTCACACACTGATGTTGATGCATCAACTTTGAGGACAAAGCTCTGAGCCGCGATGATCAGGTTCTGAAGTACAATGCGTGAGGTTCCTGTGCGGCATCGAGGGGATGCGCTGATCTCTCTGAGCTGCAGCGATGGCAATGAGAGGTTTCGAACATTGGGCTCTCAAGACAATGGTGTTGGTGTTGAAACCGATGCACCGGTTCAGCTCCCGCAACAGGGTCGATGAGCTGGTTCTGCTCCAAGCAGACTGGAGATGCATCAATTTCTCTGGTGCAAGTATCTGGGTCCACTGTCAATAAGCTATCTACAGGAGCAGGGTTAGAGACTTTGAAATCCCTGAGTTTCAACTGACAGGAGGCAATCCGATAAGCCCTTGGAGATCCCTTCAGTTGCAAGGCAGAGTCCTGCTTTCCCACAGCAGGTTCAGAGAGCAGCAGGCAGCAGGACAGCACAACAGAAAAGCAGTCCTTCCATGGTCAGCAGTCCAGCAGAGTAACAGTCCTTGATGCAAAACAGCGGTTCTTCTGATATAGTCCAGTTGTAGGTACAGAAGTGTGTGATTTGGTGGGGTTAAAACTCAGTACTACTCAGATGCACCTTTAAAGTGGGGGGTGACTTATAAAAAGGGTCTTTGAAGTGCATAGAGATCCTTTCTACATAGCCCTGCCTCCAGACTATCAGTTGGGGGTAATTAGCCCATTGTGTGGGGACAGGCACTGCCTATTCAGGTAAGTGTCAGCCTCTCCCACCCTTCCTGCCAAGAAAGAGCCATCAAAATGCAGATGAGTGGTCAGTTCCATCTAATCTTCCTGTGTTTGTGGCTATTTAGAGATAATGCACAAAGTGTAGCTGCAACCTTCCCCTGACATGTATTGGAGACAGGTTGCATGCACAAAAAGGTGTAATAGCAGAGGAATGCCAACTTTCTAAGAGTGGCATCTCTACAAAAGTAATGCAACATTACCAGTAGGGAGGATTTATCATTACCATTAGAATGATATGAAAGATGACATGACTACTCCTTCTCAATCAGATACAGCTTAACAGTGTAATAAAGAATTCCCAAGGTTAACCTATGAGAGGAGCGGGCCTCACAGTAGTGAAAAATGAATGTTGTTGTTTTTCAGTACAAGAACATGCAAAATCTAAAAATACATTCCATGCGTTCTACTTATACATTACCCTGCCCTATAAGCTACTTAGGGCCTACAGAAGGGATGAGCTGGGTGTAATAAAAGGGGAGGTTACGGCTCGGCAAAGGGTTTTAAATGTCAAGTAAAACTGCACATACAGACTCGGCAGTGGCAGGCCTGAGACGTTTAGGGGACTATGGGTGTCAGTGGCACAGGCAGTGTTGCAGGTCCACTAGTAGCATTTAATTTGCAGGCTCTGGGTTTATGGTATACTACTTTACAAGGGACTTGCAAGTAAAATAAATATGCCAATTGTGTATACACCAACGTTATCATGTTTAGGGGAGAAGCACATGCACCTTAGCACTGGTCAGCAGTGGTAAAGTGCTCAGAGTCATAAGGCCAACAAAATGATTCAGCAAAAACAAAGTTTTTGCCAGGTCTAAACCTTCCTTTTTAATACTGATTACTCATCTCTAAAGTAAGCCCTAAAAGCTCATAAAGCAGATTACATTGTATTTATAAAATAGGACATGTGTGGTAAAGTTTTACATGTCCTAGCAGTGAGAAACTCCTGAAGTCCTTTCTCACTGCTGTAAGGCCTACCTCTCCCTTTGACTAATACTGGATATCTTTTTACATTAAATAAATGCTAACTTTAGATTGGGAGCAGATAGGAATTAGGAGTGGGCAGAACATGGGGAGTTTCTCTCCGCAGAATTATGTGGAGTAACATAAAAACTCTGTGAGTTTCCACAGAGTTACAAAAAACATGCAGAAAATATGCATGTTGCGGTGCACTTTAGTGGTAGGAGCATGAGCAGTGCTAGAAAATCAGCACGAATGTGGCGTGCAAACATGAGTGGCCATTCAAGTTGATTTTGCTGTCGATCAAGTAGAAAATCTACTTGAGCTATAGCAAATCTTTGAGAAGCAGCCCTCTGACCATGAATACTTGAAACGTTCCCTACCACCAGTGTTACAAAATGGAGCTACGGGACACCAGATCTTGCTCACTTTTCTGAAGCCTCAAGAGAAAAGTCTTCCATGTAGCAAGCAGCAGAATTCGGCCGGAACTCTGCTTTACTGGAGTAACATAAAGTCACCAAATTCCACCAATAGTGCAGGCAGATTGAAACATTCTGCCAATCCCTTTTAGGAATATGCAGGTTAGACTCAAGTAAATTGTAATTTGAAATCTTATTTAGTGGTGATTTTAAGTTTCAATTCTGAAAATGCCACCTTCAGAAAGTTGGCATTTTCTTGTCCCAACCATTTGTGCCTTTTGTCAGTGTCCTCGGTCAAATGACAGTGAATGGCTCTGCTGTTGGGGTTTGTGTACTTCCTCCAGACAGTAATACACAAAGGGCTTGAATTTGGAAGGAAAGGCAATTCTGGTAGGATGAATAAGGAGGGGCTGCATCTAACCCCACTTACAATTCTAAGGGCTTGATACCAGGCCATCCCTGCATTTAGTCACTCCCCAGACAGTTTGAAGCCATGACGGGATAAGGGGAAAATGTTCCAGAACCAGATGTGAAGGTAGGATAGGGAGTGCCAACACACAAAGGCTGGCAGCAGGTATAAATATTGGACTACCAGAGCCACTCAGAACATACCTGGACCTGTGGAAGGTACAGAAGAAGAATTGTCTTGCTATCTGGGAAGGGAGATTGGACTTGCTTGCTTTCATCCCAGGCTACCCATAGTGACTTTATGGACCAGTTGGAAGATCTCCTGGAGAGCTAAAAGGGCACAACAAGCTTCATAGGGCTCCCTGAAACCACCCATCTGACCTATTGCAACTAAACCTGCCTGGAGCTGCAACCACATCTGCTTGAGCCCAGCTGCTTGCCTCTACAAGAGTGAGGCTAGTTTACCAAGTGGTACCCCAGGCTCTGGACACTTCTTTGCCCAACTGAAGGTCCCATCAATATTTTTTAAGAGCAACGCAAAGCCCCACAGCCCAAAATTTCAACAGATCTGATGCCCAACAATGTAAAGCCCCACAAAGTCTCGCCCCACAGCTGAAAGCTTCATCATAACCAACGCAGAGAGATGTTGAGCCTCACAAAGCAACTCCATGCAGACCTCTCACTAAGGATATAGAGTACAACTCCCAGCGGACCAAACTCTGTCCTGTGCCCTGCCTGCACTCCATTGTGGTTGCCCTAAACCTCTGACTGTTTCCCAGTCCAACAAAACTAGATGCCCACAGATGGAATTTTCTGCTTCTTGGAACAATTTTTACTGAACTATTTAAAATTGAATATCTCCAGTTCTACTGATTACATCTTTGTCGTTCTGGTATCATTGTATTTATTAAAAGTTACTCTAGTTTTCTAAATTAGTTTGTCAGTTGTCTTATGTTGTGTTGTTACTTTATTACTGATGTGCAAGTAGTTGCAGGGAGAAAATATTTCATCCATGAATCAATATCTAAATACAAAACTCTCCTCAAGAGGATGCTTTTTTCAAAAAGGAAATATTTCTGTATTATTCTATAAATGCAGATTACAGTTCATAATACATCAAGTCCAAAAAGGGAACTCCTAGTACACCCATTATTAACAATATGACTAAAATCAAGACAAGTCAATGATTTTCATAGTAGCATCGCCATCCACATTGTAGTGATCCACATTTTACTAGCACTGAAGGTGCCGAAGTTGCCAACAGGTGTTTCACGGAATATCCGCTTCTTCAAGGCAAAACCAAGCACAAAACTAGAACTAGTGCTTTCAACTGGTTGTAGGTGCACATGGGCCCTATCACACATACCTCTAGTGAGATTGGCTAACAGAATTACACATTAAACATGCTTTGTACTCTCAACTAATGCACATGTTACAAGTTGTAGCACAATATTTGCTGTACGCTATGTTATATGGCCGACCAGACCAATTGAGAAACACCATTGGAATTGTGTTCTTCTTTCATTCTCTGATGATGTTTACCTATACATCAGTTTTCAATAAATAAATAAAAATACAAAAATGCGTACATTGAATCAATATTCAATATTTTGTGGTCATCATCACAAGAGTACAGAGGACTTTGGGCAAAGATAAACTTACACTTTTGGTCTAAGCTTAGACCAAAAGTGTAAGTTTATGACTGCTTGGTATTCACAAAGGTAATTTTCAAGTAGTATCTTTACGTCCACACTCGGTGCACATTATCTGCATTCCGGGGCGGATCATCCGCACTCGGGCTGGATCATCCGGGGCCGGATCATCTGCACTCGGGCCGGATTATCCAGACCACAGCTGTAATCAGTGTAAACACATGCACCTGCACATAACTTAGCTCACCTGCAACTCAGTCCCAAACACCAGATAAAAGCAGCATCCAAGCAAGGCTCTGATTTCCCAAGAACCGTACTCTGCTTGCTTGTGCTGCATATCCTGAAGCCATGCTGCCCACTAGGAGGAAAAAACTACACAGAGGAGGAGACCATCATGATTCTGAAATTCATTGTAAGGAACTACAAGAGACTGCTTGGTCTTCCACCCTACAGCAGCACTTCTTCAGAGAAGGCAGCTTTATGGCAGCAGTTGGCCACAGCAGTCACTGCATTGGGGGAGGATATCCGGACCATGAATGACATAAAGGAGAAGTGTCAGGATGAGAAGACAAGGGTCAAGGAGAAGTACATCAGGATGGAGGTGGCCTGGGCTCTCCCAGATGTAGAAACTGAAGCCCGCCTCTGAATCACCCCACTTGAGAGGGATGTCCTCTCTATCGTAGACCACCAGCTGCTCCATGGGCTGCCTGTGACTGATGACTGCAATGTGGTGCAAGGTATTTTGCAATATAACTATCAATGACACCAAATGACTAGCGTTTGTGATAATCTTTAAATGTGACCATGAATGGTGTCCCAAATAAGTGCTATCTGCATGGTGACTCTGCTCCTCATGTGTCAAAGCTAGTCCATTACACTACAAGTACGAGAATCCTGTGTGAAGACAATATAAATTTACAAAAACTCATTACCGAACATTGAGCCATCACTGCTGCGTCATACACTTCACACTAGTGTTTGGCAATAGAAAAGGTCCCTTTACATTCACCACTGCTGTTGGCATGTAGATGCAAATGTGTAGTCATGTCACAGGTTGCAGATAACCAAATATCTTGGACATGTCTGAATACCTTTCTGTTCTGTTTCCACATACTGCCAGAGAACAGTCCCACACTGGAGCACAGGTCCCTGCACCATCAGCGAAGCAAAGTCATGTAGCCCAACAACCCATCTCAACAGCACAAACGGGTACAAAAATATGGATAGGGGAGATCATTCTCCCATACACTGTTACCAGTCAATTCATAGTTGATATACATGGAATGCATGAACTGTGTCAGACCTGTGAAGTGAACTATGTATGCTTGTGTTTCATGGCCAACTACTATGTTAACTGAACACACACACGTCACTGTAGGCTCTGTGACATATTCAGAATTGTACAGCCTGCAGTGACTTCTGCAACATGTATTGGTGTGACTTCTGGCCCTACACCACACACTGGGGGGATGTCAGACGCGAGTAAGGATACATGAAAATGGCTTCATAAAGTGCTTTTGCTCCTAAACTGTGTTCTACATATAAGCAGTATAAGAGGTCTGTGTAATGTCACTGTTGTCACTCATCCCCATATGCTCCTATGTGGCTCATAACAGTATGCCACACACCAACCTGACCTGTTGGCCAATGATTTGTCTACCAACTATGTGTATATTACCTGAATAAGAGTTCATATGGGTTCTCACGTAGGTTCATTTTTGTGTGGGTTAGTGCTGGAGGTCTACATGTGACAAGTTGCAATGACTCACCTCACGGAGTGTAAGGTGTTTGTGCCCTCCCTGGTATACATGGCTCTGTCACTCGGGGTAACTGTCACAAGTGTTCCCATTGTTCCTGGAATGTCATTCAAGGGGAGAGTGAGGCAACACAGTGATTGGTCCCCCCTTGCCAAACTCCCCTCAGGCCACTTCAACCCATTAAAAGTAGCCTGCTGTGGCCTCATAGACATGATTCACTGGTGTGTGCAACTGGAGTTGCACAAAGAGTGATCATCCCGGGCCTTCAGGGGCTCATTAATTTGTCCCCAAGTACATCATGGAGAGGTGGAGTCACAACATGTCTGTAACTCAGTGCCAGGAAACAACTGCTAAAGCCATGTTGTTGGGGAGGGGTGTACTGATACCAGCAGGGTTGCATTTTGGGAGTGTGGTAGGGGGTGCCAAGTTGGGTGTAGACTAGACATCTAGTGGTTGAACGCACATCGTGTGAACAGTAAAGCTGGTGAACAGCCCAGCTTTTCCACTTGAGCAAGATACCGGCTCCTTTAAATCTGACAATCTCCCTTTGCCAACATTATCACAACTGAATGAACCTCTGAATAGAGGAAAACAGGATATGTGCTGACCATGAAATGTATAAAATGTCAGGTAACATAGAATATGAAGTTCGAAACACAGGCTAAAGGGTAAGTGCACAGCAGCGAAGGCTGCACTCAGAGTCCATAATTAGCAACGTGGTCCTGTTGGGGGTGGGGCAATTGTCACCCATACCTCAGTTGATAATTGTGTATATCACATATGTACCTGTCAATGTATTGACAAAATCTGATGTGCACAAATTGCCCAGCTCTGCATGTTCGGGAAGATTCCTTCACAAATTAGCAAATTAGCACATACCACATCATACTTAGGATGCATGATGGGAATGAAGATGTAGGTGTGCCCGGAGGTAGCCAGTGCAGGACACCCAAGTAATTCCCATACTACAGGTCTCAGTGACGTCCAATTACAAGTTTGGCTATAAGTGTGGAACATTGTTGATCGGGGGCTTGGTATAACTTGTAGGTCACTGGCCCATATCTCTAGCATGTACATGGAGAATAATCACCTTCATTCGTTGATATCAGTAATGGATATGTTTGTTACGTTACAGCTGCTTCCAGGACAACATCAGTGATAAGGATGACACCATCCAGGGGTTTAGCAGACATCCTGGATGCAGCAGTTAAACCCACTTCCATCTGTCCATCTGGTAAGTGTGCCTTTCGGTGTGATAAACTATTGATACCCACCCTTGAACAAGAACCAGTTCCTTTTGACAGATGGAGAATACCAACCATGAAGTTAACTCTCTCCAACGCTGCTGGATCACAGACCAGTTCTTCGGCTACACACTCAAGGAGCCCAGTCCAGCAGCTGACATCTAGGGGGAACTCAGTACCACACAGACCTTTGGTTGGAACTGGTGAGTTTGCATATGGATTTCACATATACAATAAACATCTCAATACCACAGTGTGAGCTATCACGTGTAGGGGTACCCAAACAAGGTCACTTGTGGAACATCCGTTGAATTGAAGATATATTTGACCAATACCTGTATTGAACCACATCATGTTATAAGCCACATACATAGCCTGCTGCAAACTCTGTCTCACAGGTGTTGAGGATGAAGATCTGAGTCCGGATGATGGAGGAACTACCAATGCCGGGCGCCGGTCAATCTGACTGAAGAATCCAGTTCTCTTCCAAGTTGCCTTGTCAGCTTGCAGAACAGCACAGGAGGGGGGGGAGGATGAAGCGGAGGGGTAGGAGAATGAAGTGGAGCGGGAGGGAGATAAGGGGCTGACTACAAGTGATGTGAAGGCCAATCCCATGACCACTCCTTTTGGCCCATGCAGATCACACACAAAGCCCACATCTGCTGTGTTTGGCATGGTGCCTCCTTCAACAACCCAGAAGATTGCCCATTTCCCACAAACACCAACCCACAGCTCACCTCTTCACAGCACTTACATCCAGGTCAGACATGTTGGTTCCCTCACACACCACTACTCTGACAGTGTCTCCCAGGCCTACTCTCCAACATCTGATGGACATTACAGCCCTTGTGACAAGCAGGTAGCCCCTAGGCACAAATTCACTAATCACAACCTCCCACTTGGCACCACCCCCCTGCTCATGGACCTACTGTTGCTATCCGAGGGCGTCACAGGCGAAGAGGGCTGGGAGATTAACATGTCGGAGAGTGGGAGGAAGATTTTTTTCAAACAGCAGTTAGATGTGAGGCAGGTTATTTGTGACATAGGTGCTACACTGTCTGACATGTCCACCTCACTGTAGTACATGCGCCAACTCCCACAGCTGGTGCACAGAATGACCCAGGTGTTGGAGAGGATGGATACACCCTGGCAAGACATGAGGAAGAGGCTGAATGACATCATGGCCACACAGAGGGAGGAGAGTGCAAGACACCATGCATTGGTTATGGAATGATGGAGGGGTACTCAAAATGATACCAATTCCTTCACAGTCAATGCGTGGATGTGAGCCAACACATCTACCTTTACTATCCCACCTCCAACCCCTGGTTAGGCAACCTGTACGGGCCCCACCCCCCATCCACTATGGGAACACTCATCTTGCACATGCCCTCTAATGTACTGTCATTTACCATCCCTGTACAGGCTCTAAGACCCCTTGTCCAGGCAGACCCCCACACTGGATAGGCTCAGACATCGATTGGCCAGGCTGACCCCCACATTGGACAGGCTCAGACACCCGCTGTCCAGGCAGACCCTCACTGGACAGGCTAAGACACCTGCTGTCCAGGCAGACCCCCACACTGGACAGGCTCAGACACCCACTGTCCAAGCAGAACCCCACACTGGACAGGCACCACACACATCTACAACTAATTACTCCAGGAAACATACAAAATTGCAAAGGTCCTCACCACCACAACTGAGGAGACGGAGCCAAGATCCTCCATGAGCACTGTGACATGCGTGCACAGCACTACGTAAATAAAAACAATTTTACCCATTTGAAATTGTTTGGTAATTATTTGATGATGTTCAATGGCTTAATGTGGCTGAGGGCCATGTATGTGTCACCAATGTGGGTAAGACATGTTCATCACTAGTATAATCTGTGTACAGTTGTGTCATGTGGAAGGCATAGCAAACCAACTCCTGACGTAGAATTCCATACAATGGATCCAGCACAGACAGTGAACTAAACAACACATTTTCTCTTTTTTCTTTATATGGATAAATGTATTTGAAAAAACACAACCATCTATTGGGAAAGGGAGAAACAAAAATAAATATTGCTCTTCACAGAGTTGGGGCAGGGGACATGGAGGAAGTTGGGCAAAATAAGACACATCAGGAAAGGTCATTCACATGGGGGAAAAATAAAAATTCCTGCCAAAATGAAATGTCCAGTCAACAGTCATTCTGGTCATCCTCTTTCACTATGACAGTGAGATCCTCTGCCATTGTGGCCTCTTCCTGGCTGGCTATAGGAGGACCTGAAACCACACAGGAATGAGACACACAGAGGGTACAAGGGGTAGGTGGTAAAAGAGTGGGAGGAACAACAGGGGGACACATAAACGGTGGTGTGGGAGGGACACTGGGACAAGGCAGAAATCATGGCTGCACCAAAGGACGTGAGTGTTCATTGATGGAATCCAGGAAGCGGACCAAGTCCTTGCGGGTCTTGCTCTGTTCTTCTATTAACTACTGTAGGAGCCGAGAGAAGTTGGCCCGCTCCCCCTCAGATGCCACCATCCCTTCCTCGGATGCAGCCACAGGGGTCACAACACTGGGAGTGGTTTGGGTAGCACAGTAGGGATGTGGGGTTCAGGGACAACAGGAGCTCCCAGTGGGACTAGGGCAGACACATGGAGGACAACTGTTGGCAGGTGGGGGCCCCGTTGGACTATGGGCATCATGTTCTAGGGAGGGAACAGAGCCAGCCACAGATGTAGGAGATTTGGGCTCTGGGGACACCTCTGGTTGATCAAGGTCTTCAATGTCTGGGGGAGAGGCGACATCCTACCCCTCCTGGCGAGGGATATCCATATCAAGGTACCCCCTCTGTCTCCACAGCCTCCACCTGGGCATTGACAATCCGGGTGGGTGCACTTCCCCTGTCTATAGATGGTACAGGTCCCTCTTCCTCCTCTTCTTCCTCAGTTGACGATGAATGTTGTGCCCACCGTCGTCCCCAGGTAGCTCTCCTTGGTCCCCAGTACTCTTCTTGGTCTTCCTGGCCAGCTGGGTCCACTGAAATGTAAGTGAGAACATTATGTAGTTGGTGTCCAAATCCTGGCAGGGCACTTGAGTGTCTGAAGCAAAAGGTGACTTTGTCCACCTTCGATCTCATTGACCAATTTCAGCTGACTTTGATTCCCAATAGCATGTGTACTATCCCTGATATGTCCAGACATGACTCACACATTGACATCTGTCACAATTGCGGGTGGTATACCCTACTGTCATGACAAAGGCAAACCTTACACAAAACCTAATAATCTTGTCCTGATTCTCAACGTCCACAAAAGCTGTAAGTGTGAATTATTGAGCGAAGGTCAAGTTACCTAAAGATATTGGGACAAGGGTTTCCTGTCCTCACTAAGTAGTCTTCTTCACAAGTCAATCCACAAGTGGAGATGGAACACGGTCTGCATGGAACTGTACGCCCCAAAGCCATGGGCCCAAATCACAAAGGCAAACTTAGAGCAAAAGTCTAAACTTAGACCTAAAGTCTAAGTGCACAACGAGTAAAGGTAGTCTAAACTTAGACTCTTGGAGCTTGATTCACAAAGTAAATTTAGACCAAAAGTCTAAGTTTAGACCAAAGGTTTAAGTTGAGACCTAACATCTAACTTTACTCATAGTATAGTTAGACTTTTCATCTAAGTTTAGACTTTTCGTCTAAGTTTACCTTTGTGAATCAGGTCACAAGTGGAAAATATAGATATTTGGTCCAAGTTAACCTTTGTGAATTGGACCCCATGTGACAATGCATTGAGGAAAGCCTTAGACTATCTGTAGTTTGGCAGTTCAGGATTGTCTGTTGGTGCTGCACACGATTGGATGCATGTGCAAAGTTTTACCATTTCAAGAAATTGTATAACATTGTAATGTATTGTCATTTCTCAATTCGACATATTAGACATGACTCGTCTTTAAATTGTTGATACATTGATTATTTTGGTGTGCTCCACTATTTTGAGTTCTGTTTCTAGTACTGGTTTGCTTTTTAGCAATCCGGCATCACACATCATGGCAACGATGTGTTTTAGTGTATGAGCACCCGCAACTTTCTTGTGTACACAATTAGAATGTGCATTTATTTCAATTAATGAGTTGCCAGTTGGTGTTTATTGCAAGTGCAGACTTGGTAGCAGCAAAATATTGCATATAATCTGCTGTGTAGCATGGTCTGATTCCACATAAATGGCTGCATGGGTGTATAAATGCAAACCAGCCCTTGGCCCTGACATTTGCTAGACTGTGAATACATGCATTGAGGAAAGCCTGAGACTATCTGTAGTTTGGCAGTTCAGGATTGTCTGTTGGTGCTGCACACAATTGGATGCATGTGCAAAGTTGACTCAGCTAGTTAGCTGTGAAATGAGACAGACGAGCCACTGTTGTAAGGACATGTGCTTTAGTTCAACCTTGGGAATTCTAGAACCATATTGTGTGACACATGTATTCCAAAGTCAGCCATTACACCAAGATACAATAGATGATATTTTTACACTAATGATACACACAAGCAAGGCAATCATGTCACAGCATTCGACACAAAACATGTGCCCATTTGTCCTCACACTGGCCAGTGCCTGCACCATCCATTTGGCATTGCACTCAGCAGTGATAATGCCCTTGCTTCCCCAGTCATGGGGGAGGCATTGCATTTCTTCACATGAAAGCATGAGTGAAGGCTATTTTCCTTTTAGTGCCCAGCACACTATAAGTCTCAGAATGCACTCTGGTCAGTACTTCCAATGTGATCCCATGGGGCATTGGCCTAATGACTGCTGCTGCAATATCTGTGAATTTGTGCAAAGAGACAGGAGAGGCACAGAAAGAGAATGCATGTCACAGCATTCGACACAAGAAATGTGCCCTCCGGCCCAGGGTCTGGCCCATCCATTTGGCATTACACCCAACAGCGATAAGGCCCTTGTTCCCCAGTCATGGGGAAGGCATTGCATTCCTTCACATGAAAACATGAGTGATGGCTATTTCCCCTATAGTTTCCAGCACACAATAAGTCCCAGAATGTACTCTGGTCAGTGCTTTCAGTGCGATCCCATGTGCATTGGCCTTATGACTGCTGCAGCAAATGCCCAGATTCTGTACATGATGACATGTGATACATGTTTGTACAGCTCTATTAACATTCACACCATGCTACCAAGTACAGCATGCGGGCAATGCACTCACCAGATCTCTGCTGCTCAAACTCCTCCAGCTGAGCATGGAGGGTCGGCCAGGCTGTACTCAGGACCCTCCTGTACAGTAGCATGAGGCAGGGCTGGTGCACGTGGGGCTGGGAGAATGGCCCCAGCAGTTCTTGGGCTTTCAGATAGGCCCATGGTTTCAGGTTCTCCCACCGCTTGCTGCATGTTCTGGTTCGCCGGTGGTATACGCCCACTGCACTGCTCCCACATCCAGGCGTGCACTGCATTGCTCAACTATTCCTCGGGCTCCCATAAAGCTGGGGATAGTAGTCCAGCACTTCCCCAGGTAAGATGTCCAATTCCCTTTCACTGAAAGGGTGTGCCCACTCCTCAACTCCCTCAGCGATGATGGGGGCAGGAAGGATGAACTGAGCAGCAAGATGACAGAGGATCCTCTCTGTAGCAAAGGATGACTCAGAATGACTAGAAAATGGCTACCTGCAACTTCCTGTCTGGAACTTCCTGCCTTGCGTTTCCTCTATGTCACTTCCTGTTAATTATCACTGGGTTCTGACCCGTCCCCAGATTATACCCCCGAGTGCGGATGATCCACCCCGGGTGTGGATGATCCACCCTGGGTGCGGGTGATCTGCCATGAGTGTGGATGATCTGCCACGATTGCGGACGTAAAGATGCTACACGTAACTTACCTTTGTGAATACCAGGCAGTTGTTAACTTAAACTTTTGGTCTAAACTTCGACCAAAAGTGTAAGTTTACCTTTGTTAATTGGGCCTGGGTGTGCCGAAAGTACATAAAACACACTCTGGTAAACATTGTGTGTACATTTCTTGAATCTCACTAGAAGAAAGGTAAGAGTGCTTCATATACACCACCCCAGTTTTTTCCTAAATAGGACACGGAGTACACCAAATTGGGTTAGTCTGTTGCAACTTCTGGTGTTCTCACAGGGTCTAATGAGAGGGGTTTGATAATGTTGTGGGGAAGGGGATAGTGATGGGATGTGGTAACTCCTTCCAACAATCAAACAGCATTCTTCATGGTACACTGGGTGGTAAGTGAGCTAATTGTAACCTGTCTTAAAAAGCTTATAAAAGGGGTCTTCAGACAAATGTGTACTTGGTGTAATTTATTTTACCTGGACTCTGTCATTTAGGCTGATATAGAAGAAATATTTATGCTACTTTTGTTGTGGTGAGGATTTTACATAATAACACAGGTTGATGTATGTCATTGATCAAGCCTGGCATGCTGGCTTTCAGTCCCCAGCTAGGTAATCACACATACACCTACTAATTTGCCACTTTGTTGATATGATGTTCCTTTTTCAGCTGATACAAGGCTTCACTTGAGTTATCATTTGGGTCCACAGCTGCATATGTGAAATTGTCTCCGGGTACTCACAAGTACATGTGTTCCATTCTCTGATAGTTATTTCAAATGTATGCCAACTATGTACAGTACCACAGCCCAAAAGAATAGTTATAGCTCATTTACCTGGAAAGCACACAAAGCATACACGCTCATCTTACTTACCAGATCAACTCACTCGTTTTCAAAATGTATTGTGGTATCTCAGTAGATTTTATTCTTTTTGACTCAGTGGCATAGCAAAACTTGAGAGGGTCCTCTGGAAAATACATGGAGGTGCTCAGGATCCAGTAAGGAGGTTTTAGGCCAGATACCCACTACCCATGCACAGAGCAAGAGGGGTACCCTGGAGTTCAGGGGCTGCTGGGGCTACTGTTATGCCCCTATTTTGACTAATGAATTGGGGCATCTCAGCCGTCTCTAGCATACCCAGAGGTTTCTTACACCAGCTCTGTTGTATGCAGACAGTCAATAATTAAGCAACACAGATTCTGTGAGTCCTTCCTCCTATGTCTACTAAAGATACCCCTGCTGGTATTACTCCCTTGGATTCCCATGCAAGGCTACTAGTTCATGCCAATTTTGCAGCTATATCTCAGGTATGATCAATCACCGAGCATGTATTGTGGTGGTTCAATCTACCCTATCTCATCTTCTAGGGCTATTAGCATTATCAGTGGTGTCATGGTGGATGGGATGTGGCTGAATACCCATGAAGATGGTGCGCGTGCCTGAGCTCCTGGCCACATGTCAAGACTCCCCTTCCATCCAGTACAGTGGAGTGCCTGCAGGGCCAGACAGCGGTACCCATGAAGTTCTAAAAGCAGTGTGACACAAGGGGTACAGAACCAAAGGCTTGCAGGGGGGCCTAAGCCCACCAAAGACTGATAAGGCATGCGGGATGATCCAGGCCCAAAATGGTGGTTGCCATTGATAGATGACAGGGCTCGGGTGGCCGTGAGGAATGTCTCTGAGCTAGGGTACCCCAGCGATCATGCTAAGGCTCTGAGGGTTCTCTCTCACTCTTGCCAATTGTTTTCACCTGACCTCCAACACTGCAGTGGACAGCGCAGCTAAGAAGCAGAAAAAGGAGGAAGATTGCTAGAGGGATAAAGTTGAGACACCATTGATTTCAGGAGTTATTGGCATAATATGTTGGAGTAGATACACGAAAGACGTGGACGGCGACTCACAATAGGCCCTCAATAGCACACCATCACACTCAGAGAAATCTTGTTATAATACGATGTGCCCTCCCAGACTGGGCATGAAGGTCACACACATAGATTATCTTGGACAGGTGCTGTCTGATCCTAACCTGCTCCTCAGGGGCCTGAGATTGGAGCCCCAACTCCAACCTACAGGTTCCCGGCCCCATACTCGCAGGATCCCACATTTAGAAACACACTGGCTGAAGTTATCAGGGACTATTTCCATCTGAACCACCATGCGACTCTACAAATGGGCAATGGATGGAAAGCCTTTAATGTATGGTGTGTGACCACTGTTTTAGACAAGTGATGGGAGTCAGGAAGACATTAGAGAAGGAGTTAATCACCCTCGATAATAGAATCCATGAACTAGAAAGAGAAATTCTTTTCAACCCCATGCAAATAATAGGTTACTAGAAGACCATGAAAACATTCTACTACATGGAACAGTTGCACCCCAGCACATAGGGAAGATATAGCTATGGACCTCTGGGAAGGGGTTAAGCTGAAAGGCTATTGGCCTCATTCAGCTGGTGGCAGGGGCAAACCTATCACACAAACATGCACAGTCACATACACCCAACAGGGCACACCTAAGATTTCTTACAGCACCACAGAGAGTTCCACAGTGACCAGGCACAAGACTCAGAAGGGGTGATCAAGGCACATGTGAATAGGGAAACCCTTTTGTAGATATATAACAAAGATAGGGAAGCATTAGTAAATGAAGTTGAAGTAAAGGCACCACTAAAAGAGCTAGCTACAAATAGACTCCGGGCACAGACAGTCTGCTGACATAATTCTTGGAAATCTCATACTAATTGGGGAAAGATGCATGCCTTCCTTATCCCGCCAGAGAGGCTGCAATCCACAGTTGCAGTGACATGCTTGGGCATCTCATGGGAACCCAACATGTTTAAATACTTAAGATTTATCACACAGACATTAGAGAAGGAAACCTGGAGGTTGTGTTATGAGCAGTGTAAGCAATTGTTGCATACTGGCACAGCTTGAAACTGTCCAAAATGGTGAGGGTGGCCTTGTCCTAGGTGGAGATAGTCTCACATGTGCTGTTATACTTTATGAACCTTATGATTTGGATTCCCCAAGAGCTGGTTTTTAGCAAACTGGTCTGCGATGGAGTATTACAGAGAGTATTGTTGCATGTGCTACAGCACCCAACCCGAGAAGGCAGACTGGGGGCCCAGATTCTGAGTTTGTACTAACTGGGGGCCCAACTGCTGTGGCTGACCATATGATTTACAGGACAAAGTCTACAAAAGTGGGACAAATGGGTAGACCACAGCAAGAATGAGAACTGGTGGTACAGCTGAAGGAGGATCCAGTGAAAGTAACCAGCCAACTCAAACTCTTTCAAATAAAATTTTGGTGCTGGAATAAAGTAATGAAAAAAGCTCAGCAGTATCTCTTTTATGCATCAGCATTGCTATTGGTGCGATTACCCACCTCAAGGGCTGGGTTTTCATGACAAGAAAGCTTTCAGGGCTTTAAATGGTGGGTGACAGCTACACATATAGGGTGCTCAGCAGTTTGGCACCCATGGTGGAAGAGGATGGCATTCCAAAACCTCATTTTTGGTGTATGGGGCAAATAGTGAGGTTAGTGCAACAGGTCTGGGGAGACAGCCTAGTGGAGATGCAAACTTATGAAATGTTACAAGTCCTTCTCACATTTGGTAGAGGACACAAACTTATATAATGGCTGTACTAAATACTTATTTCAATCACAATAAGCAATCTGCCAACTTGACAAGAAAGCTGGGAGGAGAGACTTAAGAGATAATTTGGAGCAAGCAATAGGAAGAGGTGTATCTAGTAATACTATGATAAATAGGCACAATTTAAATCCTTATACACTGATTATCTATCTTATGTCTGAGAGACTGAATGTAATTGCAGGAACCAATGAAAACAGTTGCTCTGTAGCTATGTGTTTCTGGACAGGGGTTACTACATACTTGGAAAGAACACTACGAAGAGGTATTCTGAATACTAATGAAATTTGCCTGTTGGGCTCATATCCTTACCCAAAATCAAGCAGTGTGGGCAATAGGTTTCTGGACTTGGCCACAGTTCATGCCAAGATAATCATTGCAATGTATTGGAACTCCCTGGAGGGAGCTCCCCATGGCAGATAAAAGAGGGAGGTGGAGAACATGGCAGTGACAGTGGCTGTCTTTGCGGATTGCCCAAACAGCCATGGGAGACTTCCCTCTCCATAAATGCTGACTGACAATTGCAAATCAATTTGTTACCCAATTTATATCCATGTGTAGAAATCTAATAAAAGAAAACTCTGGACTGAGGCTTACAGGTTGTTCTAAGAGTTACTAAAGATTAAAGTGATATGGTTAAACACTGATTTCTACTATAAACAGAGCAATCAAAATAACCAACACATATAGGGCCTAATTATGACCCATAACGATTGCGGTGGGACCGCCCCAATGCGGCGGTCTGAGCACCACATTACGACCATGGCGGAAGAACAATGGTCGGACCACCAGCGCTGCCTTGGGGATTACGACCCTCTTCTCGCCCAGCGATTTCATGGCAGTAACACCGTCATGGAAAGGCTGGTGGAGATGGGGTGCAGGGGATCCCAGGTGGGCCCAGCACTGCCCAAACACTTGGCAGGGGCAGAGCAGCCCCCCCCCGGTCAGCCCGTTGCAATGTTGACTGTCTGCTTTGCAGACAGTGAACATTGTGAGGGGTGCTGGTACACCCTACGCACTACCGCATTGATGCCGTCTCTATTATGAGCTGGAGACAATGTTGTAGGCCATTTCCCACTGGGCCAGTGGGCTGAAACTAGTTTCCGCCCGCTGACCCAGCGGGAAACTCGTAATGAACTCGACGGGGAGGCTGCCACACTGGCAGCAACCTTCCCGTCAGGACTTCGGTGGACGGGCTTTTCCGTCCACCCAAGTCATAATCAAGGCCATAGTCTTGAAGAGAACTTGGGAAGAACTTATAAATGATGATTTTTTTCTTGGGGGCCCCATGGTGACTGGGACCGTGGGTGAGCCTGGGACCTGAGACCACCCGGTCTTGCTAGGCTGCCTGCTCCAATGTCACGCTGCCTGTAGATCTCTGAGCCACCCTTCCCCCATTGAGCAAAACTCCTTGCTCCAGAAGACAAAAATTGGGCCTAGCGGCCATTGCTAGGTGACGCTTCTGTACCTTTCCGCAGGCCTCTGGCACTCTCGGCAGCAATCACAGCACCCCCTTGTCCCATACCTGCTAAGATGGACACTTTGAGGCACGTAGCTGGGGGGGCACCATCCGACACACCCGCAGCCACCTCCACAGCCCTGTGGCTTCCTGGGGTTGATCTACCATCACAGGTGGTGGCGCTTGCCCAATAGGAGCTCCAGGGAGATGCCTGGCCATGCTTGAGATTGTGGTTGCGGGCCCCACAGCTTGGGTGCCTGTGTTACTGACAACACCAGCAGACACCACTGAATGGACACTTTGTGGCCCCCCCACTGTGCATGCCGGGCCATAGAGACAGCACACTGTGCAGCACCTGAGGACAACCTAGGATGCACACACAGAGAAGACCTGCAGCCTTTACCAAATGCAACAGGGGACACCAAACTTTAGGGACACTGCACAGGTACACCACAGTAAATATCACCTTCCCCGTATCTGCACCCTAATCCAGTCAGCTCTGACACTCTGGTACTTTTGGTGATCTAATGGTGTGTGATAGAAGCTTTCATCATTGCCCCCCCCCACTGTGCATCCTTAACTACTGCCACACTACTGCAAAGCCCCTATACCCACCCCGGAATACTCTTAGTGCATGCAGCTCACACTGCATACCAGGGCAGGAATTGCTAGGGAAAGTATGCATCCTTATGATTCTTGGTACTTGGGCCCTTTAAGGTCAGGTCCATGTACACCCTACTGGGGCCTGAGTAGACTATCACCCTATCCCACCTTAGGTCTCCATTTTACTCACAGCAGCTTTTATCACCTCTCCCAGGCATCCACGCCTGCAGAGGTCCTCTTGAGAACTTGATAGACTCGACTTCCTCCACTGTTGGGCCTGTAGCCCCCTGTGCTGCCAGATTGCCTCTACTTCATCCAGAAGCAGGACTCTTCCATCAATAGCAGCATTCTGGTGGGTCACCCATCTGCCTACTTCACCCATTCTGCCACATTCATCCAACCCGGCCCACCACAAACTGCATCTCAAAGCCCCCTCTTCTTCCCAACAGACTATGGTTTGTGGGGACCCCAAACAGTGTAAGCTGCCATTTGACAAACACAGACCCTGAGATACCTCAGGGACCTCTGCCATGATGGAATCAGGTGCAACTGGGGGTCCTGACCAGTCTACTGGCACTGACAATATAATTGTAGAGCTCTAGGCGGGGTTCCCTGTGAATTGAGAACAGATTCAACACCCTTGCCAGCCGCCTAGATCGAATGGGAGAGTGGCTGGACCGCCAAAACATGCGGCTGGAGAGTGCTGAGGAGCGCATCTCTGGCTTGGAAGATGGTGCCACCACGACTGCAAAGCTACTAAAATCAGTGGCCATCAAAAATGAGGATCTAGAGGCACATGGTCATCGAAATAACATCCGCATAACTGGGAGTGGCTGAATCTACTGGTAGCAGCCACCTCAACTTGTTTGCAGAGCATTTATTGTCTGACCTGTTTGCCCACCAGAACTTTCCCACCCCTTTCGTAGTGAAAAGAGCTTAACATTAATTGGGACCATGCCCATCTCCTGGTGCCCCTCCTCATCCGATACTCTCCAGGCTCCTTATCTTCCAAGACATTGCCTTAAAAGTTGCCTGAGAACAAGGCTCTCTGTAGTGGTAGGCATCTGCGACATCTCTTTCCCAACTTCACTATGGTGGTGCAGCAGTGGTGGTGCCGGGGGCCCTCTACCTCCAGGAGGCCCCCTCAGCACAGCACCTGGTCTGAGTAAGTGCAGAGGGTGGCACCGACCATTTTGTATGCAAGGGGGGTGTCAACACCAGGACAGTGCGCTCTCTATGGGCAACATAAGGCAAAATGACAAACCTTATGCAATGTAATAATTCATCCATTGTGTGTTGATATTGCATATTAACTTTTTGCATTGCAGGTATTTATCTTGAAATGTCATTAATGCTGTTTGTAATGTATTGTTCATTTTCAAGCCTTTCCTGCAGCCTGGCTGGGTGTGGAATGTAGGCGGGGCTTGGGTCTATTTAAGGAACCCAGCCCAGCTCCATGTGCTCGCCATTCAGAGGTCCCGGTGCAGAGCAGCAGCATTCTCCTGGGCTCCTGTTCCTTAGGCCTACTTGAACATATCCTGGCCCTGTCCTCATTATCTTGCTGATCTTCAAGCAGGGCGGTAAGATGGAGGTCGGGGTAGGCCCCCGACTCCGTTTCCAGAAACATCTGAGTTTTTGGCTCTGTGATTTACAGTGTGTGCGATTTATTCTTGGCACTTAACCCTTGCAGTTCGGATCGGCAGAGTGCGTGATCATTTCGAGGCATTTGAATCTTGATGGTTGAATCGGCAGCAGTGAGCACGATTCATTCTTGGCAATTAACCCTTGCAGTTCGGATCGGCAGAGTGCGCGATCATTTCGAGGCGTTTGAATCTTGATGGTTGAATCGGCATCAGTATGCGTGATTCATTCTTGGCAATTAACCCTTGCAGTTCGGATCGGCAGAGGGCACGATGATTCCAGGTACTTGAGTCTTGATGCACAGTCTGGCAATAAGGTGCGCAATAATTTCTGGGCAATTGAATCTTGAAACTTAGATCAAACAGAGTGTGATCTTTCTAGACAAAACAAGTTTAGTCAGTTTGCCTATTCTACAGTATCATTCATGAATCCTATAGCAGTTAATTCTTTGGGAACAAATGTACTCATTGACTCTTGTGATGTAATTGCTATTCTAAGGATTAACTTGAGAGAGTTCAATGTTCAGAGCATATGAGTACAAAAAGGTCACGTAATTGAAAAGTTCTTGATCTCTCATGTCATTAGAGCATAAAGAATTAAAACAAAGTTCGTGAAGGTTAATGTGAATGACCTTGCTAATGTGTTTTTAACTCTTGCTTCCACTGGTCTCCTTCCCCGCTGTTCCCAACCTACACCCCATCACCCACTTGGCCATTCTTTAACTCTGTGCTATGATAGCTAGTAGAGTTTGGAGCTGCCAAGAGGTGGACATATTGGGAACAGGCGCAAACCCTGAGGATCCGGTCTCGCTGACAGGGGGCCCGCTCCAGTTTTGCTACGCCACTGTGGTGTAGAATGCACATCATAAGTTTACTGATGCTAAATCATCTCTGGGACTAAATTACGGAATGCTCTATCCTGCCCATCTATATGGAGACATCTAAGGCAAACCCTGATTCTTTGATACCCCAGCATCTAAACGTTTGCAAACAGAATACTAAGGACCACAACATCCCAGTCCCAAACAGTCCATTTCACTGTGAGTGCTGAGCTATTTTCAACAGAATGACTTTGCCCTATGATCCAGGCTGTTCTCTTTAACCCCTTCCATGTTGGACCTGTTGCTCGCCTTTATCAACTCCATCTTACTGATCTCAGTATACCTTCCCCTGATTACCTCTTCCTTGAAGACAGATCATGGCCCAGTCCTGAACATTGTTACCATCCTTCAGCATGCTGTAACATTGTCACCCTCCAGTTGTGTACACTCTTGAGATGTATTTTTCTTTGTATTTGTTTCTAAGAGTTTTTTCTATGGGTTCATGGGGATTGATTAACCAAGGGGGTGGGGGTTTAGAGGGTTTTGTTTTTCAGTCATTGTTTATTTGTTCTTTTTCTTTTTCCTGTTTTTCTTAAAATACTGTTCATAACACATAAATTCTGCAATTACATTCCAGTCACATTCACTTAAGGTACTTCCACACGCCTATTAGGGGCTTACTGAGTAACTTAACTCCCTTTCATAGAACATGAGGGCCTTAATAATAGCTGAAAAGGTAAGCACATGTTGCAATACCTTTTGCAACACAAAGCACAGCTGGTGTTTTTTCAGGAGACCCACCTCTCTCTAGGACGATCCCACTGTTTCACAGATGCCTGGGGCTTCAACCACTTCTTTTCTTGCTATAGCACATACTCATGCATAGTTGGCGCGCTAGTGCATAAAAACTTCCCTTTCCACCACACAGCTACTCACTCTGACATAAAAGCCAGATTTGTCTTAATCACGAACGTCCTTATGGGACATTGCGTATTCTAGGCAAAGGTTTATGACCGTAAGCTGGCACGAGCAAATTCTTTCAAACACATAGGTCACTTGGACTTCCACCATATTGTATTTGGGGATGATCTCAATCTACTCATAGACCCTCAACTCGACACAACAACAGCAATGCCAGTAGGAAAACCACAATAACTCTGCATCTTACATGACCTTTGTGAAACATATTTACTCTCAGATGTCTGGCGCCTTTGACATGCATCCACTCTAACCTACACATGCTACTTTGGTCTCGTATTGACTACTGGCTCATATCATATTCCCTAGGCCCCTATATGGGTAATGCTGCACAATTAGCCTGAATGCTTTCAGATCATTCCACCATACAACTGACTCATACCTGACTGGTAAACCCACCAGGGGTGGGATGGGGCAACAGTGGTGCTTTCCCAGTATGGCACTGCATGACGAGCTGTTTCAATCTGAGCAGCATTTGACTGTAGTAGAATACTTTGATCTCAATGCAGGGTAGGTTTTCACCCATGCTACCCTTTGGGAATATTTTAAAACTTATATCTGTGGCATATGTACTGCCAAACACACTAGGGTACTGTGTGATATCCGTAGTGGGGAGGATTTGGCATACCTCATTTTCAATTATATTTGTGGCAGTGCAATGCCATTTTCTGCTCATCACTGGTACCATGCTGATGCTCACTTCTCCTATTCCAAACCAGAAACCAACTTGACAGCACCCACTACACTAGCTGCACTCTTTCCTGCGGGTCTCCCCTTAGGCCCCATGGTCAATCAGCCTTTATCCACCACCTACTGGGCCCGGAGAAAACTCCTGCAACCCTTAGGGGTGGACTTCTCAACTCTCCATCATTGTCACTGGCAAACACTTCATGGCTTGGCAAGCAATTCCTGGCTCCCTATCATCCAGGAATGATTGGTACAACATTGATTAACACAGCACAACTTACAAACATTTGGCAGCCTGTTCCCAGATAGCCATGTCATATCACAGATGGAACCACCGGACCGACCCATACAGCAAAAATGAACCTCTTTGGCATGGAACGTATTCCCAGTGCACTACTGGCAACCATCCCTACCTACCCATTGGCTCTGTATGAATTCTCCCATCTAACCCTGGTAATCATGGATGATACCAGAGGGCGCATAATATCTAAACTTTACCATAGCTGTGTGGCTGAACTGGCCCCCACAGTGGTATACTCAGAGCTGCCTGGGAATCCGACTTGGGTTCTCCACTAACTCACAAAGTGTGGGCTACTTGTTGTGCACAAAACCGCCTTGTATCTTTTAATCACTGTGATTAATATGTTCACCTCAAATCTTTACGTAGAGCTCACTCTGGCTCACATCGACCCCACAAGATTCTCTGACTGCCCGAAATGTAGTCTCCCTGGGGCTGTCTTTGCACACATGTCCTGGACATGAAGTCATCTTGAAACCTTCTCTTCCTCCATCTTCTCTCACCTAACCTGAATGACAGGCACAGCCCTTACTCCTTATTGGTTACAACTGCTACCGGGCTACGTCTAGGATGTACCTAAGGGATGATACAAAATAGTAAAAACAAAGTGTAATCAGCCAAGTAATCCTAAGTAGTCATCGTCCTAATTATTCGTTTTACGTGATCATCAAAGATTGGTGATACTTACCAATAAAGTGTGAATTCATATGTAATGTAAATACTGTAATAATAGTAACACTTTACATTTGAACAGAGTTCACCATCTTAGCACCAGAATTAAACTGGGCTCATTCTTCCATATTAGGTAGTGTTGTATACTGTGTTGATAGAGTTTGACAGTAATGATTAAGTTCATATTTGGACATGCAGTGTACAAGTTATACGTTATTATGATAGTAAAATTAATCACCTAGGAAGTACTCAATTTCATAATTTGTGTTAAGACCTTCCTCCACTGCTCTTAATTTGAGGATCCAAGTACATTCACGTCTTCTAAGGAATAATTCTCTATTCCCTCCTCGTGGGTCCTCGTGGGCCTTTGGATATATTCTCGAACCCATAAAATTCAAAGCTTTTGGTTAGGCCCTGGGCCGGGCATTGATTGATGTGTATTGCCACAGGATACCAACTGTCATTTTGTCTCACTGCTCGATAGTGTTCGCTCATTCTTATTTTGAGGGATCTGATAGTGCTGCCTACATAGTATTTGCTGCACTTGCAAATGTCTTCATCCATATTAATAATTCTCAATTTCTACTTCGTTTCACGTGCACATCAAACTTTTGGTGATATTTATAATAATAAGTTTATCACTTGTGGTAAACTGTAATCACAGTTTTTTCTCTGTGGCTCCGTTTGGTAATGTCACTTGATGATTTTAGACACTCATGTGGTACTGGTGAAGGACTTGGCCACGATTTTAGTGCCAGTTATTAATTTTCCATAATCATGTATAACTACAGATTATGACCAAACTCATTATTATGTTTCTTACAGCCCTTAGGAAGTCAATGAGATTAATTTCTCGGAGACGAAACACGTGTTGGCTGTTGGATGTTGTTGTGATGACCACATATGTAATCTTTCTGATGTGATGAACATGTATGAAAACCTCGCACAAGAATAAAGACACTGAACTTTAACTCTGTTTGGATTATATATTGATTTTCCGAAGACCAAGAACCTAACTGTACAGACTCTTATCTTATTTCATACGAGTGCCCTGGCCTTTTGAATCAGTTTGGTTTTTCCTATTGGAGAAACACTGGAGGTGCTGGGAGGACCCTCTGTTCGGGAGCACCGTATTTACTATCTATTGTTAAAGTAATGTTTTGGTGATATTCTTTTAGCGCCTATCCCTATAATTTTCCCCCCTTTTCTTCACAACTTTTGTACCTAAGGGCGTTTGCTGCTTTACTGCTATTGCACTCCTCCTGGCCAAGCAAGAAATAGCCCTTCAATGGGGTAGTTGACACCCACCAAAAGCCAAGGAGTGGGTTGTTAGCTTAGCGTATTGCAAAACCACCAGTGAAATAAACTCATTATTACAGCCCCTCACTTATAGGCCAAAAGACATCTGGCACCCCCTGCAGACTTACCTACTGAAGATAGAGGGCAACAATATAGACACTTGTTCAATGCCACATTGCCAACTTATATGTAGCTTGCAAACACACCCTGGCTATTGATGCCTCATCATTGGTTCCCCCAGAGTACCCCTGCCAACCCCAAATCCTTGGTTCCATCACTCCATGTGGGATACTAATATCACTCTCCATCTTTCTGTTTTAGCATGCATGTTAATTTAAGCACAATTTCCAATGAGGTATGTGACTAATTCCTTTCCCCACATGAGGGATACCGGTTGTTTGCTATCACTTTTGTTGCGGAAATTGATAAAAAAAAAAAATCTAAACTTAATATTCCATGTGGGAATCATTGTATACTTCCAACTACACCTGAAAAACCTTTAGGTAACTCCTAACATATATGTTGTGAAACAAATGTCATCAACAATAAGCCCTTGATCTGCACTATTGTTGTTGAACATTATACCAGGATGCCCTTGATCAATCCAACCAGGAACTGATGACCCTTTCTCAGCCACATATAGGCCCTCATTATGACCTCAGTGGGAAAACCAGCCGAGTTTGGTGCTGGCGGTCAACAAAAGACCGCCAGCACACAGAACCCCCGCTGGCCACATAAAGAACATTCAGCTGGGCCGGCGGACGGAAACAGTGTATCCACCAGCCAGCTCAGCTGAATGCAGGAGCCAGCAGCAATGTAGCAGTGCGGCGGGTGCAACAGCACCCATCGCGCATTTCACTGCCCGTAAATAGGGCAGTGAAATGCGCAACAGGGCTGTGCATGGGGGCCCCTGTGCCCATAGGGGGCCGCGTCGCCCATTCCACCAGCCTTTCCCAGGGAAAGGCTGGTGGAACCTGACACATTATCAGGCGGGCAGCGCTGCTTGCAATGTTGCCCTGGCAGATATGTAACTCCGCCACCGCCAGGCTGTCTGGTGGCAGAAGCCTGGCGGTGGCAGAGTTACAAAAGTGGTGGTTCTGCCATGTTTATTATACGGCGGTCTGGACCACCATGTCGGTGGCAGTATTTACCGCCACCTCCGGCATGGCGGCCCTGACCGTCATGTTCATAATGAGGGCCATAATTTCCCATAATGCTCTTTGCCTTTAAACTCAAATTTGACAAACCAATAATAAGTCATGGTTATGGGTTCACCAATCTACCTCTTACATAAATTCCCTCCTCACAAGCACTTTTGGAGAACATATGTCTGGTTACTGTAGACAAGACAAATTCTGGATAATTATTGGCGGGTGGTACATATGTCCTGAAATGTATTAATTATCCCACACAGATTGACTGTGGTAAATGGAGTCCCTGAATCTGCTACAATATCAGTAAGTATACATCCCAAGAGATATAGCACATAATGGCTTGCTCTTAAAATATTGTTCAATCCCAAGTCTCCAGTATCAATACTAAAAAAACAGAGTGTATTAATGTCTCCTTCCTGTTCAGAGAAAGAATTAGACTCAGCCACACACATTTTACATTTGACTTATGTTTCTTTTTCCTACACACTTTAATGATAGGCTCTATAAATCCATAGTTACTGCATTGCCCTTTATGTGCAGGACAATGGCTGTCATGTGCAAGATGGTCCCTGTTCCTGGGAACTCTTATATTGTTTGCAATTCTTTCCAAACTTAGACTTTCTAAGTTGATTAACATTGTACATATTTTTTTGTCATAGGCATGCTAACATTTCAAACTATTTATAAGTGCAGCCTTTTTCACTATGGTAATGGCTTCTTTCAATGTAGTCTCTCCTTTATTCACGACCATTCTTTTACATTAGTGCAATTAGGTTGCATAATAATTTGGCATCTATTCACAAAGCTTACACTGCATAGCTGATTTCCTTTGATCACCTACAAAATCATTAATAGATCTGTCTTTTTTGTGTAGGAGGCTGGCCTGGTTTGTAGTGGGTACCTTGGGTACTTAAACCTTATACCAGGTCCAGTTATCCCTTATTAGTGAAGTAGTAGTGTTCTTGCAGCTTAGGCTGATAGAGGTATCTATAGCAGAGCAGCTCAGGCTGAACTGGGAGACATGCAAAGCTCATGCAATACCACTTATAGTTACACAGTACTTATACACGAGTAAAGACAATGCTCAGTGTTATCAAAAAATAAAGGTAGTTTATTTGGGCAACACAGTACCAAAAATATCTTAGAGGCAATACTCCTTCTGGAGGTAAGGTATCATACACAATATATACACTCGACACCAAAATAAGGTAAGTAATTAGACATAGGATAGTGCAAACAATAGGAAATGCTATAGAATGCAATGGGAGAAAATAGGTCTGGGACAACACACAAACCATATACTAAGAAAGTGGAATGTGAATCACGAATTCCCCCCTAGACAAGTGTAGTGTGTGCAGAATCTCTGGGAGAGTAAGAATACAGTAAAGGTAAGTAAATTACCCCACCACAGAGCCCAGAAAAGCAGGAGTAAAGTACTGCAAGTTTCCTTAGGACACACTACACCTCGTGATATGGATTATTGCAGTAACCAACCAAGTCTGCAAGCAACAACTGCTGGATTCCTGGACCTGAAGACCTGCAAAAGAAGGGGACCAAGTCCAGAAGTCGAAAGAAGTTCCAGGAAGGAAGGGAGCCCCTCCCAACCCAGAAGAGGGTGCAAAAGAAGAGTCCCTAGTTGGACAAAGACTGCAGGAATGCACCCTAAGAAGATGCCAGCGGGTTCCTGCATGATGCAAAAGATGTCCCACGACGTGAAGATGGATGCAGATGTGATTTTATGTTGGAAGTCACCACCAAGCCTTGGTTACGACAAATGTGCGTTTTGTGTCAAAAAGGTGCTGGCTGGGCCCAGGAGGGACCTGGGGGCCTCAACTCTGTGTGAGGATGAAGAGGGGGCTCTCAGCACTTTAGAGAGCCCGCAGGAATCCAGGCAGCACCCACGGGAGTCCCAGGGCACGGGGACAAAGGAGGTGCAAAATGCAGTTGGTGCAGCACTACAAAGAAGGATCCCATGCAGCCGGAGGTGAACTCAGCGATTTGAGCGTCACAGGATATAGTGCTGTGTACCTGGGCCAGGCTGTGCACAACGGAATTGTGCAAATAGGGAAGGCAAGGTCTTACCTCTTCCAAATTGCATCAGCAGGACCTCAGGACAGTCTATATCGATGGAGTCTACCCTCTGTGTTTCGAGGAGCACGGTCAGTACCGGTCGTCGACTTGGAAAATGCCTCCATGAGCAGGGGAGTGACTCCTTCACCCCACAGGAGATTTCTTTGGTCCTCCTGGTGCAGGGTGAAGACAGGGAGTCCTCAGAGCAGTCACACCGTGGAAACTGTTGCAGTTGCTGGCTGGGGCTGAAGTTGCAGAAGAAAAGTATCCCTTGTGTATACTTTGTTGCTGTTACAGCGGTTCCTGGAGCAGGCTGCAGTTGATACGAGGTCAGAGTATGAAGTAGTAGTTTCAGAGGATTCCTGCTGGAAACTTGCAAGTAGAATCTGAAGCGAACCCACAGGAGAGACCTTAAATAACCCTGAGAGGTGGATTGGCTACCTTATTAGGTAAGGACCTATGAGGAGGGGCCTCTGACGTCACCTGCTGGCACTGGCCACTGAGAGCCCTCCAGAGTGCCCCCACACCTTGAAAAGCAAGATGGCTGAAGTCTGGGACACACTGGAGGAGCTCTTGGCACCACCCCTAGGGTGGTGATGGACAGGGGAGTGGTCACTCCCCTTTCCTTTGTCCAGTTTCACACCAGGGCAGGGGATAAGGGGTCCCTGAACCAATGTAGACTGGCTTATTCAATGAGGGCACCATCTGTGCCCTTCAAAGCATTCCCAAAGGCTTGAGGAAGCCGCCCCTTCCCAGCCTGTAACACCTATTTCCAAAGGGAGAGAGTGTAACACCCTGCTCTCAGAGGAAATGCTTTGCTCTGCCATCCTGGGACAGAGCTGCTCAGACCCCAGGAGGGCAGAACCCTGTCTGTGAGGTGGCAGCAGCTGTAGCTGCAGTGCAAGCCTCAGAGAGCTGATTTGGCAGTACTGGAGGGTCCATAGTGGAGCCCCCAGGATGCATGGAATTAGCTCCCCAATACCAGATTTGGAATGGGGGGTCCATTCCATGATTTTAGACACCTTACATGGCCATATTCAGAGTTACCATTGTGAAGCTACATATAGGTATTGACCTATATGTAGTGCACACGTGTAATGGCGTCCCTGCACTCACAAAGTCCTGGGAAATGGCCCTGAACTATGTGGGGGCACCTTTGCTAGTGCAAGGGTGCCCTCACACTTAGTAACTTTGCACCTAACCTTCAGCAAGTGAAGGTTAGACATATAGGTGACTTAGAAGTTACATAAGTGCAGTGAAAATGGCTGTGAAATAACGTTTGCGTTATTTTACGCAGGCTGCGGTGGCAGTCCTGTGAAAGGGTTTGTCTGAGCTCCTTATGGGTGGCAAAAGAAATGCTGCAACCTATAAGTATGTCCTGGAACCCCAGTGCCCTGGGTACCTAGGTACCATATACGAGGGACTTATAAGGGGGGGTCCAGTTTGCCAATTGAAATTGGTAAATAAAGTCACCAGCCTATAGTGACAAATTTAAAAGCACAGAGAGCATAAGCACTGAGGTTCTGATTAGCAGAGCCTCAGTGACACAGTCAAGCACTATACAGATACACACATTAGGCCATAAACTATGAGCACTGGGGTCCTGACCAGCAGGATCCCAGTGAGACCGGCAAAAACATACTGACATAGAGGTAAAAATGGTAGCAACATGTACTTTCCTACATTTTGGCATCTCTGAAAAATAATATTCCTGTCCACTGAAATACACACAAATGGTGTAAATTGGTTATCTAAATCCTCATTAGAATTGGCAAATGCATCCGAATCAGCTGCTTCTCTTATTTTACTCTCCATTTTCTCATATGTTCTTAAGCCCTGTGGACTCAACAATATGAGGAACAATTCAGTACTGAATCTGAATGGTAAGCCCCTCATTCTGCACATCCCCCGAACCTCAGCTATAGTGAGTGTGGGTAGGCTAGCCAGATCAAGTTGCATGGTATGCCTAGTTTGGGGTCACACAAAAAACCTTTGGCACCAATTCATCAGAACAATTTAACAAAAAATTAAGTAAATAAAAAAAGTATTCCACATTTAAAAAAAAAAAACTTTTTTGTACCTACCACAGCACTTGTGACTTCATCCCGCAGTCCAAGATTTTCACGCATCAACCCTGGGCATCAGAAGACCCCACATCACAGTGAGGAATCAAGACTGCGTGCCGGAAATCGATGCAAAGCCCTTACTGTGTGGGAAGAATCAATGCATCATCTGTGCATGTCAGGAAATCCGACTCAACCCTTCCTTTTTCCACACATCTCCTCCTCTGAGGTCTTTGCACTTGTAATTTTGACGCATACCAGGTACTCTGTGCACACAAGAGATATTTGTTGATTTTTAAAGACTTAAGACTCTTCTTATCATTGCAAAAGTGATATTTCAACTTGATCGTTTTGACCTTAATTTACTCAGATAAATATCTTATATTTTTCTAAACCTCTGTGGTGTATTTGTGTGGTGTTTTCACTGTGTTATTGCATGATTTATTGCACAAATACTTTACACATTGCCTTCTAAATGAAGCCTGACTGCTCAGTGCCAAGCTACCACAGGGTGGGCACAGGATAATTTGGATTGTGTGTGACTTACTCTGATGAGGATTGTGGTCCCTACTTGGATAAGGGTGGATACCTCTGCCAAATAGAGACCCCATTTCTAACAGCTCTCCTCCACCCTTCCTTTTCAGGAAGGCCCATCAAAATGCAAATGAGTGCTTTAGATATACCTAACCTTCTGGTGTTCGTCTAGAGGGACTGCCCAAAGTGTAGTTGTCACCTACCCTACATGTGTATTGGAGACAGGCTTCATGGCACACAGTGAGAGCAGAGAAGTACCCACTTTCTAAAAGTGGTATTTCTAAAACAGTAATGTTGAATCTAACTTTATCAGTAAGGAGGATTTATTATTCCAATGATTTGAAACACGATGTAGTTACTCCTTTATGATCAGGAATCACACCTTAAAAGTATATTGAGGAATTCCCAATGCTGGCCTATGAGAGGAGTAGACCTCAGTAATGGAAAACTACTTTGGAAGTTTTTCACTGACAGGGCATATAAAACTTGAAACTACATGACCTGCCTTTTATTTAAAGAGCATGCAGCCCTATGGGCTACCTAGGGCCTACCTTAGAGATGGCATACATGTAATAAAAGGGGAGTTCAGGACGTGGTAAGAGATTTTAAATTTCAAGTCAAAGTGGCAGTGAAGCTACACACACAGGGTCAGCCATGGCAGGTCTGAGACAGGTTTGAAGACTACTTGTGTGTGTGTGTGGCACAATCAGTGCTGCAGGACCAGTACAAGCATTTAATTTACAGGCCCTTCTTACATGGTATACCATTTTACAAGGGACTTACCTTTAAATTAAATATGCAAATTGTGGATACACCAATACTACCATGTTTAGAGGAGAAGAAAATGCACTTTAGCACCGGTTAGCAGTTGTGAAGTGTGCAAAGCCCGAAGGACAACAAAAAGATACAGCAAAAATGTGAAGCAACAAGGAAAAAGGTTTGGGTGAAAACCACCCCACGATGACAGGTCTAACAGGCTGTACTTACACATAACACATTTCAAGGAAACAGACCATTTACACTCTTTTGTATTTTACTTATGTTGCACAAACTGATGCCTGGATGATCAGAAGTTGAATAGCTGTTGAATGATCTATTAAAAAAGATTCTTTCCTGAGAAGGATTAAATGAGCTGGTCTATCTTTAGTATATGCCCACAAAAAATGCTGTGCCCTCTGAAATATCCAATTTGTTTTTGGAAAAATCGAGAAATAGCCTGTACTGTTGTACTGGGCTGTAGTTTCCTCAGCAGACTAGTGATGGATAGCTCTATTTTTATTTGTTGCTACTATCCATAAAGAGCACTTTCATCCCTGTCAGTCAGACTTACCGAGGCAGGAAGCAGGCTGGCACCTGCACTAACCACGCGTGACGCAGCCAGATAACGAAGAAGTGATGCTGATTGGATCAGGTAGGGGCTGTGGAACTGGCTGCAGGGGAGCAGACTGCTTGATTGATATGGTAATAACAGCAGTATACTGTACTAAGTAGAAGGTATCCTTAAGCAATAGCTCACTCTAATAACCTCATTTTGCTATTTCCTTAGCGTTTCTTAGACCACAGCTGTTTTTTAAAATATTACAAGTTACAAGTTAAGAACTTGGACCTATATTAATGGGCTTTGTGATGCAAGTCACCTTGCTGCACTGCCCTGCATCACAGGAAAACGTCAGGATTATACTGTATTTATACAATACAGCGCATTCCTGTTCTTTTCCTCTTTTATGATGCCCTTTTGGCAGGCAAGTCCCATGGTGCAACGGTGATTGTGTTGCATGCAGGATTGTTTTTGTGCAGGAAGGGACACCGTCCTGCAAAAAAACAATCCTGAGAGGCGTTTTCTCTTTCTATGTTTGCTGCAAAATGCAGCAAACATAGAAAGAGGAAAAAACAAGGACAAATAAACATATTTCTCCTCGTTACACCTCTCATAGGGAGGTGTATCTTTTTGGAACATTGCCAGATTTTCAAGTTCTTATATGTCTGGGAATGCAACAAAATCCATCGATGTTGCATGGGAACACACAGGCATCACCCACGGAAATGCTTCACTGGCATAGAGTAATGTAACACAGCGATTTGTGCTGTGTTACATTACTCGAGATGTATGAAGCCACAAAGGGCCTCGCAGGGTGGCTGTGCGTGGCTTTTTAAATCTCACTTGAGGCTTGCGTCGCTCTTGCACCACTTTGCTTGGTGCAAGAGCGACTCAAATAGAGCGACTCAAACTAGGCCATAAATATGGCCTTATTGGAATGAGTTTGAATGGTGGAATAATATAAATGCCCTGGAACATGTTCTCTCATATACAGGGGGAATAGCCAATCCTCTACTCATGGCACTCCATCCCACTGTTGGGCTGTGTGGTTCCCGTGATTATCTATGTTGGCTTATTTTGCACCACTGCATAGCTGGAATGCCACATTACCTTGCAACTATCCTGATACCTATCTTTCATTGCAAGGCATGCTGTATTTTATGTACCAATGCAACAAGGTAACATACACAGCACAGACTCAGGTACGAAGCGGGGACATTTTCTACAAGGACATTCCAGTGTGGAAAAGAACAAGCAGGGGTAGGAAGGGGCAGAGACAGACAAGAAGTACCTCCACCTATAGAAATGGTAAAAGGGGCAGAGCACTATAGTGTGGTGGAGGGCAAAATGGGTGTACTAGAGAGGGAGGCAGGGAGTATCAAGTTCATGGCAAAGAGAAGCAAAAGAGATGGTAAGTGGTAGTTGGCCGCCACCTGCATATTGGGGAAGGGACGATGCTAAGGTTAAAAATGAAAGAAATCAGGGGAGAGGGAAATCTCTTCAACAAGTCAGAGCTCTAACATGCAACTATGTCCATTGGTAACATGCTTTTCTTCAGCATAGTTTACACATACTACTTACAAAAGTGATAGATTTATCCTGCTCACCCGCACTTAGGAATAAGGCAATTTATTAGAGGGTCAGAAATACTTGTTTGGAACTCTTGAATCTGTCATTATATAACATTATTGCACATGTGGGCACTTTAATGGATGTGCAGTGCATGTGTGACTGTCCAAGAAACCTGGCTGCAGAAGTATCTATACCGAGGCCAGATTTATCAAACTCTGACGCAGTACAATGCAGCAAGACATCTTGTTCCACTGTATTAAATGGAGAGTGCAGGACTATGTTATTTGTATGAAGAGTTGGTGCATTCCTGCTCTCTCCTTCTGCTGGTTCACTGGTGGCTGCTTAGCACCAATGCAGGCACCCTTGCGCCATGGTGCAAGGGTGCCTGCATTGCAGGCAGGGTTGTCTTTATGAAAGAAGGGGCACCTTCCTGCAGAAACATAGGCACTCATTACAACTTTGGTGGTCTTTCTCCAAGACCGCTGAAGCTGTGGGCGCCAGTATACAGCCAGTGCTGGTGGTATATCTGGCTCCCTAGTATGACTTTTCCGCTGGGCCAGCGGACTGTAACAGTGTTTCCGTCCACTGGCCCAGCGGAAAAGTCACATCAACATTGCAGCCGGGTTGTAATAGAGCTGGCGGCAATGTTGATGTGCAGTGGGTGCAGTATCACCCGTCGCCCATTTCACTGCCCGAAATTCGGGCAGTAAAATGTGCGATGGGGTTGTTCCTGGGGGCCCCTGCACTGCTCATGCCAAGTGCATGGGGAGTGCACGGGCCCCAGAGGCACCCCAAGTCACCCTTACCGCCAGCCTTTCCATGGCGGTGTTTACCACCGTGGACAGGCTGGCGGTTAGGGATTATGACCCCACCTGGCAGTATGATGGAGGGGCCGGCGGTATGGCCGTGGCTATTGAGCCACAGTCATAATAGCCAGCCTGTTGGTGGTGTTACCGCCAGCTTATGGCTGGCCGCCAGGGTCCTAATGAGGCCCATAATCCGTAGAGGTGTTTTCCTCTTCCTATTGTGCTGTAGAATGCAGCACACTTAGATAGAGGAAACCAAAAGGAGAAATAAAAATATTTCTCCCTGTTGCACCTGTATCATGAAGGCGTACAATTTTGATGCATTTTCAGGTTTATGAGTCTTGGTAAATCTGCACCAAAATACATGAGTGGATGTGCTCACTCCACCCATGTAACGCCTTACTGAAACAGAGAAACGCAATACAGTGGCTTTCACTGCCTTGTGCTGTTAGTTTTACCAAGACACGCAGGGTCATGCAAGGTGGCATTCCATGGCTTAGTAAATCTGATTTAAGGATTGTGTTTCCTTTGTGTTACCTTGCATGATGAATGCGTCAAACCAATCCTTTGATAAATCTGGGCCCCACTATCGATATTGTATATCAACTCAGTATTAAGCTTTAAAGAATTATAGGAAATCCAAATATTTCTTGCACACAATACATGACTATTCAAGTAAAGGTTTATGATAATAATTGCCATGCAACTTCAATGGATGGATGCTGCCCAGGATGCCAACTACTATGTCAGGAACCAGGCATGCATACCCACAGGTGCCCATAACACAAGTAGTATAATTGATAGGCTATCATACTGTTATAGCCAAAGTTCCTGTATCATCTCACTTATAGAGACTAATTTATTCTGTGGACCAAAGAGGATTGTCAAGTTACAAAACCAAATGACTCACAGTATATCGAATAATTTTTAGAAAAAATTACAAGATTTGTGAAGTGCAGTGATTGCAAATTGCAAAAAAGATAAAAACAGGCCATTCCAACAGCCTTTGACAATAAAATATACATTTTTCTTAACAGGGCTAACCTTATTTTGTAGCTTAGATTGATTTTGTACAAGTCAGTTCAGCATAGGTATGTCTCTTCATGGTGTATTTCACATCACAAATAAGTGCCTGGAGAGATGTACCTTGTTCAAACTAACTCGAATAATGAATTTTTCACAATGTATATTTTTGTGGGAAAAAAACAATCATAGGAAGGTGTTCATAAGGAGTTGTATTTATGCATGATTGGCATAAAAAGGACGGACATTTCAACTGATACAAAATGAAGCTGAAAGAAGATGCAAATATTCCTGGGAGATTCTGCAGCCTATTAAAAAATGACATTAATGTAATGATGGAAGCATGGATACATAAAGACATACATGTTCAAAATAACTGAGCAGAGGAGCAAGACATTAAATGGTCAGCAGAGCAAATAAGAGTAGCCATGATTGAACATAAGAATGAAAAGAGAGAATTGTGATCAATTGAAATATAATACCACAAATTTAAAAGCTGGTCAGATTGCAGAGCATTAGCAACACTAAGGGCCTCATTACAACTTTGGCAGTCATTTGGGAAGACCGATACGGTGGTGGCTGCCAAAAGACTGCCATGTTGGTGGTAATCTGACCAATGTATTAAGTCACAATGTGAAGTCCACCTAAAAAAGCCAAATTCCTGAAACCGACAGGACACTGGAGGATGGAAAAGAAGCGGTTCCACTATCAGCACTGCCAGCCCGACACAATTCTACCAACCAAATTATGATCCATAAATCACCACAGCAGTTCTTCCATGGTAGAAAACCATTTGCAGTCCGAAACACGGCAGTCACAACTCATTTCTGTCAGAACACAACACCACATTGGATAGTTTGAATACCCCAAACCTGACACACATCCACACACCAGACACACATATTCACTGCACCATAAAACACACCTCTACACAACCCACAATCCTTTTTATCCAGAACGCCATACACATACACCAAGAGGGCAAAAATATTAGATTTAGCTCTTTTACTCTATAGGCACACAACACATTTCACTCACCCCACACCATCACAGCTATCACAATACACACATCATTAGAACAAACAATCCACTATGGTCGTCTCCAGCTCACAGGGCAGCACCCACACCACACCAATTACCCAACAGTGCACCCTTACTTTCACAACACCCCCACACACCATTTACACAACCACAACCATGTCCCCACAAAAACACCCACATTTTACAGATGACAAGTTGAGGACCATGGTGGATGAAATTGTCAGGGTAGAGCCACAACTGTTTGGAGCACAGGTCAAACAAACCTCTATTGCCAGGAAAATGGAGCTCTGGCAAAGGATAGTTGACAGGGTAAATTCTGTAGGCAGTCATCCTCGCACAACAGAGGACATCAGGAAGAGGTGTAACGACCTACGGGGGAAGGTGCGTTCCATGGCATCCAGCACCAGATAGCCGTACAAAAGACTGGCGGTGGGCCCCCACCCCACCTCTTCCCCCTACCTTTATATCATGGGAGGAGAAGGCCTTGGCGATACTGCATCCAGAGGCCCTCTCAGGCATACTGGGGGGACTGGAGTCTGGTAAGTACCCACAACATTTATGTCACGCAATTGTCTTGTCCTGCATGCTCCCCCACCACCCAATCCCACCGGTTTTCATAATATAAGTCTCTACACCGCACACCAAATCACCTAATTCCCCTCTCTGGCATGCCACCTCTCCACCAAGCCCAACTGCCCTCACAGCCCTTAGAAATGGCATGTTAACTACAGGCCAGTGATATTGCTACAACTCTCAGAATGCACTAACCCATCATTGCACAAACCAGGAATGTGTACAACACATTACATGTAATACATGTACAACTCAATCACAATTTATACCATCTAGATTGTATCAGTGAGGACCAGCACATGGAAATGACAGCAATGCAGTTGCACACTCACAATAGCAACCAAAGCAAAACACAGCTACAGCTGAGTGACCATTCACAATTGCCACAGATAACATTTTGAAAACTAGGAATGGACTGACCTGGTTTGGAAAGGAAGAAGACTGAGTCGAAGTACATACACACAATCTACATACAGGACAATTTCCCATGCATACCTACATACTGTGTTTCCACTAGGACACCTTTGTCTATTGTGTATCTCTCATGTGTGACATCTAGCAGTCCTGACTATTCACCAGGTAACAGAGGTGAACAGTAATGTCGACATTAAACATAACATATCCCATCTGCAGTGCAACATATACCGCCCTAGAAAAACAACTCAAAACATGGAGCATGGAAATCTCATCACACAGTTGTATGTGAAACGAAGGTATGCTTTGCAGCTGCTGTCAATGTCATTGCAGGAATTCATGTGAGGCCACTGTCTGCATCTCATACAAATACTAGTAAATACATTATGAACTCAACTCTGTGTCTCACTCCCTCCCCTCCACAGGTAACCTTGCCATTGCCACCAATGAGAGGATTCCTGAGACTGTCAGCCCCCCTCTGGATAAGGTTCCCAGTGAGGACATCAGCTTTTGACGTCTGGACACTGACGAACAACCTGGCCCGTCCGGGACACCTCATCAGTCAACAACTCTCAGCCTCACCCTGCCCACAGCAACTCCTACCAACCTTGTAGCTTCGACATCTCAGGCAACCATTTGCCCCGAAATCTGTGTCCCAAGGACAGTGTCTTCCATCCTATGCCCCCCAGTACAGGTACCTGGGTCTCCTGTTGTGACCCCAGATAATGATGGACCTGCAACCACTGGGAGTGAGCAAACTGCCAGGGGCACAGGCATGTGGGGTAGGATGCGTGGGAGGGATGCTGTGGCCCAGAGGATGGGGCCACAAAGAGACACCACTGACCATGAAACCATCTCCCAACTCTTGGGAGCATCCCAAAGTTCTTAAGACAGGATGGGCTAAATCATCACAATGTTCGGGGGAAATCAACGACTGCAGAAGAACCACCACCAGGAAGTCATGCAGCAGTGGCTGGCACAAAATGCCCATGTGGCTACCATTGCAGGGGTGCTGAGGGACATCAATACCACCCTGATTAGTTTTTCCACACAATATCAGGCACCTTCCACTAGCAATGTAACTTCTGCCCCTTCAACATCAGCGGCTGCTAGTGGAATGGAGGCCCTGACTGTGGAACCTCATGCCTCAGACACCCCTCCCTCTGTAACTGAAGAAGACCCCTCCACACACACAATGTGAATGTCCACCCAGACATCCAGCAGGAACAGATGCCAAGACCAAACCCACTGCCAGGAAGTGAACCTCTCCTGATTAGTCCCCCTTGTGTGCCACAGATACACCCTGTTGACTGTTCTGAAACCTAACACCATTTTCCCTTGATTCAAGGATACTGGACTTTTGTTACCAAGTGGTGTAGCAGCTAGCCTGATAAAATCATCCACCATGACTTTACCCTTCACTGTTATGTACATATATGTCAGTATTATGTTTACACTCTAATCTTTCTATGCACAATAGAAAACACTTAACCACAGGTACTGTGTATGTATCCTTTATAATCCATTCACAATGGTATTGCATGATTATTTGTTTGTGGTATCCCCCCCCCAGTTTTGAACACACATTGAAATGGATATCAAATGAAGACACCTTCAGCAGGAGACTCTTAACATTTCACAGGACAGATGTTAAACAGGTTAAAATCCAGGGCAATGCAAATTACAGTCAATATTGCAAACAACACATACAGCATGACAGAGAGACCATCATGCTATATGCAATACTGTCATAAAATACATAGACACAGGATACAGAAGTCAGGTTCATGGTAATCTAACTACTTAGCAGGGCCTATCTGGTAGCTCCTCAGTATGGCCTGGTATAGGCCCTTCACATATCCATACCATAGTTCAAAATGCACATATTCCATGGAACATACAAAGATCAGAACAGTGGAACGCAGTACTGAAAGCATACACAAACATACCTGCAAGTTAGTCACTCACGTACGTCAGTCTACAGTGACATGCACCTTGGACTGGAAAGTCATAACAATGTGAAAACTATGTATAATGGTGATCACAATTTACTTCACCTATAGTGAAGTGAGAGGCTATGATCCAACCTCAACACGTACCAGACACTCCTCCAGACACATGATACACCATTTGACATCCTTCCCCACCCCACAGATGAAAGAAGAGGAGAAACCATTTACCACCGCAATCTTATGATGGTTAAACTATTAACCTTACACCCCACTTACACTAAACCTATATCACCAGGTATCCGTCATGTACACCTCTCATATCTGTCAGCAATTCCCAGCTGCTTCTGACATAGTATTCTTCAAGCCAAGGTTGCAGAGCCAAACAAGTCCGAGGCTTATCTGTGAGTGAAAGGGAAAGAGGATAGGACATTGCACATGACACACCTCACATGTGAATTTAGTACAAGAAGTGTAACTTAGCATCTGCTACAACAAGGAATGTGAGTCCAGAGGAATCTTTCCTGTACACAATACAAACTTTCAGTCTGCATTCATAACTCACACATAGGCATTGGAGCCAAGGACGCCCCGCAGAAGAAGCAAGTAAGGAAGTCTAATGCCAATAATAAACATCTAGGTGCACACAAACAACTGTACAGTCGGTTTATTTCACATACTTGTGTGTCAGTTGAAGTACTGATTTAAGAGATCGTCCTAGAGTCACCTGCTCGGTCTTTCTCTGATTCTACATCACTTGGCATTCCAGCATTACCAATCACAGCAGCTTTAGCTGCCTACCCCTCATCTGCTATCAATGGTATCCGGCATCGCAGGGCTAGATTGTGGAGCATGAAGCAGGCAACTATTATATGACATACCTTGTGGGGTGAGTAGAGGGGCGCACCTCCAGATAAATCCAGGCACCAAAATCTTGCCTTTAGGAGAACAACTGTCTGCTCAACTACATGCTGTGTCCTGCAGTGGGCCTCATTGTAGCAGCCTTCCCATGGGCTGGTTGGGTACATCACTGGTGTCAACAGCCAAGCCAGGTTTGGATAGCCAAACTCACCTGTTAACACAATGTGAAAACAATACACACATGTAGCTCTGACAGGCTATAATGTAATGGCAGGAGACATAAATCATAAACACGTAGGCCCATATTTATACTCGGTTTGCTCTGAATTAGCGTAATTTTTTTTAATGCTAATTCAGCGCAAACTGAACTCCATATTTATACTTTGCCGCTAGACACGTCTAGCGCCAAAGTTATGGAGTTTACGTCATATTCTGGAGTGGAAAACCTACCTTGCATCAATGAGATGCAAGGTGGGCGTTCCCGTCCAGAGAGGACGATATGGCCTTTGCTCCATATTGATCCCCCTGTGCTAAAATCCAGCACCGGGGGATGGAGGGCCTTAAATAATGACGCTAAGCTTGCTTAACACCATTTTTAACGCCTGGGTCTGGGCAGGCCTCAGGGCACCTGCAGGCAGATTTCCATGGTCTGAGACCATGGAAATTGCCCACAGGTGCCCTTCCCTGTCCCCAGGGACACCCTCACCCACCCCTACCCACACCAGGAGGTCACCTAAGGATGGGGGATCCATCCAAGGTAAGTCTGGGTGAGTATTTTCTTTTTTTTTTATCCCACACCACTTGGGGAGCGTGACTTGGGGTCCCCTGCAGGGCACTTGCCCCAATGGACATTCGTCCCCTGACATGGCCATTGGGGTGGTGGGCATGGCTCCTGTCTTTACTACGACAGGAGCCAGGTCCATGGGGCTTGTGTACCAAAAAAAATGGCGCTACACTGCCTAGAGGCAATTTATTTGCCTCTAAACAGTGTAGCGCCATAATTTTGGTGCACAAGCCCTGGTTCTCCCTACTCCTCCCCAGCCCTGTTAACGTCCTTTCCAAAGACGCTAACAGGGCCTTAGTGCTGACTAGTGCCATTCTATAAATATGGCGCCCGTCCGGTGTCTAGGAATGGCGCTAGCCTGCGCTATACTTTTTGACGCAAACCTGCATTAGCGTGGGTTTGCGCCAAAAACTATAAATATGGGCCATAGTTCCATGGTAACTTACCAACCAGCCAGGTCCTCCCTGTGTAAAGTCATGTCATTAGCAGCAGGACATTGCTGTTTCTCATGATGAACGAATCATGCACAGATCCGGGATACTTAGCTGTCACTTGTGAGATGTATTGGTATGCCAAACACACCACCTGAATATTGATTGAGTGGTAGTTCTTCTTGTTCCTATACACCTGTTTATTTGAACTGCGAGAGACCAAGGCTGCATGTGTAAAATCAATGGCTCCTACCACAGGCAAAATGTGTCCCAACTCATAAAAGCCTGCCTTTGCATAGGCCAAGTCCACTCTGTGAGGAAACCTGATGTAGCTGTCCAAGTGATTCAAGAATGTACACAGTGCATCCAGACTGAACATGGGCTGACACATCCTTGCTGTAAGAGCCACAGTATTCTGGAAGGCCCTGTGGCCAAGAAGTGCAGCATTGGCAAAACTTGAATGATGGGAGGTATGCTATAGGGGTTGCGGATGGCAGGTATTAGCTCTGGCTCCAACTGATCACATAGATCCGTGATAGTATGACGATTCATATGATATATCTGTATGACATGTCTTTCCTACATGGTGTGCAGGTCTACCAGTGGTCGATACACTGGTGGTTGTCTTACTCTCCTCATGGATAATTAGGTGGAAAAAGTAAGCATAGGGGGTCATTATGACCCTGGCGGTATTAGACCGCCAGGGCCACCTGGCGGTATTAGACCGCCAGGGCCAAAATGACGGGAGCACCGCCAACAACCTGGCGGTGCCTCCCAGCGTATTTTGACCGCGGCGCTGCACCGCGGGGGCTGGCGGTATACCGCCATTTTAGCCCCGGCGGTGATAATACGCCAGGGCAGCCCTGCAAGCAGCGCTTCCCTGGGGATTATGACTCCCCTACCGCCAGCCTGTTTCTGGCGGTTTGCACCACCAGGAAGAGGCTGGCGGCAAGGGGACTCAGGGGGGCCCTGGCGGCCCCTGCACTGCCCATGCATTTGGCATAGGCAGTGCAGGGGCCAGCAGGCAGAGCCCCGTTGCGCATTTCACTGCCCGAATTTCGGGCAGTGAAATGCACAACAGGTGCTACTGCACCCGCTGCACATCAGCATTGCCGCCGTCTCAATTACGAGCCGGCGGCAATGTTGATGTGACTTTTCCGCTGGGCCAGTGGACGATAACTCTGTTACCGTCCGCTGGCCCAGCGGAAATGTCAAAATAGGGAGCAAGCCATACCACCAGCAATGGCGGTATTCTGGCGCCCACAACCTAGGCGGTCTGCCATGCAGACCGCCGAGGTTGTAATGACCCCCTTAGTCTTTTACATTTCTTGCCATTACAATGACACTTGGGCATATAAATTGTGTCTGCCATGCAGACCGCCGAGGTTGTAATGACCCCCTTAGTCTTTTACATTTCTTGCCATTACAATGACACATGGGCATATAAATTGTGTCCCAGTGTTTTCGTTGTAGATGAGGTAAGTGGCTAGGCAGTATTACCATTGTATAATGTGCTTTGTCCATGCTAGATATGCCAATGCCATACCTAAAAGGCTGCTACATATGGTATTACCTGATTAAATCATGTCTCAAAGATACTTGGTGGCTGATACTGCATTGGTGGCCTAATCATTGCTGCACTTTCTTTAGCTGATGTGCACTTTTGGATAGAATTTGGTCTTGGCTCACCTATATTAAGCCACATACATATGTTTAGCTGTATTTCCATGTCACTGACACATGTTGTTGTAGTGGGATGTGTAGTCAGTTACATAGCAGTCATGTAGGTGCATATGTCAATCATGTGTACATAGCTTTTCAGTGGGGGTAAGTGTTGTGTCATTACTTTTCTCATGGGTAGCACATCAGGTCAGCTGTTAGTGAAGTATGTGTACACATGTTGTGATGCTGTGGCTCAGATTCAGCATGTTAGGTGAAATGGTATGATCCCTCATACGATTTGGTCTAATTTCCATGGTTGGTTGTAGCTATGCTCTTTGTGATTGTCTTGTGATTGTCTGTGGATGTATCATGGGTGCTAGGTTCCCCAAAATTCTAGTACATGGAGTCATGGTGTATTTGGCAATGTCTGTGAATAGTGGCTGCAGTAAATCCTGTCAGATTTGGTACATGTATTGACATTGCTGTTCTCCAGACATGGAGTATCTACTTGTGATGGACACTGTAAGGGACTGCCACCTGTTGTGTATACATCTGTGTATTTAGCCATTGTATCTGGTATGTGCACAAGGATCAGCTAGGCCTGTGAATTGAAGGCTAGGTGCTTTCTAACACATGTTGTTGCAGTGGGATGTGTAGTCATTAACATAGCAGTCATGTGGGCGCATGTGTCAATCATGTGTACATAGGTTTTCAGTGGAGTAAGTGTTGTGTCATTACTTTTCTCATGGGTAGCACGTCAGGTCAGCTGTCAGTGAAGTATGTGTACACATGTTATGATGCTATGGCTCAGATTCAGCATGTTGGGTGAAATGGTATGATCCCTCATAAGATTTGGTCTAATCTCCATAGTTGGTTGTAACTATTCTCTTTGTGATTGTCTTGAGATAGTCTGTGGATGTATCATGGGTGCTAGGTGGCCCAAAACTCTAGCACATGGAGTCATGGTTTATTTGGCAATGTCTGTGACTAGTGACTGCAGTAAATCCTGTCAGATTTGGTACATTTATTGACATTGCTGTTCTCCAGACATGGAATGTCTACTTGGGATGGACAATGTAAGGGACTGCAACATGTTGTGTATACATCAGTGTATTTAGCCATTGTGTCTGGTATATGCACAAGGATCAGCTAGGAATGTGAACTGAAGGCTAGGTGCTGTCTTGTATGTTATGAGCAATGATGTTCCTTGCATAGAACATGACTTTTGGTGATAGACTAGGCTGGTGTGTAGTCTGAGTAGCTACGCTATGGAATTATCTGTCAACTGCATTACCTTTGACTGATAACTTGAAGGACAGTGATGCGCTGTAAGGTGTTGAACTATGTGCTTTGGCTATGCCATGATGGCCATGCTGCCTTTAAATTACATGGGTTTGATGGAATGGTTTAGTGGTGTTCAAATACTTGCCTTATGGTTTCGGTGCCAATTGACAAATGGGGTAGTTTGATTTTTCACATTTGGACATGATGTGGGATCTGAAGGTTTTTAATTGCAACTTCCCTTTCAGGAGATGTATACTTATAGTTGTACATGTTGTAATGTGTGTATGTGAAGGGTGTGATGACCCTCTCTTTCCCTCTTTCTTCCTCCCACTCTCTCTGTTTGTGTGCATCAGCAGGCGAAGGAGACGGGGCCCAGGCAAGTGGGGATGCTACCGGCCACAGGACCCGTAGTGCTGAGACCACAGCGAGGGACCCAGTGGCCCTGAGGGCGAGGGGAGTGCCACAGTGGAGATGGTGTCGACATCATCATCCTCAGAATCCTCCTATGGTGGCCACTCCCTTGCTGTGGCAGACGCATCGGGGACCAGCCCATTACCATCTCTGCCCCTACCCCACTCTCTACCACCGCTCTCCCTGTAGCTCCCCACCCAGTTGTCTGTGCCTTCTCACCCAAGAGAGTGGGCTTCTCCTTTGCAGCAGGCACCTCTTCCCCTGCCCCGTCAGTCATGCTGCCTTCAGGGAGGACTCTATTGACCTTCTGAGTTCAATCTCTGTGGATCGGTCAACCATCGTCCAGGGACTTGCAACTTAAGTGCAACAGAGTAATGTGTTCCTAGAGGGCATTCGCAGTGCACTGCCTGGCCTACAGAGATCCTTTCAGGCTCTGGCCTCCACACTGACGGCAGCCAGTCACACTTTGTCTTCAGTCCCTCATCCACCTTTCACTTCCCAATCCCAAACCCCTCTTCCCCAACCCACCCAATGCACACAGACAGACAAGCATGCATCCACCTCAACATCCAAGGGTAGCTCAAACAAACACAAGCACCACAGGAAACACCATGGCATGCACACAAGTAACATCCACCTGCAGACACTTCAACAGTCACTACCTGCCCTGATACCCCCACCACCCCTGCATCATAGACTCAACACCTGATACACCTGCAGACACCACACCAACATCCACAGATCCAGCCACTACACCTATCATAACCACAGACATCACAGGAGCAGACCCTCAGACATCTACTCCAGTCACCACATCCGCAAACACCACAACCACACACTTGCCTACATGCAGCACATCCATCATACATGCAGTCACCACCCCAACAGACAGTCACCCATCCACCACAGCATCTCCCAGCACTTCCACCCCCTCCTTGTAAGACACATCAAGCCCACACTCACCCATCCAACAGACACCCACCACCACAAGCATACCACACACACACATGCACCCAAGACATCCACAACTGCACATCTTACAACCACTCCCTCTCCCTCCACACCCAAATCATTTTGCCGTAACCTTTCCCATATGTCAAAGAAAGCTTTCCTCTTGGAGTTGTCCCTTTTCCCTACTCCTCTCCCACCCAAGATAACCATGAACAGTCTGTGTTCCTCCCCTAGTCAGGCCCTTACACCTCACAGACCTCCCCTGCCCCCCTGATAGTACCCATGCCCCTCTCCAAAGAAGTCAACCCCTCCCAAAAGCCTCGAACTAAACACCCCCCAAACCTAAGCCCAAAGGTCCTCCTCCCAATCCTAAGCCCAAGACCCCCTCCTGCTCACCCAATCCCTGAGGTGCCTGCCAGCCTCCTTGATGTCCCTACCTGTGGAGGGTACATGGCAGCCAGGACTCAAGTTGGGGGTACAAAAATATGGTATGATTGCATTTTGCACACACTATTGTTGGACTGGCCTCTGGTCTTGGACATATTTATTTTTTGTGATATTCTAATGTATATTAAGGATCAACCTGTTGTTAGTTTCTACCTCATATCTTTGTCCTGCATTTCTTAACTTAGGGCAGTTTTAGTATTGGCTGACATTATTTATGTGTGCATGTGTATGTTTGTGGTGGTTGTGCTACCTATTATGTTTGGGTAGCATGTGTGGTTGTGTGCATTGCATATGTCCACCGGTGATGGGTGTGTTGTATGATGGACATGTGTATTGTTGTGGATATGTTGTAATACTAGTATTGTGTGGTGTTTGTGTTGATGTGTGTTAGTTGCAGTGTTGTGTGCCTTTGTGTGCTTTGCCTATGTGCGTGAGTGTGTATGGAGAATGGTATGTCAGGTACGTTGTGTAGTGTGTTTGCATGTATGTTGTATGCTGCCTTTTTTGGATGTGTAGTTGTGTGTGTTCGTTCCCTGGTGGTGGTACTGGGTGTTGTATGTATGATTTGTCAAGGGATATTGTCTATTGTGTGTCATGGACAATGTTGTGATGATTTAGTGATTGTGGTGTAGTTCTGTCCTTTGGTGGTGTTGTGTGTTGTTGTGTGTGACTGCGCCGGTGTTATGTATCTGGGGATTGCTGTGTGTTTTAGATGTGTGTGTACCATGTTTGCGCAGGTGTGCATGTGGCTGTGTGTGAGTGTGCGTGTCGGTATGGGGTTACGTTTGAGTGTCACCCTCGTCTTTTACAACAGTGACAGGTAAGTGTATTTAGTTGCTGTTGCTATCGTTGTTGCTGATTCCAGAGTCATTGGGCTGGCAGGAGCAGTGGAAGGACATGTAGTTCTGGTTCCATGGCAGCTTTGAAGATGAGTGTCTCCTTTTATACAGTTGGTTTCCACCAGGGCTTCAACGGTGGGGCGACTGCGGCAGAAACCTGGGCGTTGTGCAACCTCATAATCTGTCTGCCGGAAACATGTCATCTCTGATGGCATGATCGCTGTGGCGGTGCCACCAGTTGCCTGGCTGTAATCTTTTTGTAGTACTGCTATGGTCATAATTTGCCGGTCTTCTCTGCCAGCAGATTGGCAGTTCGACCGCATCCGCTGACATGGCAGTTCTGCTACCTCCAAACTCGTAATAACCCTCTAAGTTCCTGATTTACATATTGGAGGACAGGTTACGCCATCACAGTAGTGACAGATATCCCGTCCAATTAAATATAAATCCCATCATATAATCTTTGGGATTTAGATTTTGGCAGAAGGGATATCCATCACTGTTGTGACGGAGTAACTCTTCTACCAATATCTAAATCAGGTCCTAAGAACACCATTACGAGTGCCCGAAATAATACCTGTTATTTCTCTGCACTCTGAACCATCATTCGTTATGTCCTGGTAGGTCACGAACAAGGGAAATATGACGATATAACATATAGGAATTGTTGCTTTTGTGGCTATTCCTGCCTGTTTTAGCAGACAAAATCATGAGTGAAAATAGAAAACCTTGCAATTATGAGGGGTATAGTAACTTCCTATGAGAAAATACCCCTTTTACATGGTCAGTCCCATTTTTGGTGAACTTTATTGCATGTCTGTAGACTCCACAGACTGTGGCTCTGCTGTCTACTGCCCAGTGTATGTTTTCTGAATGATAAAACATGTCAATATTGGCTAATCCCTGATTGCCATATTTAACTCTCTTAGAAGGCCAAATACTTAGTATATGTTACACACTACCTCTAAAGCATGGAAAGAGAAATGTCACCTTTAGGCTGCAGCCCTTGTCGTGTGTTATCCGCTATTGTGACAAGGGAAATCAGTACCTTAGGCCTACCATTGTAGCCTGACTGCTGCAGTTTAAACCTGCAGCCCAATCTGCCAAAATAGCCACTATTTAAATGGAAAACCTTACTTTTATATATTAATAAATCACCAATATGTAGGCCTTGTAGCCCACAAGGCAAGGCGGATGGTATTTAAAAGTGAGACATGCAAAAATGTAATGTTACCATGTCCTTACAGTGGAAAGGCCCCAAACCCTATTTTCACTGTGAAAGGAACTGGCTGTTCTATAAGGAAAACTAGAGTGCACAGTAAAACATTAATTCTGCTATTTCAAGTGTGGGACTAGTTAGTAAAATAATATTATATTTATTAATATTTATTAAAAGCTCAACTCAGTGGTGAAGTTGGATGTTTGATAAATGTTTACGAATAATAACTTTAAAAAAGTAACATTTTCCTACCCTGGAGCTCCTGAAGGCTAATTTGTATAGCTCTCCAGCAGTGGCCTGTTGGAAAATGGGTTATTGGTAGGGCAGGTAGGTACCTACACCTAGCAACAAGCCACTAACCTCCACATAGGTACAGTTTGGTCTCAGTAAATTAATCCCAGCTCAACCCATGGTAGCTTGGCAACGAGCGTCAAGGCTTAACTTAGGAGACAAAGGCCCTCATTCTGACCTTGGCGGGCGGCGGAGGCCGCCCGCCAAAGTCCCGCCGTCAGGTTACCGTTCCGCGGTCGAAAGACCGCGGCGGTAATTCTGACTTTCCCGCTGGGCTGGCGGGCGGTCGCCTTCAGACCGCCCGCCAGCCCAGCGGGAAAGAGGCTTCCACGATGAAGCCGGCTCGGAATCGAGCCGGCGGAGTGGAAGCTGTGCGACGGGTGCAGTTGCACCCGTCGCGTATTTCACTGTCTGCGCAGCAGACAGTGAAATACATGTAGGGGCCCTCTTACGGGGGCCCCTGCAATGCCCATGCCAGTGGCATGGGCACTGCAGGGGCCCCCAGGGGCCCCGCGACCCCCCCTACCGCCATCCGGATCCCGGCGGTCGGACCGCCGGGATCTGGATGGCGGTAGGGGGGGTCGGAATCCCCGCGGCGGTGCAGCAAGCTGCGCCGCCGTGGAGGATTCAATGGGGCGGCGGTACACTGGCGGGAGCCCGCCAGTGGTGCCGGTCCGACCGCGGCTTTACCGCCGCGGTCGGAATCCCCATTGGAGCACCGCCGGCCTGTCGGCGGTGCTCCCGCGGTCCTCCGCCCTGGCGGTCTTTGACCGCCAGGGTCAGAATGAGGGCCAAAGTGTAAAGCATTCAAATATCACAAAACAGTAATTAAATAAAACACAGGAAACAGTTTAAAAATCCAAAACCAATTTATAAAAATAGTTTATATTTTTATCTTTAAAATGACACAAAAACGATTAAAATCAGTTCAGGGGAACCGGAGATATGAATTTTTAAAGAATTATTACTTTTCTAGCGCTTAGAAACAAAAAGCGCCAATCGGGTCATCTGGTTGCACCTCGACCGGGGCAAAGTCAAACTTTCAGGCCGACCGCGATGGAGCCCTGCTCGGCTACAGGTCGCGGGAGGCCTCGGTTAAAAAGTTACCTTCTGACTTAGTCTTTATTTTGAAGTTTTTCTTCACCGGGACGAACCTGCCAGTTGAATCCGACCTCCTGGAGCCCTTGTCCGGATACGCGATGTGGGTTTCCTCGGTGGAGACTTTTACCTTCGGACTTAGTCGTTTTTTCGAGATGAAAATCCTTCGACCGGGGTAAACCTGGATCTTGATCCGACGTCCATGGAGCCCTTCTCGGATACGATGGCTGGGAGGTCCCGGTCAACTTTTTACGTTCGGACTTAGTCTCTTTTTTGGATGTTTTTCTTTACCGGGACGAACCACGAAGTCAGGCCGGGTCGCGGTTGAGGCAAGCCGGCTAGAATTTCCGCGGCGGGTCGGTCCCTCTCGGGAGCTTTTTTCCAAAAATTCTCAAATCTTTTCCAAACTTCTGGGGCTTCACCCAGATGTTCTTTTAAGGTTCTTTTGGGGTCCACAGTTCACCCCAAGGGTCCAGAAGTTCTGTGATGGTCCTTGGGGGTGCGGACTTCAACTCCCAGAATGCACCTGGCGCAAACTCCTTTTTGGCCACTGGACAGTGGTCAGCTGGTCGCTTTCTTCAGGAGTTGGTGCAGGGGACTCTGGTTTAGCAATTTTTCACCTGTAGCAAACAGGGAGTCCCTCCTTGAACCAGTTGAAGCCAGGCAAAGTCCTTCTTGTGGTGAAGCCCAAGTGTGCAGCTGGTGCAGTCCTTCTGAGTGCAGGGTCCAGGTGCAGGCCAGGGGTCCAGCAGGGCAGTCCTTCTTCTTCTTTAGTTCCTTTCTTGTTGAATTCTGGAGGGGATCTGAGGCGTGGGTGCAGGTCTGTCAGTTTTATCCTTGCTCCTGGGTGAAAAGCAGGGGGGTCCTGGTCCTCCAATCAGGTACAGGGTCGTCCCCCTGTGATGACCACTTCCTGGGAAGTGTGGCAAAAATCCATCCCAGAAGGCAACAGTCTCCAAAAATCCAACATGGATGAATCTGATTTTTGGAGGTTACATCTGGCTGAGCCCACCCACTGGTGTGGCTAAAAATCATAAACACACCCCTCTCCTGCCCTCTCCTAATCTAATCAAGGGGGCACCTAATTGTCTGGGGTTGCAGGATGTGGGGGTGTTGCTGGGTGCTGCAAATGTCCTTCTCTGCCTTTGAAGACCAGTTTGGCAACCCTCCCCCTTCCTGCCTCACCATCTGCTGAGGGGAGATTCTCTCCCCCAAGCACATTCCTTTGTGTGAAGTCAGGCCACTTCACACCTCATCAAGGTAGCCTGGCAGAAGCTGCTGCAGGCTGGCCAATCAGAGCACAGCAGCAAAAACAATGCAGAGCTGAAATTGGCAACTTTTTAGGTAAAGTCTAAACTTTTTACCTGGACAAGTTATATTAAATCCAACAACTGGAAGTTGTGGGATTTAATTCAACAATCAATTTGATACCAAATTCTTGGTATGTAACATTTAAGGAGACTTTAAAATTTAAAATAAAGTCTGCCCGTTCTAGCCTATGAAGGCCATTTACTTCAATGAGGGAAAAACGAATTTGGCTGTTTTTACCTCACCAGGGCTTATAAATCTATTTTTATAAAGTCCCTGCTTATAGTTACATGGCACCCAGCCCTAGGGGCACATAGGGCACACCTTAGGGGTGACTTATATGTAAAAATAAGGTAGTTTAAGACTTTGGAAGTACCTTTAATTCCAAAGTCGAATTTGCATATAACTTTAATTTAAAAGCAGCCAGCAAGGCAGGCTTGCTTTTAAAATGACACTGGGCACCTCAGCAATGCACCTAGGTGTGCACCACCTATGCTGTGGTCCCTAAACCTACATGCCCTACCATATACTAGGGACTTATAGGTAGGTTAACTTAGCCAATTATAATTAGCCTAATTTGCATATCCATTTTACACAGAGCACAGGCCCTGGGACTGGTTAGCAGTACCCAGGGCACCATCAGAGTCAGGAAAACACCAGCATAAAGTGGAAAATGGGGGCAAAAAGTTATGGGGCCTCTGCAATCAGCCCTAGTTTCTCACACAACCCCCCCCCAGCCCACACGCCCAGGAGACTCAGCCCAACCCTGGGAGAGTCTTCCTGGCTTGTTAGGCGAGGAAGACAGTGAAGAAAACTGGCTGTCCCTTTGCAGGGCCTACTCTGCCTTATATCCTCCTGTCAGGGTCACTCCCTCTGGGTAGTGAAGCCATCCCAACAGTAAAAGGACCCAACTCAAACTGAAACTTCCCTCTAGGGAGGTCTTCCTCCTCTCTCTCTGCCAACTTGGGTAGTGAGGTGCCCACCTCCCCTACTCCTAACTTTGCTAGGGCAACACCTAGCTTACACAAAGAGGTCACCCAACACTTGAGCAACCCCACCATGACCAATAGGGTCAGGGGGCCTACTTTGCTATTGGCCCTGGGGTCTGCCTCCCAGGCCAAGTACAGTGCTGCCAGGAAGGCTAGCACCCAGCAGAGGCTACTGACAGCTGTCAGTACCCAGAACCACACCCTGAGCTCTCCACTGACAGGTGGCTGAGCTGCTTTAGGGGCAACTTTGGGGTCCTGGCACCCCTCTTGCTGTCTAGAGTGGGGGGCTACCACCTCCTGTGGCAGACACCCTCCTTCCACTCTCCCTTCTGTCAGTGCAGGGGCAACACCTTGCATCTGGACAGCTGCCTGACTACTCAGGACTTCCTTGGGGTCAGGTGAGGCCTCACCAGTGCCAACTCTGGGCTCCCCCCTTACTGGGGCAGAGGGCCCTTGGCTCCCTGGAACTCTCTTTAAGAGTGGCCTACCCTTCCTTTTCTTCTTTCCTTTTCTTGGGGACCCCTGTCTCCTAACTGTAGGGACTGACTCCCCAGGACTTTGGGTTGGGGGGGCGCCCTGGGCGACCACCCCATCTGTGACCAGACTCACCTCTGGGAGGTCATTGCCCAGGATACAATCTAGGGGGAGGTCAGCACTGACTACCACCCTAATCCAGTCAAGGATACCCTCCCTCTCTAGGGGCACTATGGCTACAGGTTTGGAGGTGACCTCCCCTGTGGCTATCCTGACTTTCTTTGTCTTTCCTGGGACATACATGTCTGGGGTCACTAACCGGTCACTCACTATAGTGTGACTGGCACAGGTGTCTCTCAGGCCAGTGGTAGGGATCCCATTCACTTGAATGTGGTAGAAGTGCCTACTCCCACCCTTAGGGATCACCAGCTTACCATCTGGTCCTGTCTCCCAGCACAATGCTAGGAGGACTTCATCATCTGAGGAATCCTCCTCTATGGCTACACTGGACAGCCCAGTGCTAACCACCTTCCTTGGACAGGCTGCATCTCCTCTGAAGTGACCTGTCTGCTGACAGTCAAAGCAAGCCCTACTGTCCAAGAGTTTTTTTAACCCTGGGTCTCCCTGTCTCTGCTTGTCAGAGTGGGAGTGGGATTTACTCTCCTCCTTCTTAGGGTTCTGGGGTACAGAGGGAGTCTCTGTGGTGGGCTTACCACCTCCCTCCTTAGGTTTTTGGGGACCTGTCCCCCCTTCTTGGAGTCTCCCCCCTGGGACTTGACAACCACCCTGGTTCTCAACCACTCATCAGCTGCCTCCCCTAGCTCTCTAGGGTTGGTCTGCTTAGAGTCCACTAGATGCTGGCGTAACCTTTCTTGGGTACAATTGGTCAAGATGTGCTCTCTCATGATCAGATTGTATAACCCCTCATAAGTATCTACTTTGTTACCAATAATCCAGCCCTCTAGTGCCTTTAGTGAAATGTCCACAAAGTCAACCCAAGACTGGGTACTGACCTTCTGGGTGTCCCTGAACTTGAGCCTATACTGCTCTGGGGTCAGACCAAACTTTTTAGTCAAGCAACTCTTCATACTGGGGTATGAGTCTGCATCCTCCCCACTCATGGTTAGGAGCCTATCCCTCCCAGAGTTGGGAACTAACTCCCAAAGAAGTGAACCCCAGTACTGAGGCTTGACTCTCCTCATCTGGAGGGCCCTCTCAAAGGCCCCCAGCCACTTATCTATGTCATCCCCCTCTACATAAGCAGGAACCACCCCCTTGGGTAATCTGGGGAAAACTCCCCCACCCATGGACACCTCAGCTTCTTTATCGCTGCTTCCATCTCTTTTCTCTTTGTATGCCCACTTTTTCTTTTCTAGGGCCAGCTTCTCTGATTCCAAAGCTATGTATGCTAGCTGGGCCTCCAGCTCTCTTTCTCTGATGGATGGGTTCTCTCCTCCTGAAAGGACCCCCTTCCCACCACTAGCTTTGGGCCTGCCCCTAGTGACTGTATCTACTGAGGACTGTTCTTCCTCGTCCTCACTTAGGGTCAGATGCCTTCCCTCCCCTGAGTGGTTAGAGCTTGCATCCTCCCTTCTTTCTCCCTCCTCTGGAGCTTCTTCTGACTCTACCTCTTGGGCCTCAGCCCATGCTGTCAGGGATGTGATCAGGATTTGCTTCCTGAGATCAGTGGTTGCAGGCAACCCTCTTTCAATACACAACCCCCTAAGCTGGACTACTGTCAGTGTGGGTAGGCTAGCCAGATCAAGCTCCATGGTTCCCTAGTTTTGTGTCAACAAAAACTTTTTGCAAAAATTGGAAACAAGAATTTAGAAAAATTACAAAAATTCAATAATTGAAATTAATCTAAATTAAAAATTAAAAACAATTTTTGCACTAGGACAATTTAAAGGATTTTTAATTTGTTTTACCTAAAACTGTAACGTGATATTGAACACAAGTACAGGATCCCGTCGCTGCTTCCAATTATGTTGGAAAATGGGTTATTGGTAGGGCAGGTAGGTACCTACACCTAGCAACAAGCCACTAACCTCCACATAGGTACAGTTAGGTCTCAGTAAATTAATCCCAGCTCAACCCTTGGTAGCTTGGCAACGAGCGTCAAGGCTTAACTTAGGAGACAAAGTGTAAAGCATTCAAATATCACAAAACAGTAATTAAATAAAACACAGGAAACAGTTTAAAAATCCAAAACCAATTTATAAAAATAGTTTATATTTTTATCTTTAAAATGACACAAAAACGATTAAAATCGGTTCAGGGGAACCGGAGATATGAATTTTTAAAGAATTATTACTTTTCTAGCGCTTAGAAACAAAAAGCGCCAATCGGGTCATCTGGTTGCAACTCGACTGGGGCAAAGTCAAACTTTCAGGCCGACCGCGATGGAGCCCTGCTCGGCTACAAGTCGCGGGAGGCCTCGGTTAAAAAGTTACCTTCTGACAGTCTTTATTTTGAAGTTTTTCTTCACCGGGACGAACCTGCCAGTTGAATCCGACCTCCTGGAGCCCTTGTCCGGATACGCGATGTGGGTTTCCTCGGTGGAGACTTTTACCTTCGGACTTAGTCGTTTTTTCGAGATGAAAATCCTTCGACCGGGGTAAACCTGGATCTTGATCCGACGTCCATGGAGCCCTTCTCGGATACGATGGCTGGGAGGTCCCGGTCAACTTTTTACGTTCGGACTTAGTCTCTTTTTTGGATGTTTTTCTTTACCGGGACGAACCACGAAGTCAGGCCGGGTCGCGGTTGAGGCAAGCCGGCTAGAATTTCCGCGGTGGGTCGGTCCCTCTCTGGAGCTTTTTTCCAAAAATTCTCAAATCTTTTCCAAACTTCTGGGGCTTCACCCAGATGTTCTTTTAAGGTTCTTTTGGGGTCCACAGCTCACCCCAAGGGTCCAGAAGTTCTGTGATGGTCCTTGGGGGTGCGGACTTCAACTCCCAGAATGCACCTGGCGCAAACTCCTTTTTGGCCACTGGACAGTGGTCAGCTGGTCGCTTTCTTCAGGAGTTGGTGCAGGGGACTCTGGTTTAGCAATTTTTCACCTGTAGCAAACAGGGAGTCCCTCCTTGAGCCAGTTGAAGCCAGGCAAAGTCCTTCTTGTGGTGAAGCCCAAGTGTGCAGCTGGTGCAGTCCTTCTGAGTGCAGGGTCCAGGTGCAGGCCAGGGGTCCAGCAGGGCAGTCCTTCTTCTTCTTTAGTTCCTTTCTTGTTGAATTCTGGAGGGGATCTGAGGCGTGGGTGCAGGTCTGCCAGTTTTATCCTTGCTCCTGTGTGAAAAGCAGGGGGGTCCTGGTCCTCCAATCAGGTACAGGGTCGTCCCCCTGTGATGACCACTTCCTGGGAAGTGTGGCAAAAATCCATCCCAGAAGGCAACAGTCTCCAAAAATCCAACATGGATGAATCTGATTTTTGGAGGTTACATCTGGCTGAGCCCACCCACTGGTGTGGCTAAAAATCATAAACACGCCCCTCTCCTGCCCTCTCCTAATCTAATCAAGGGGGCACCTAATTGTCTGGGGTTGCAGGATGTGGGGGTGTTGCTGGGTGCTGCAAATGTCCTTCTCTGCCTTTGAAGACCAGTTTGGCAACCCTCCCCCTTCCTGCCTCACCATCTGCTGAGGGGAGATTCTCTCCCCCAAGCACACTCCTTTGTGTGAAGTCAGGCCACTTCACACCTCATCAAGGTAGCCTGGCAGAAGCTGCTGCAGGCTGGCCAATCAGAGCACAGCAGCAAAAACAATGCAGAGCTGAAATTGGCAACTTTTTAGGTAAAGTCTAAACTTTTTACCTGGACAAGTTATATTAAATCCAACAACTGGAAGTTGTGGGATTTATTACAACAATCAATTTGATACCAAATTCTTGGTATGTAACATTTAAGGAGACTTTAAAATTTAAAATAAAGTCTGCCCATTCTAGCCTATGAAGGCCATTTACTTCAATGAGGGAAAAACGAATTTGGCTGTTTTTACCTCACCAGGGCTTATAAATCTATTTTTATAAAGTCCCTGCTTATAGTTACATGGCACCCAGCCCTAGGGGCACATAGGGCACACCTTAGGGGTGACTTATATGTAAAAGTAAGGTAGTTTAAGACTTTGGAAGTACCTTTAATTCCAAAGTCGAATTTGCATATAACTTTAATTTAAAAGCAGCCAGCAAGGCAGGCTTGCTTTTAAAATGACACTGGGCACCTCAGCAATGCACCTAGGTGTGCACCACCTATGCTGTGGTCCCTAAACCTACATGCCCTACCATATACTAGGGACTTATAGGTAGGTTAACTTAGCCAATTATAATTAGCCTAATTTGCATATCCATTTTACACAGAGCACAGGCCCTGGGACTGGTTAGCAGTACCCAGGGCACCATCAGAGTCAGGAAAACACCAGCATAAAGTGGAAAATGGGGGCAAAAAGTTATGGGGCCTCTGCAATCAGCCCTAGTTTCTCACATGGCCCAACCAGCACTTGACCTTAATGAGGTGTGAAAACTGCCCACAAAGAAGAAACAATGGCTGGAGTGTGCAGAGGCGCTTTTCTTTCTCTTGCAGGAAAACCAATTAGGGTGGTTCCAGGAAATTCATTAACATGTAAACATTCCTGCCCTTTTCACAAGCAAATATAAGGTGAGGCCTGGAGAAGGAAATCATTTGTTCCTCCAGCCAGGCTAGCACGAAACCTTGTGAGAGGGGAGATACTCTCAGAACTGGTTTTGAGTGACCACAGAGGAGGGGACTGCTCACTTTCCTGGCCACATCTCTGGGTGGGCATGTAGGGTCTGTACAAGGAAAGTGAACTTTGCTCCTAGAGCAAAATAGGTACAGGAGCCTGCACCATTCTTGAATTTTCTTTGGAATGTCCCTGCTCTTCTATCTTGCAAATTATATTTGATTAACATGGGCATATATACGAGATGCTCAAAGATCTTAAAGTGATCCTTTAAGACACTCTGAAAGTTGGTCACTGTGGTCCTATCTGTCCAGGTAGTTTGGGCAGCCAATTCAGAAAATGTAGTTATATAGTTGAGGATATCCATATTCCCTTGTGTGATATCACACAATGATTCTTCTCAACTAAAGTCTGTTCCTGGTTTTCAAATATTTTTCGAAAAGTGATAGAAAATAACCAAAACAATTTAGACTATCATCTGTTCCTGCAGACACCAGAGACATGACCTGTGCCAAGTCGCCTCCTAATAGAAACCCAACTTATTAATCCAGTAGAAAACTGTCCAGGACAAAAGGGAAAGTGTACATATAATACACCCAAGAACTCATTCAACTTATTAGGATTTCCAGGAAACTGGTTGAGGATCACATACCTGGCTTGAAAGGGATGGTTTCCACAAGGTATTCCCCAACATGAGTTGAACAAGGTATTGAGCTTGTTTCTTCATTGCTGCCACCATTTTCAAAATTAAGATCCATGATTGTAGCATTACTATGGGGACCTTGGCATCACAACCTGGGTGACCAAAAACACAAGCAAACCCAAGGCTATTTTAAGCTACTTAGGCCTCGTCAGTGATGTATAGGTGAATCCTCTGGCATGGTCAACAGATGACCCAGATCCGGGTATAACTGTTGAAACTAGAGTGTCTTCACTGAACAGAGACCATCCATAAGCAGATCAGTTTAGCTCCTGGCCCACTAAGGAAGATCCAGCCTGAACTATTAGGGCAGGACACTTCCAGATGGGAACACGAGCAACCTCAGGTAGATTTTGGCCTACCTAAGCCTTGTGAGGTAAGTATATTTTGAGACATATGGCACAGTGAGAATGGGGACCACTATTGAGAACACCCATTCCCTTTGAGGAAGTATGTTGCAGTATGTACAATGCCCTTCGGGGTGCCTGAGTGGAAATCAACATTGAACCTTATAAGTCGATTAAACCTGAACAATGTCACCAGTCATCACCTCTCTTCACTGTTGAGTATCCTATATTTGAGTCTTTGACTTAAAACACACATTTGTTAGCAATCACACCATTATCATTTGGTTTTATTTTCATCTTCATTATTTGTGCCAAATATACAAAAAGCACTATTTCTGAGCCGCACAGACCTGTGAGAAAAAGTCCAGCACCAAGAATTATAGGTTTTTCAAATAATTTAAAGTGACTATGGCCCTCATTATAACCCTGGCGGTTGGTGATAAAGTGGCAGTAATGCCGCCAACAGGCCGGCGGTAATAACTGCAAAATTTTGACCACGATGGAAACCACTCAGACAGACAGCCACTTTAACACACCGACTGCCAGGGCGGAATCAACAAGCACCACGGTGGCCTACACCCAGGCGGAAGACAGTGTTCCGCCCACTGTATTATGACACACCAATCTGCCACCTTTTCCAGTGCGGTACCAATGACATCGAAAGCCTGATGGAAACACTGTACAGAAGGGAAACGACTCACCTGTGGTGACTCAGGGAACAACCACGCCGCCATGGAGCCCGAGTTGCATGTTTTGCCCATGCTCTTCTACGTGCTGCTCCACTATGAATGCCAACGACGCCAAAGACTACTAAGGTGAGTACTGCCATCTAGCAAACAGGGGAGGGGGGGAGAAAAAGAGAGTGACACACACACACAACACTCAGCACCCCCACAACCAACACCATATACACAAGCCGATGCAGTAACATAACATATTCACACCGTACCCCTCAGGAATAATGCAAAGACAACTACAATATATCAAAGTGAATGTAATAAGATAAATATAGTAGCAATACGTGCATCCAAATCAAAAAGTATATACATATTCACAAATCAAGGGACACTGCCAGTCAGCAATGTTCGTGGGCCACAGGGCCACATCACAAAGTTCAAGGCCCCACCTCACTCCTGCAACAACACGGAGAGAACACTGCAGGGGCATCAGGTCAAAAATAGCCAGGCACCTCAGGGGGATGGGGAACGGGGGCACCTCAGCCGGAAGATTGTACAACGCCACTGGTCCCGGAGAGGGCAACATGCACATTATTCTGTCCTGGGGAGTTCAAGGCCACAGTCTCTCAAGTGGGCGACTTGACCACATGCTCTGGAGGGGGCAACATGCCCATTACTTGGTCCTGGGGAGTGCAAGGCCACAGTGTCTTCAGTGGGTGAAGTGGGTGACTTGCCAACAGGCTCTGGAGGGGGGAACATGCCCATTACTTGGTCCTGGGAGTGCAAGACCACAGTCTCTCAAGTGGGTGACTTGGCTCCTTGCCCTTCCTTCATGCAGCTGGGGCTGGCTCCTTGCCCTTCCTTCATGCAGCTGGGGCTGGCTCCTTGCCCTTCCTTCATGCAGCTGGGGCTGGCTCCTTGCCCTTCCTTCCTGCAGCTATGCCTGGCTCCTTGCCCTTCCTTCCTGCAGCTGGGGCTGGCTCCTTACCCTTCCTTCCTGCAGCTGGGGCTGGCTCCTTACCCTTCCTTAAAGCACTTGGGGCAGGCACCCTTTCCATCTGGCTGGCTGGTGACCTGGATCCTTTCACACCTGGAGTTGTTGGGGACACTACTGTGCCCATGGACTGGGTGGCTGAGGTGCTGGCCTGGCTTTGGACCACCCTGGCCTGATGTATGGGTCGGGGGAGGGCTAGCGAAGAGGTCAATGGTGGAGAGGAAAAGCTTCTTAGGGACATTGGGGCGGGAAGAGGAAGATGGTCCCTCTGGGAGTGGAGGAAGAGGGAGTGGTGACAGGAGGTGTCAGTCTGGTGTGTTTGAGTGCAGGTGCATGGGCTGGATGCTGATGTGAGGTGGATGGCTGTTGGGTGTCTGAGTGCTTGCGTTTGTGTACTTTGGGAGGAGAGGGCACAGACACAGTGGGAGAGTACACAGGGGACATGTGCATGGATGTGGGGTGGTGATTGCCAGTGAGGGGTGTGTACTGATAGGTGTGCTGCTGATGGTGGTAGTGGATGAGGATGTAGTGCATGCAGGTGTGAGTGGAGATACTACTGGAAGGGAGGTGGAGGACGAGGAGGAGGGGGCCACAGTGGAGGCAGTGGATGTTGGTATGTGAGCTTCTGGATGGTGTTTGTGTGAGTGTCTGTTGGATGAAGTGTGGTGCTTGTGTTTGCCATGTCCACTCTTGTGTCTTGTCCTGGGTGCCTGCTCGTCTGACTGCGTCCTTGGGATAGGTTGGGGCTGAGGGGAATGGGAAGAGGAAGTTGGACGGGGGAGGGTGGAATCAGGAACAATGGCTGCCATCAGAGAGGAGACCAGAGCTTGGATTGATCTCTGTTGGGCCGTCAAGCTAGTGTGAATGCCCTCCAGAAACGCATTGGACTGTTGCATTTGGGCTGCCAGCCCCTGGATGGCATTCACAATGATTGACTGCCCAACAGAGATGGATTGCAGGAGGTCATTAACCTCCTCACTCAGGGCAGCAGGGCTCATGGGGCAGGGCCTGAGGTGCCTGGGATGAAGGAGATGCCCACCCTCCTGGGTGAGCGGGACGGGAAACTCACTGAGGTGCTGCTGGGAGGGCAGTGCTGGTATGGGGGGTGGCGGCTGTACGTGTAGCTAGGGTGGGCACAGAGGTGTCCACCACCACCAGGGAGCTTCCATCAGAGGAGGTATCCGTGTCCAGTGTACGCTGTGGTGCTCCCCTCGCCCTCCGTCCCACTGGTGTCCTCACCGTCAGTGGGGGATGCAGCGCCCACCGTCGACGGTGCCTCTGCTCCTCCGCCAGATAATGCTAATGCACATAAGGACAGGGTGACAAAACAAAAAGGGGGGGAAGAGACAAAGGATACACTTGGTCAATGGCGGCAACAACATCACCATTGGCGTACACACTCACACACAGGGAACAGCCCTACGCATTAGGCAATGCACTACCAGTCACAATGCTATTCACCAGCCCATGGATAGGGACACCTAATGCAAATTGCAGCATACCTGGGAACCACACACCCCTGCCTAGTAGTGGATGTCTACTAGGTTGGTTGGAGGACTTTCACATCAGAACCTTGCCCAACATGGGACCTACTCTGAAATGTCAGGCCTGGCCTAGGGGCACACACAGGGCCTACACTACCCGCCCAGATACCACCCCACCAGGTGTAAGTTGAAAATTAGGGCACTGCACTCACCCCCTTGTGGCTGCTGTGATGCCCCCATGTGCACATTTAGCTCCAGGTAGGCCACCACCAGCATGCAGGCCATCAGGGGGGGTCAGGGTTTGACAGGCATCCCTTCCTCGTTGGGAGGCCATCCCCAGCTGGGCCTCTGCTGTCTTCCGGGCCCAGCATCTCAGGTCCTCCCACTGTTTCCGACAGTGGGTGCTCCGCCTTCAGGAGACCCCCAGGGTCTGCACGTCTTTGGCGATGGCACACCATATGCCCTTCTTTTGATGGGCGCTGACCTGCAGGGAAATAGACACAAGGAAAGGTATTAGTCCGACCATCCTGCCTGTTACACTTATGGCCCACCATGCCCCTTCCATCTCCATTAGCAAAGACATGGTTTAGCATACATGCTGCACGCTGCCCAGAGCCCACCCACCAACCTCCCCACATGAGGCCTTCACACACAGCACTCCATGCATTCACGCCCCATGCATCGAACTCACGGGGTACTCACCTGTTGGTCTGAGGCCCATACAGCAGTTGGTACTGGGGTAGGACCCCATCCATCAGTCGCTCCAACTACGCTGAGGTGAAGGCAGGGGCCCTTTCCCCAGTAACACGAGCTATGGTCAGTTCCAGACACAGGTCACAGCAGCACTTGCAGTGTAGGTCCTCTCCTGTCGAAGGTTAGGTAGTAAGTGAGTGAACAGATAGAAAATGGCAGTCACGTCCACAGCGGTGCGTACCATCACCGCTGGCGTACATCACCATTGTTCACTGTACCCCATAGGGCCCAATGATAACCAATGAGGAGTTGTACCGCGGTTCTCGAACGCCTCCCGCAATGGCGCACAACGTCAGCAGAATTGGCTCATTTCCTCTTGTCCCCCGATACATGACAGGTGGACACCATTTCAGGCGGGGGTGCAGTCCATGGATCCTCACTGTGTCACAGTACAAAAATTCACTATTTGGATATATCCCACCAAAATAATGTTACAATCGCAATATGCATTGAACTGTAGTGGCTGGAATGTACAGATAATGACCAGCTGCTCACACTTGCCCCATAGATTGCAACCGCTGTGGATGAATAGGAGATGGAGACATCCCCCGTGTACAGACCCCTGGTGGACTTGGCAACAATGGAGGACAGGCACGTTTTCCTCACCTATAGACGTGACAGGGCCACAATCACAGAGCTGTGTGCCCAATAGGAGCCTGACCTAATATCTGCTATCTGTCACCCCACCAGGACCCCCCCTCTTGTGCAAGTGCTATCAGTGCTCCATTTCCGGGCAACTGGTTCTTTCCAAGTGACAGTGGGCTTGCCAGCAGGAATGTCACAACCAATGTTCTCAATAGTACTGACCAGAGTGTTGTCTGCCCTGATTAAGCACATGTGCAGCTACATCGTTTTCCCCCAGGTGGAGAATTTGGCCAGGAGTGAAAGCTGACTTCTATGCAATTGGACAAATCCCCAACATCATTGGGGCAATTGATGGTAGACATATTGCATTTGTCCAGCCCCCCCGGCGAAATGAACAGGTGTTCAGAAATCACAAGAGTTTTCACTCCATGAATGTCCAAAGGGTGTGCCTGGCGGACCAGTACATCTCTCGCGTCAATGTAAAGTATCCTGGGTCTGTTCATGATGCAGTTATCCTGAGGAATAGCAGCATCCCAAATGTGATGGCCCAAGTCCAGAGGCACAGGGTGTGGCTAATAGGTGAGCCCTTGTTCCCACCCAGTGGATGTTGGTGTATGGGTATGGTGTGGGCCCTAAGGGTGAGTGTGTGGCTAACAGTTGTCCCTTGATATTTGCAGGTGACTCTGGTTCCCCTAACCTCTCATGGCTACTGACCCCTGTAAGGAATGCCAGGACAAGGGCAGAGGAATGTTACAATGAGGCACATGGGCGAACAAGAAGGATTAGAGAAAGGACCTTCGGCCTCCTGAAGGCAAGGTTTCAGTGCCTCCATCTAACAGGTGGATCCCTGTGCTACTCACCCAAGAAGGTCTGCCAGATCATTGTGGCATGCTGTATGTTACACAACCTTGCCTTGCAACGCCATGTGCCTTTTCTGAAGGAGGAGGAGGCTGGAGATGGCCGTGTGGCAGAAGTGGATCCTGTGGACAGTGAAGATGAGGAGGCAGAGGATGAGGATGAGGACAACAGAAGTGCAATTATTCATCAATACTTCCAATGAGACACAGATAAGACAGTGTTATTTCACATATAATTGACCATTTGATGTGTGACATTGTCCCTGGCAGGCTGTGAATTCCTACTTCTATGCCCACTCACTGTACCCTTTGGCGTCTCTTTTTGCAGGTGTTGGTGCCCCACTATTGCTCCAGGTGTGTTCAGTGCAGCCAACTACAGGGATTTCCTATGTAAACATTACTGTACAGTTGAATTGCAATGTTTGAACCTGCTTAAACGGATACATTTTGAAAACTTTTGACTTACACCATACTTGTATGTGATCAAAGTGTGTTTATTGCAGTGCTCTGAAGAAGAGGGGGTAGTGCAATGGGCTGGGGCGATGATGGAGGGAAGTCCAGGTTAGAGTCTAGTCTATTTTTATCACAGGTGCATTGTCCAAGGGGACATAGGAAGGGGAGCAATGGCAGTTCAAGGTGGACAGGGTGACAGAGTGGGACACAAGGGTGACGAACAGGAGAGTCTTATTTCCTGGAGGTGGTCTTGGCAATAGTCTCTGGCTTCTGCCTGGATCACAGGGAACGTTTGCGGGGAGGTTCTCCTTCTGCAGGGGGAGGGGTGCTGGTGGCCTGTTGGTCCTGTGGTGGGGCCTCCTGTCCACTAGCGGCAGCGGAGGTGGTGGGCTGTTCAGTGGTCTGGCTAGTGTCAGGGGCTCGGTGGTGTGCCACTGCCTCCCTCATACTGTTGGCCATGTCTGCCAGCACCCTTGCAATGACACCAGGGTGGTGTTGATGGCCTTCAAGAGTCCTTCTTGACCCCCAGGTACTGTCCCTGCTGCAGCCACATGCTCTCCTGTAACTTGTCCAGGATCTGGCCCAGCGTATCCTGGGAATGTCGGTATGCTCCCAGGATCACAGTGAGTGCCTCCTGGAGGGTCGATTCCGTGGGCCTGTCCTCCCCCTGTTGCACAGCAGTACTCCCAGCTTCCCTGTTGTCATGTGCCTCTGTCCTCTGAACCGTGTGCCCACTGCCACTGACCCTAGTTCTCTGATTGTCCTGCGTTTGTGGGGTGTCCTTGTAGTGGTGGACACACTTCTGGTTGACGTGTCCTGGGGACAGAGGTATGGGCCTGCTGGGTGGGTGCATTGGTGGTGTGTCCTGAGGGGAGAGGCTCTGTGTTGGTGTGAGAGTGTGCCTGGGTAACCGACTGCCCAGAGGTCCCTGATGGGCCAAGTTGGTTATCCAGATCAAGGCGGCCAGAGCTGCTGTCATCACTGTGGGCCTCTTCTGGGGGGGGGGGGGGACTGGATGTTGCTGGCGCCTTGTAAATGCAGTGTTATTATTTTTGCGTGTGACATATTGTGCATGGGTGTGTTGCCCTCTATGGTTGTTATTGCCCTGGCAGCCTTGTCTTGTGTGAGTTGTTATTTGGTGAGCTAGCTTATTCTCTCTAGTGTGCATGCTGTGGTGATAGGTGTCCATGCAGGGTTGTGAGGGGTGTCCATGTATTAGTGTTGCATGCAGGGCTTGGCATTGGGATGAGTGGGTTGTGATGGTGGGGTGTGTTGGAGGTGGTGGAGTGATGGGTGTGAGGGTGAGGTATGGGGTATGTGATGGCATGCAGGTAGGGGGATGATAGTAATAGGAAATTGACTTACCAGAGTCCAGTCCTCCTGCTACTCCTGTCAGGCCCTCAGGATGCATGATTGCCAAGACTTGCTCCTCCCATGTTCTTAGTTGTGGGGGAGGAGGTGGGGGTCCACCGCCAGTCCGCTGTACAGGTGGTGTCTTGCTTCAATGGAACGCACTTTCCCCATAGGTCGTTCTACATCTTCCTGATGTCATCCCTTGTTCTTGGGTGCTGTCCCACGGCATTGAACCTGTCCACGATTCTCCGCTATAGCTTCATCTTCCTAGCAATGGATATTTGCTGCACCTGTGATCCAAATAGCTGTGGCTCTACCCGGATGACTTCCTCCACCATGACCCTTATCTCCTTCTCAAACAACCGGGGGTTTCGTTGTGGTGCCATGAGTGTGGTGTGGGAGAGGGTGTGTAGGGTGATGTGTTGGGGTGTGTGATGTGAGGTGCGTGGGTGGTGCATAGGTGATGGTGGTATGTGGCTCTGGTTTTGTGAGTGGTCTTGCTTCTCTCTCTGTTGGCAATGGTTTTAGTTGTAAAGAGTTGTGGGTAGTGTGGGTGGGTGTTTTATAGTGGTGTGGGTGTGGTGTGTGTATGTGTGTCAGATGTGTGTAGTTTGAATTGTCCAATGTGGTGTTGTTTTATATGTGTGTGTGTATTTTGAGCACAGCGGTATGTACCTACAATGGTTTACCTCCATTGAATGTCCGCCATGATGATTCGTGGGTCATAATGTTGTGGGCCTTGTTCTGTTGGGGTAACAGTGTGGGTTTTGCTACTGCCAGTTTATCACTGACCTGTGGGCTGGCGGACTTGTGTGTGTGGCTGTATAGTGACGGATTGGTATGTGTGTCATAATATGGTTGGCAGATATCCGCCTCAACGACGTTATGTTGGCGGCAGTCGACATGGCGGTTAGTGGGGTTTACCGCCAATGTCATAATGAAGGCCTATGTCTTATCACTCCTTCCTAAAGTTTTCACATGCACCACTTCTGTAAAAGTAATCTTTTGCTTCGGCTTTAGAATTGATCCAAGTTCTTGAAAATAAGCATGCAGACTGATGGTTCCACCTTTATTCAGTTTTAGTCATCTGTGTACTGGTCAAGAAAATCATATAAAAGATCAGCTTTTTGGGGTCACTATAAAAATTTGCTGCATTATATGGACTGCACAATATATTTGGGGAATCGCTTAACTTTATTTCTTTCAGGGATGGAGCAAGTCCTGTTCCCACTCTCCACCACTGGCACCATACCCCTTTTGGTTATTACATTGTTCACTCAGGATGGTGATAAGCGTACTCTCAACTAATGGTGACTATTTTAACAATTTGGTACCTGTCTGTCTTTGAGCATGTGGGTATGTGGAGACGAAACAAGACAAGAGTGAGCATGTACAAACGAGCGCGAGAACAATCGCAAATGCTCATGGGCAAGGAGCCGCTGAGAACAATCACAGGGAGTGAGAGCGGGGAAGAGGAGGATCCTGGAGGCGGTGTGGCCTCGTGGGGTTGGTGAGAGTTTGAGTTCAGCGTGGGTGCCCTCAGAGGTCTGGTCGTCCGGCAATTGTCACTCAAATGTGCCCACTGAGGAACTTGCTGAAAACACAGAGACTTTGAGGTAGAGCAGCAGTGCCAAGCTGAGGTGAGCAGAGGCAGGTCCTGTGGTATTGTTAGTATAGCATCTAACTCTAACTCATTCAGCCGCCAGCATCTTGGTGACTTCTGCTGCATCTGGGGCCAGCTTTTTAGTGGGTTTGGACAGCTTCAACTGCCAGTCCTGTTATTGCTAGTTTTAGTCCCCATATCAATCAAACAGTCAAGGATTCTGTGAGTCTAGGGCCTAGATAAGAAAGGGCTGTAGTGGCCTACTTAGCAAATCACTGAAGTGGAAAGTGATCAATTGTGCATTATCTATTCCTGAGGACTTGCTTTTCCTGGAGTGCTATGAATGTGGCAGCAGCAGCGGGCTGTTGTGAAGTGTGTACCCCAGAAATCCACAGATGTGGCCTGGTTAGACTGGAAGTGGCTCATGGGTCTCTTGGCGTGCCCTACTCGTATTGTTGTTGCGTCATTAATTAAGCTCATCACTCTGCATCTCAGGAGTCTGATGGATTTCATATGGAGTACTAGTATTGCTGTTGCATCATAACTTAAACTTGTAACTCTACATCTCTGGACCCTGGTGGATTTGTTATGGACCTGAGTTGTCTCCTGCACCATTTTGGGCAGGTTCTGGTGTTCCTGCTACTGGTACGTACTAATACTAAATGGTGCATTCTGTAAAGATTGAGAGGAGCAAGGGGGTGAAAATGGTTTTATAACCTCCCATTGGCTGGCCCACCTGGAGGAGAGCATGCTGATAGCGGAGATGGCTGCGTCAGGTCATGTGGTGGCCTGCTGCCCCTGCTCCCTCCTTATTTTGTTTTCTGCTCTTGGCCTGTTCTGGTAGTGGCCAGATATAAAAGGGCCTGGTTTTTCTCCCCTTGTGGAGTCAGTAGTTAAGATCTGGTCCAGTCAGAATATCTGAGGTGTGAATTAATTTCCGTGAGAAGGATTCAAGAATGAGTACAATATGACCTTCTCCTCGATAGTTGGGAAAGTGCTGAGAAAAAATAACAGCAAACAAAACTGAGATTGGGGCGTATATTGAAGGGGCAGTCATGTGTAAAGACTAGAGCTAACTCTCTTTGAAACAGACACTCCCTGACTTCAGTCTCTAAAAGCAAGAATGAAGTTGGGAAGTGTTGAAGACATCTCAGGTGGCTAATGGGGGCTCAGTAGAACCTCCTGAAAGCCTTATTAGCCAACCAGTAAAGGAGTTGAGTTGTCATGGGCCTGGTCACGAAAATATCTCCTAGGAGTGAGGTTAACTCCATAACTTTGAAAAATGAGAATCAGCCCCAAGGGGGAAAATACGGGCTTCTTAGTTTCCAAACCAACCTTTCCCTCTGAACTCTTGGATTTAGGCCCAGGGGCAGAGGGAGGGCTTTTCTCGCTCCCATCAGGGAAACTCCTACTGAGTACATTCCTGGGTATCCAGGAGGAAGATTTTACGCTACCTAACATTGATCTCGATCTTTGTAGAAGATATGGGTTCAAAGATAAGGATTCCAAAATTCAGTCCTCGCCTTCCCCACCACTAGCTTTACCCACTGGCCTGCAATTACTTAGCAGTAACCAGTCAAATCAGTCCCCTCTTTTATCTCAGTTGTTGGAGACCCCAGACTTAAATTTAAGGGGAAACCAGTTAGTTAGGTCTCCGGATTGTGAACTTAAGTTATCAGTAACTCTTCTCAGTCTGGAGAGACTTTTATTGTCCATTCTATCTTTGTTGGGAAAATGTATAGGGGGATCAGATTCTACTCTAGAAGTAGTTACAGCTATATTAAATTAATTGATTGAGGGGAAAAAGTAGGTGTTCCTTGGGTAGGGGTAGTGATTCCAGGATGGGCAAGACTCTGGTCCATGTTGGCTCTCAAGCTGGTACATCTCATTGTAAACATAGCAAGCAAGAAAATCATGTTATGGAAAGTCCAATCTATTATGTGAAGTTTATTTTTTAGATGACTGCAACTAGAGGAGGGGCTACGGAAAGGGTGGGCACTGACAAATCTATGTAACCAATTTTCAGTTCTAATGTTGTCAAGGAACCTAGTTCTGTTTTGACAAAGCCTAAAGAAAAATCAGAAAAACAAAAAAGGAAACAAAATACCAAAAGGGGAATTTCAATGAGAGGTTGCCATAAACTTTGTTTTAAGGATGAAGTAACACCTCATGTCAGGCTTGAACAAAGCCATAGGCTAGAAGGGGCTCAGAATTTATCTGGTTTGGAGAAACTGCCTTGCTCGTCACAGCTGGAGTCGGGGGCAATAAGCATTCCATGGTAATTCCATGACTTTGGGGGATGGAGAAGAATCCAAAGTATCTTCTCAAGCCGCGTTCCCTCCTTCGGTTTTATCTTCTTTGAGTCCATTGATTCCCTCATTCTTAGCACCTAATGTTAAGAAGCAATTGGGGCAGTGTATCAATCTGCAGAGACAGTCCATCTGCAGCTGAAGGTTGAGACAAGTGCATTGGATTTGATTTGTCTCTTTGATCCTGACTTTGGGGGTCATGATGTGTCTGGCTGATGGAAAAACTTTAAACTCTCGCGGTCACAATTGAGCTGGAGGCAATGCTGCAATGGGTAGGGTGCAACATCACGCTGTTCACTGTCTGGAAAGCAGACATTTACCAGCGCAACAGGGCTGGCCATGTGGGCCCCTGCACTGCCCATGCTAAAAGCATGGACAATGCAGGGGGCCCCTCTGGGGCCCCCTGCACCCTGTCTCTGCCAGCCTTTACATTGTGGTGCTACCACTACGTAAAAGCTGACAGAGAGGGAAGTCGTAATCCAAGGGTAGAGCTGCTTGAAGAACCGCCAGCACCACCAGTCAGTCCCTTCTGTGAAGGAAAACTGGCGGTGCTGGCGGTCTGACCGTGGCGCAACTGCCACAGTCGTAATGTGGCGGTTAGACTGCTGCCAAAGCTGTAGGACCACCGCTTTGGCGGCGGTCAGACTGCCATCATGACCCTGGCAGTCTGAAGATCGCCAGGGTCATAATGACCCCAAAAGTATTGAGCAAGCATGCATTGTTGACCAGCTTTGCGGACATTGAGGTGCTCATTTTGACTTTGGTGGTCTTTTTCGAAGACCACTGTGTAAGCAGGTGCCGAAAGACTGCAAGTGATGGTAATCAGAAGACCGCCATATTATGAGTCACCAACACAACACCGCCAAAAAAACATACAAAAACCCAACACCATTGGCCTGATTTGTGACTTGAAGGAGGCATTTCCACAACCAGCACTGCCACGCAGACAATATTCCACCCTCCAAATTATGAATCACAAATCAGCACGGCAGCAATCCATTTGTGGTTCAAACTGCCGCAGACAAAAACAAACCTCCACAAGAACACTACAACACATTGGACAATACCAATACCTCACACCTGATACACATACACACACCACACACACACCTGACCACAGCACTACACATACCCAGAATCCTTTGCACCCAGAAAGTCTGACATAGTGAGGCAAGATCACACTGACAGAAGGCACTGCTCCTAGATATCACAAACACCATCATACTGAACACACATCTCACACAACACACAACATCAAGAGCAACACAACATGCACACAAACACTACAAACCACACTCGCATACTAGCACTCAACCTCACACCAACTAACAGCACACTCAGCATCCCTGCACATCACACCCCACCACCCACAACACAACCACCAAGGCACCAGTAAAAAAAACACGATTCACAGTCGAGAAGCAGAGGGTCATGGTCAACAAAATCATCAGAGTGGACCTGCAACTGTTTGGAGGACAGGTCCAGCAGACATCCATAGCCCGTAAAATGGACTTATGGCAGAGGATCATCATCAGGGTGAACTCAGTGGGAAACCATCCACTCCCAAGGATGACATTAGGAAGAGATGGAATGACCTACAGCAGAAGGTATGGGCAATGGCATCACAACACCAAATCGCCGTCATGAAGACTGGTGGTGGTGGACCCCCACCACCTCCCCCAGAATTATTATCGTGGAAGGAGATGGTCTTGGCCATCCTACACCGAGAGGGGCTGACGGGAATACTAGGTGGATTGGACTCTGGTAAGTCAACAACAATCCCCGGCCTCCATGTACCCCTGTACAGCATGTACCCCCACCACCCTGTCACCCCCTCATAATGCTCTCACATGCACAAAATCAGCATGGACCCAATAGCCTCCCATTCATGCCACAGCTCTCTATTAACACCATTCCATCATGGGCCCACGTAGTTCATGGATTCCCCACACTGCAGCAAGTACAACAACTACCACAATGCAACACTTATTACCCTTGCATTACTACAAAATCTACTTCACATCTGTGCACCTGGACGTAAAACCATGTCACCCTCATTCACCAAAAAGAAATTGGAATACACATCAGTAAATGGCAATCACAGTAGGCAAGACCAATATCAACTACTGAGAAAACTAGTACCATAGCAACATTTAACTGATGCAAACACAAGCAGTAGTCAAGAAACTGTCAATGCCATTACTGCTCTGCAAATCCAGACAATGATGGCTTACAACCATGTGTGCCCTAGTACAATATCATTGTGTAACACAATACCTCTCATTATACAGGTATCCCAAGTACTGCCACACAGCATAGGATGCCAGAGACAGAAAGCCCAGCCCTGGAAGCAGGTCCAATAGAGTAGGAATCCCCTCGATGTCTAGATAGAAATGACATACCTGGCCCATCAGGCATGACTGGTCAGTCCACCACCACCAGCCTCATCCTGCCCTCAACTGAATTCCCCTTTCCTGTGCATCCATTGCACAGCAGAGGCCACCTTCCCAAACCTGTATCCCAAGTACAGATCAAACATCAGTGTGCCCCACAGTACCAGTCCATGACTCAACAATCCAAAATCAAGACAATGACTGTCCTAGTGTCAGTGGGATGGGGCACACTGCACCGGGGCACGGCCACATGGGGCAAGGGCCAGTGGGAGGGCAATTGTGGGCCAAGGGACAAGGCACCTACAGGTCATGACTTGCCAGGAGGCCATCTCCAGAGTCCTGGGAGCCTACCAGCAGTCCCAGGACAAGATGGGCCAGAAACTCACCACCTTGCAGGAGAACCAAAGGCTGCAGGGTGAATACCAACAGGAGGCTATGCAGCAGTGGCAGGCACACAATGCCACCATGGTCTCCATGTAAGGGGTGTTCAAAGAACTCAACACCATCCTTCATACGTCCTCCACCCAACAGCCGGCCCCATCCAGTAGTCACACAAAACTACTGCCCTCTACATCAGCAGCTGCTACAGGAAATGGAGGCCCAGCTAGAGGACCCACAGGCCACAAGCATCCCTGTCCCTGCAGCTGAGGTACCCCAGATAAACGAGGTCGACCATCCAGACATCCTGCAGGACCTGAGGCCAAGACCAAAGCCCCCACCAGGAAGTGATCCCTTGTGTGCCACTGATACACTGTTGGCTGCCCAATTGCAAGTTCCCATTCCCTCAAGGCTAATGGATAAAGAAGAAGTGGAACATACAGCTGGACCACCCACTCTGATGATCACAGAAAACATGTCTGAACTGTGATGTGAAACACTCAATGAACACCAAGGATCACAAGTAATGGTGTATGTGTCTTTATTGTTTAAAGTGGCATTTATGTTAACAAGCAACAATCAAATACACATATCTGGACTACGAGAATGTCAAGGTGACAGATGTAGTAGAAGTCTCCAGCAGGTGTTTAAGTACATCCATATTGTAGTAACATCCAATGACAAGGGTGCCAACAGGCATTTCAGTAAGCAGCTTGCAAGCAGACATGTGACCTGAAGAAAGAAAAAACATGGGCTAAAGGTCTATGTTGTAAGTCATGTAGGCCATATCCATACATCAACAGCAGTATATCACAAACACAGGATGGTTGCTGCAGCGGGTATGATACCACATGCGTAAAGGCCAGGATTGTCACTCACACACATGTGTAGTAATGATAAGATTCCTCATAGGTGACATCCTCTACAGAACACCTCCTTGTGTAGTCAGAAACAGGTAGTTGCCAGACAACATCTGACAATACAACATGATAGGCCTACAGAACAGGACAAGTCTGATAAGTGTCCCTTATATTTACTCAACCATTCAGACTGAGGATCAATAAACCCGGGTACAGCCATAGGGGTGTATCGTGATGGAACTATCAATAAACACATGTAATTAGCAGCAATGCATTTCCACTACCCCTCATGGTAAGTCACCAACCTTTCAGGGTTGGAAACCAAGATGGAAGTACAAACTTTTGTCTCCAATACATAGTCCAAGTGCACATAACATCCAAATTGCACATACCTGAAAATCATCGAAAGTAGTGGCAAACCAGGTCAGTCCTGTTGTCATCTGCCTCCTCTTCACCTGCCTCCTCTTCAGTATCAGGGTCACTAGGCTCAGCCACAGCTCCTGCATCAATGTCCCCCACCTCCAACAGTGGGATATGCCGTCTGAGGACCAGATTATGTAGCGTGCAGCATGCAACAGTGATCTTGCAGACTTTCCCTGTTCGGTACTGTAGGGCACCACTGGACACATGGAGGCAATGAAATCTTGCTTTCAAAAGGCCGAAAGACTTCTCTATTACCCGCCTCTGCCTCGTCCAGCCATGTGCCTCATTGTACCTATCCTCCCCATCTTTAGTTGGACATCTAAAAGGTGTCAGAAGCCAGGGCAGGTTGGGGTATCCGTAGTCACCTGTGTGGAAATAAATATATAACTATAGGAAACAGTGACACGCATAGTGCAGACTGCGTAGGGAGTGGTACAAATGTCTGACATGGACAGCAGTACACATACCTATTAGCCACGCCCTTTCTCGCTCTATCTGTAACATCAATGCAGGGACACTGCTGTTCCTCAGGACGTAGGACTAATGTACCGAACCAGAGTATTTCGCTATCACATGTGATATGTTCTTGTCTGCAAGACACACTATTTGTTCGTTGAGTAAAAATGTACTTTTCCGGTTTCTGCACACCTGCTCATTGGCCCTCTGAGGTACCAAGGCGATCTGAGTCCCATCAGTGGCCCCTATTACATGTGGGACATTTGAAATGTAAAAGGCTGCCTTAACAGTGTTTAATTCAGCACATTGTGTAAAGCTTAGGCACCTGTTCATATGCTTTAGTAGGGCATCCAGCACATCCTGTAACACCATACTGAACTTGGGCTGTGACATCCCTACAGCCAGTCCCTCGGTTACCTGAAACGAGCCGCTGGTCAAAAAATGCAGGACTGCCAACACCTGGACTGTTGGAGAGATGGCATGGGGATTTCTCAAAGCTGGAAGGAGGTCTGGCTCCAACTACGTGAACCGTTCCCTGATGGACACACAGTTCAGTCTAGTTAGTGCAATTGATGGGGTGTACTGCAGAGGAACAAAGGGCGCTCAAGATACAAGTCGGACAAAGTATGATGATTATTATGGGGTGCCTGCACAAGGGAAAGCACCCCTCCCTTCCAGGTTTTAAGCTAAACCCAACACTTGTAAGAACAAGGTGAGGCCCCCCTCCCCCTAAAAAATAATCACATTTACACAAATCCAATTATATTAAAACTCCAGTGAGTAGTATTGGCGAAAACACGTCCTTGAAATTTAACACAAGTTTTGCAATGTCCAATCCAATCCATTCCCAAAAGTTTATTGAAACAAATCTTCAACTCCCACGGCAACCATCCATGGAAATACACTCCAAGCCAGCCAACACGTGTTTCGTCATGGGAAACTCTTAAGTCCCAAACGACTTCTTCAGGGCTGGAAATCGTAAACACATTATTTAAGTTAAAACCAAAATGCTCAAACTCCATGATTAGATAAAGTGTGCCAATCCCAGCTGAACCAAAATTGGATCCCTTCACCGCGTAAGAGGAAAGAAATTTAGTCTAACAGTGAAGAATTATTAACATCACCACAAGAAAGATACTATACCCTACTTACACCACCTAAGTCACAAATAAAAACCAATACACGTGCTCTCAATCACCAAATACCCACCAAATTCTACATGCAATCCTAAAATCATGTGAAAAATATCCAATATCTCTAATCTATAAAAACACGTCCTGTGCATCATGCTGCATTAATAATATATATATTACATAAGCACTAAAATAGTGAACTAGTAATATTTATCATTGTTTTATAGCTAGTGTCTGTTAATCCGCCGAAGTCCCTAACCGTACCTTATAAACACGAAATCCAGTACAACAGAAAAATCCTTCCCATTTTCATAGCTACTGCCAATAATTTGTTTACGATTTCCAGCCCTGAAGAAGTCGTTTGGGACTTAGGAGTTTCCCATGACGAAACACGTGTTGGCTGGCTTGGAGTGCATTTCCATGGATGGTTGCCATGGGATTTTAAGATTTGTTTCAATAAACTTTTGGATTGCATTGGACATTGCAAAACTTGTGTTAAATTTCAAGGAGGTGTTTTCGCCAATACTACTCACTGGAGTTTTACTATAATTGGATTTGTGTAAATGTGATTATTTTTGAGGGGGGGGGGCCTCACATTGTTCTTACACAGTTCAGTCTATAGGTCATAATGATGTGCTGCTCTTCCATGGTTTCAAGATCTACTAAGGGCTGCTCTCTGGTGCATTCCTCATCAATCCAATTTGGTGGTATCTAGGCAGCGAGACAACAATCTGGACACATCTCACAATGTAGTGCCCCATGTATGACATATGACAATCAGGAAGTATTGGTCATGTAAGTTGGCTGTCATGTTGTAGAAAGACACATTACTCCACACACCATTACTACCCAGACATCATGGCAATGCCTCAAATTGCCATACATGTGACAAGGGACGTGCACAGGACTTGTCGTGAGGTATAAACAAAGGCTTTGCATATGTTTCACTAAACGGATTGTCAAAAGAGACATATTTAGAGACAACTGTGGTAATGTCACCTGACACCCACTACATATGTGAGTGTAGACAAAATGTAACCTACAATTAAGCATATTGTGACAATATGCAGGTAATGATGCAGTGGGAACCCAAGACAGTCATGTAACTATGTAAAATGGCAGTCGCCTGTCCTGCATGCAGAGGACAGATGGAAGTGGTCTCATTCTGCCTCCGGCAGGCGTCATGGTCAGAACTGCTGTGCAACACCTCATTGTTTGACATGGAATTCAATGGGAAACTGGGGCCAGTGACGATCACCGCTAGTGCTGACGGTCATGATCACTGCGGTCGTGACTGCCATTTTGTATGGCCAAGCTCACTTGACTCCTGGCACTCGGGCAAGAAAGACCTCTACTTTGTGTGCTGCTGTGTCCTGTATCTTGGAACCACAGTGGCATGCACTGCAGGGGATAGGGCTCCAGACCTCACAGCTGAGGTGCTGGATAAACTGGTGGAAGGGGTCCTACCCCTGTATGGGCAGGTGTATGGGGCTCCAGAGCAACAGGTCAGTACAACGTTCGTTGTCTTGCATTTCGGGTGATATTTGACAGCGAATGTGTGTGCACATTGACAAATGATCTCTGAATTGGGGTATTGCATGCACATGATGTATGTGGTGTTTGGAGTAATGGCAATGTGCATGGGCTGTGTATGTTGTTTGTCACCAAGGTTGCAGCTGTATAGGTATCATTTACATCGTGTTCTCCATTTTTTCAATGTTTCATATGCAGGTCACCATCCACCAGAAGAAAGGGTTATGGAGAACCATCGCCAAAGATGTGTGGACCCTTGGGGTCCATAGCCGGCGGAGCACCCGCTGAAGGAAGTGTTGGAAGGACCTGAGACGCTGAGCCCAGAAGACCGCAGAGGCCCAGCTGGGGACAGCCTACCAACGTGGAAGGGTTGCCCGTCAGACCCTGACCCCCCCAATAGCCCACATACTGGCGGTGGTCTACCCAGAGTTGGATGGGCACTTGAGGGCAGCACAGCAGCCACAAGGGGGTATGTGCAGACTGTTAGGTGACTTCTGCATGGTTGTCGACTGTGTCCCTCACTGGACTTGGTATTGACGAGGTCAGATGGAATTTGGTAAGTGTACAGTCCTGGTTGTCACTCTAATCATGTTGCACTCTAGTACATTAACTATGTAAAGCCATGCAGGAACTGAAGTGGTGATACTGTAGTAGTCCATAGTGATCTTTTTGGCACTGTATTTGGGTAATGACAAGTATGTGTAGTTTACATTGAAATCAGTATCATTGCAATATCACTAGACATCTGTACAGAATGTATTCCACACACACATGTCATTTTGTTTGTGTTCACAGTACATCTGAAGTCAAATTTGTTTCATCCTATGATGACTGACATGTAGTTGGGTATGTTCATGGATTAAACTGATAGATAAGTGAGTTAAACAGTTGACAGGCATGTAGGATGTTCAATCATGTGTCTAGGTTTCAGAGGTAATAGGTGATTAGTTTGGTTATGACTTCCAGGACTCTATTGTTCATAACTGTTATATGAGCTCTTGTTGTCACGACAGGGGCAAATGAGTGTATTGTTTGTATGTGTCCTAGGTGTGCAGGTATTTATCCTTTCCTCCCTTTCTTTTTCTCCCACTCTCCTTCTCTGTCCACCTCTGTCTATGTGTGCAATAGCATCATCCAACAAAGGAGGAAGGGCACTGACAAGTGGGGATGCTGCAGTCCACGGGACCCAGGAGGCTGGCACCAGCGGAGCCAAGGGGACAAGTGGGATCGAGGGCGAGGGGAGCACCACGGGGAGACTGGAGCTACCACATCATCTACTTCAGATTCCTCCTCCGATGGCAGCTCCCTGGTGGTGGTGGACCCATCTGGGACCACCCAGCACCATCCTTGTCCTCCAGCCCCCTTTCCAGCACTTCCCTCCCTGTAGCTCCCCACCCAGGAGGGTGGGTGTCTCCTTTGCCGCAGGCACCTCTGCCCCTGCCCCTAGTCCTGCCAGCCCTGCTGCCCTCAATTAGGAGGCTAATGACCTCCTGAAGTCCATCTCTGTGGGGCAGACAGCCATCATGAATGCCATCCAGGGACTGGCATCCCAGATGCTGCAGTCAAATGCCTACCTGGAAGGTGTTCACGGTGTCTTGTCTGGCCCACAGAGATCGTTTCAGGCTCTGACCTCCTTGTTGATAGCAGCCAGTGTCCCTACATCTTCCGCCCCCCCAGTTACCTGTTCCCAATCTGCAACCCCTCTCCCTTCACCCATCCAGAGCACACCTACAGACCAGCATACACCCACTACAACAGACAAGGTGCACAAAGACAAACACAAGCACAACAAACAAACCCACAGGCAGGCACACACAACACACATCTGCATAAACAACACAGACACTTACCACAGTGCTTCCCCCACCACCTCCTCCCTTACAGTTGCACCACCGCTCACACCTGCTGTCACTGAATCATCAAACCCTGATCCTGCCAGTATTCCTGTCATAATATCAGTCACCACAACAGCAGACTCACAGACACCCACCACACACACCACATCTGCACTCACCATGACCACCTTTTCTACCACATGCAGCACATCCACCTCACTTACACACACCACCCCAACATTCGCTTACACGTCTTCCATTCCTCATCCCTGCATCTCTTACCCCCTCCTCCCAGGTGACTTACACGCACCCACTCACCCACCCAATATACATCCACCACACACATGCACACATTGCACAAACCAGCATCCATGTACAGATCACCAGCACGTCACACGAACACTCCCTCTACCTCCACTCCTATCCCTTTTTCATGTGCCCACCCCCTGTACCCAAAAAATTCTTCCTTGCCACTCTTGACCTGTTTCCTACTCCTGTCCCACCCCGTGTTGCCCCCAAACGTCATGTCCCTCTGCCCCTAACCGGCCCTTCCACCTCCCATTTCTCCACTGCCCCCTCTGTTGTTCCCCCTGCTCCACCACCCACTAACAACTCCACCCCTCCCAGAGCCAAAGTCCCCCCTTCCAAGCCCAAAAAGAAACACCCCGTTCCAAAAACAAGCCACCCCCACCTCCCCAACTCTCACACCCATGAGGTGCCTGCCTGTCCCATTAATGCCCCTATGATGTGGAGGTATATTGGCTGTCAGGAATTAAGTTGGGGCAGTGACATGTGGACTATGAGCTTTGTGAACTTCTGCAAGTTGGACTTGCCATTTGGCACTTCTTATATATAGTTCGTTTTTAATTTTATGTTTTCTAATACATATGCCCACGTTGCTGTGGTTGGCAAGATGAAATGCATGTCCTGGTTTCTTTCTACATGGTGGTGTGACATCTATGTGCAATGGTGTGTGATGTTTGTGTATGGGTCTGTCTGTGTTGTTGCATGGGCTGGGTAAATGGGTTGTGCCATGTGCATGTTGTGATGTGTCTGAATGCTGGCTTGTCGGATTGTACGGTGCTGCATATGTGAATTCCTTTGTATGTTGGTTGTACGTGATGTGTCACCTGTGTCATTGTTTGGATGTCTGTTCGCTGATATTGATTGCGTGTCATTGCTAAATACAGCTTTTTGTTTGTGTGGATGTGTGGTATTTCTCAAAGTGCCTGTCTATGACTGCATTTGAGTGTTTGTGGTCTAGTTGTCATTGTGTGATTATGGGGTGTTCACTGTGAATGTGTATGACTTTGTTGGTGGTATTTGTGTGTGCAGTGCTGTGTATTTGGCACGTATCTGCTTGATGTTGTGTGTGTATTCAGTACTTGGCTTTTTCATATTTTCTGTGTGCATGTGTGTGTAGATGTGTGTGCCTGTACGGTACGTTTCTTTGCCTGTATGTGTGGCCTTCGCTGAACATGCCGGGTGTGTGTGTGTTATGTGTGTATCACTGCCCTTTCCTCCAGTGTGTGCTTGACGTACTTACAGTTGTTGTCTTCATCATTGTCGCTGGTCCTGAAGGTGTATGGTGAGATACAAAGCTGAGAGGAATTGAAGTTCGTTTGCCATGGTGGCCGCGGACACATTTGTGTACCTGGAGGTGAGTGTCCTGCCGGTCTGGTGACTCGTAATATAACGGGCGGTACATTGGTTCCTGCCAGCCTGAAGATGGCTACCGCCGCCGTTGCCGGCTTGACCACAGTGGTGGTGCTGGCGGTAAGTTGGCTGTGTTGCATTGGGTTCACCTCCGTAGTCGTAGTCGTAATTTTAGCAGTCTGCACTGCCAGCCTAGCGGCGGTCTCACCACCGGCATGGCTGTCCAGTTTCCGCCAAACTGGAAATGAGGGCCTGAGTCTTTAAATTCTATTGAAAGTAGAGATATTGATTTGATTTCTTTACAATGTCTGGGGGATGGAATTAATTCTAGGGTGATTTTTTTTCCAAACATATTGTAAACACTATTGTTCAAAATGCAAAAGATTTGCAATGTAGGGGAAATTATGTTGTTCCTGTTTTTTATGAGAGGGGTGGGTTAAAAGCTGGTAGGTACCCCCCGGGGTAGCGCTTGGGTTAGGATTCTACTTTCCCCTTTGCATAGTAGCGATACATTAAAAGGGGAGGCCCAGGATTTGCAAATATTTTCTGGGAAAGAAGGCACACAGGTGACCTTCAGGGAGCCTATTGCAAATTCAGTTCACCACAAACAGGAACATGCAGAGAGTTGGAATTGGTTGCCCAGAGTTTTAAATAGCACCAGTATAAAACATTGTCCAATTCGGTCTCCGGTTTAACAAAGAAGTAAACATTTCACCTGGAATACAGTCAGGGTAAAGTACAGTAGGGAGATGCTTCAGTTTTTAAAATGAATGTGATTTGTCTCCAGGAGACATGGTGTGACAAAGATATTCATGTGCTGATTATTTTGTTATTGATTGCAAAGCTAGTTGGCCCAGCAGGGGTCCTGCTAAGGGGGAATAGCATTTCTCTTAACCAATAGGTATAGTTGGAAGTACAAATGCTATAGAGACCCCTCAGATTTATTTATAGCTTTAGTTGTGAATCAGCCAGGTGGGGTGTCGGGGACCCTCTTTTCTTTTACTAGTAAATGTGTATATTCCTCCCGAGGAAAAATATGATGCCCTGATGCATAAGGTTTTTTCCTTTATTAAAAAACTACCTCAATAGGGATCACCCCCCCCCCCACATGTAGTCTTGGTAGGTGACCTGAATTGCAAGCTCTCTAATTACACCTTGAACCAAGTATGTGATATGTAAAAAGAGGAATCTCTTTAGATGCCTCCCATATCCTTCCCCCAAAGAATAACAACTAATGATGGAGGGCTTCGTCTCCTGAAGCATAGGTAAATCTGTGATTGTATTATAGCAAATGGGAGATTCTGATACCCCTGCTCAATTTAGTCGTAAAGTCTTAAAAGTCTGATCTATTTTAGATTATGTAGTGGTTGGTACCTCTTCTTTTCATTTATTGAGTGACCTAAAGGTAGTGAATGTCCCTCTGTGTGATCATGGCATGTTGACTTATACTCTAGGTTTGATCATGCCACCAGTTTGCTCCTAGAGTTTTGATGAGTCCTTCTCCAAATTTTATAAAAAATCCAGAAGAACACAGTGGAACCATAGGATGTGTGGGGATTTAAAGGTTATTTTAGAGTCCACTCTTGAGAACTTAGATGCTTGGGAAGGGGCTGAGTGAGATAGCTTTGTAGTTTTTTATGAAGTAGTTACCAATAAGTTTAAAACAAAGTCCGCATAAGAATAACTTTAAGCGAGGCCAGAATATCATTGTTAAAAAGAAGAAGGGGAAGTTTGAAGGCCAGTATGGGTAAAGTGTCCCAGGAGCATTTATGGATAGATTTGAGAGAGGCAGCATTAAAGGGAGAGACAATGATCGTTTGGTCTCTAGTGACTTAAGGCGGTGGATCTAGAGTAAGAACATTTCCCTCAGAGATAGAAGAAGTTCATTGGATTAATTTTATATCTGATTTATATGCATCAAATGGGGTAACGGTTCAGTATCTTAACCTAGAAGTGGGTGCATCCTCTTACCAATCTGTTAGTGAAATCGAACTGGCCACACGAGGGATGCGTTCATCTGGAGCGATGGGGTCAGATGAAGTCCCTATCTACATTATAAAACAAGAACCATCCTTATGGAATATTATTCCCAGGTTTCAATGGTTGCTACACAAATATTAAAGTGCCCCCCCTCTTGAACAGGAAGGATTTTGGTCCCTCTATATAAAAAAAGCTGGTAGGAAATCTCCAGGAAACTATCTTAAGATTGCTCTGCTGGATGCTGTGGGCAAAGTGTCTGCAAAATGTCTTCTAACCCAAATAAATGAATGAGCAGAAGATATATATATTTCCCATGGAACAAACTGGGTTTTGGAAAATCTATGGAACAAATGATAATATAACAGCCCTTCATCTGATTAATGCAAAGTATGCAAGGGTAAGAGGGGGAGTCATCTGTGCAGCATTCATAGATTTTTCCACAGCCTTTGATAAAGTTGATTGCTTTTTGCTGTGGAGGAAGTTGGCAGGGATGAGCATGCCGCAACCCCTTTAAGATGTGGCAATCGCTCTTTACACCTTCTCATGGTGCAGAGTGCTATTAGGAGGCAATCAAGGCCTTTCTGCAAAAAGAACCACTGAAAATGGTTTGAAGCGAGGGTGCCTTTTAGCCGCTACTCTCTTTTTGTTATATATTTCAGATCTTCCAAGCAATTTATCTTGGGATGAGGAGATAGTGACAAAGATTGGTGGCAGAGAAATAACTTGTCTGCTAAATGCAAACAATATAATAAATCTAGATCGCACTCCCAAAGCCCTTAATAGTCGCCTTAAAGCACTGCAGCATTTTGCCGCAAGCCACCACCTAAAGATTAGTAGCTCTAAATCTAAAATGATGTGCTTCCATGGTAGGAAGAGAACTAAACATACTAACTTCTCCTTGTGTGTGGGTTCCCAAAATTTATAATGTGTAAAGTCTTATACATTTTTGAGGAAGATATTGGTTAGTAATCTCAGTGATAGGCTCCATATAGATAATAATGAAAATAAAGCATGGCGCAGGCCTAAGGGTTGGATGCCATATATGGGTAAATGGGTAGAAGACATTTTCCCTATCTTTTGGAAGTATACTGGGTGTAATTTCCAGCAACCTAACTAAACAGCCTGGAGAATATTGAGGTGGTGAGATGAGATTTTTTTTAAATAAAATGGAAGGTCAGTTGCTGAGAAAACTAACTTTGGCTACTCCAATGATTGCAGCAGCGGTCTTACGTATGGAGATGGAGCTGAGAAGCATGTAGGCTCAAGGTTTGGCTAGGGTGTCACACTGGGTTACAGAGATTTTAAGGTGTAAAGAAGATGCTTTGAGGGTTTTAATGAAGAAAGAATTGTTAACAGTAAGAGAGGGTAAGTCGGTTTTATATAGAAATTTTCTTTTAGCAGTTGATAAGTTGAGAATAGATCCGGATATCGCCGTGACAATTTCAGCAGCCAAACTAAAAACTGTTTTGAAGCAGGCAACCTGTGCGCACAGCTTTCGCCTGGAAAACAAGAGGTGTAGTAAAAGGAGGGTTTTGTGAATATAAGTGCTTTGATTACGGTGAGGAGGGGGAAACCCTATATTACGTGGGATTTAGCTCATGGGTTGGGACGTTTTTAGATAATATTGAGGTTGGGGGTGCTTCCGCTTACCTCTTTACCAGCAAAATGGTATGGAATTCCCCCACATTGTATATATGTAGTAATGGGGCCCAGGACCTGAGGCATGTGTTTTTTGTCTGCCCAGGACTTTAATTACAGCAACTGAAATGGTCAAAACATTTATGTTTGTGTTATTCTGTTTGCTCAGCATCAGAAGCACTGTAGTCACTTCATATACCCCCAAATAAAATGTTTTGTAACAGTTGTTTTAATTATTTTAGAGCTTCTTAAACTTACATTGATGGCATGGTTGAAATAGCTTGGAACAGTTTAGACGATTAAGATTTTAATAAATGTTCATTCATGAAGTACTGTTTGGATGTATATTTATGACTGATTTATGTTTTATGTGGGCCTCTGCGGACTTCCGTTATCATAAATAAACTAAACTTGAAACTTAAACTTGACTATTTTAACTACAAAACTCTTTAGCCTTTAGAGGTGCCTGACTGAGCAGATCCTTGGCATAAAGTCTACTGATACTGTTTTCCACCAACACCAATAGATGAGCTTCTTTTCCTAGATAAAAAGTAAATGAAGCACTAACAGATTCACAGGTGGCTTTGAAGTAGGAAATTTATATATTGAGTTCCATCATGAAAAGGTGTGCAGGAGAAAAATTGGTTTGCACACCTCTATTTATATATATTTGTCTCTGTGTTGCTGTCATTCATATTCCAAAACATCAGGTTATGAGTATGCCCTCTGTTCTTATTGGCTCAGGTAACAGTATTACATTTTTCATCAGGTGATGCACAATTTGAGAAATTGTTCCTAATTAAGAATTTGGCAAAGAGTTGTTTCGCAGCATTCTCAATCACTCACAACTTCTTAGAATGAGTACTAGATGATTTTAATTACACATGTATCTGTGCTAATCTAGAGGTCATTTGGAGGTGTGCAAAACTGTTTTTCCACAGGTGCAAATTGTTAATGACATGGCCCCTTTTGTTTGTTTGTTTTTCTGACGTGACACCATCTTAAAAAACAAGTTTGCCCTAAAATGGTTTTGTTTCTGCAAGAGTGGTTAAAATCTCATGGAGTCTTTCTAGAATATGTTATTCTTGCCCTTCCTCCTTGTTTTCCTCAGCCTCTTTCATCGGTATTTCCTGTAGTCTGCTTTTTTTTTTCTTGGCCGTAAATGTGTTTCCAGCCATTTTTTTATTTACCCTTTAGATACCACAAAGATTGGATTTCAACTTGCCCTCACTCTTGCTGCTCTATTCAATCAATCAATCAGGGATTTGTAAAGCGCACTACTCACCCGGAAGGTCTCAAGGCACTGAGGGAGAGGGACTGGTCGAAAAGCCAGGTCTTAAGGTGTTTCCTGAAAGATAGAAGGTCATCGGTCAGGCGGAGGTGGAGTGGCAGGGAGTTCCAGGTCTTTGCGGCGAGGTAGGAGAATGATCTTCCTCCGGTGGTCGTGCAGCAGATGTGAGGAACGGAGGCAAGGGCGTGGTTGATGGAGCGAAGGTTGCGGGTCGGGGTGTGAAAGGTGAGTCTGTCGTTGAGGTAGGTCGGACCTGTGTTGTGGAGGGACTTGAGTGCGTGGATGAGGATTTTGAAAGTGATCCTCTTTGATACTGGTAGCCAATGTAGGTCTCTGAGATGGGGGGAGATGTGGTCGCAGCGTGGAATTCACCGGTAGGCCTATTTAGTGGTAGCACTCACCATTTCCCTGTCTAGCCTCTTACCTCTATTCTCATTCACCTGGTCCCATACAGACTCAGTGACTGTGAAATCACCCTGGCCCTCCTAATCCTAGCATTATGAAGAAAGCTCATCTGTATTGTCATGTTAATAATAACGTCTAGGCCTTTTTCTGGCTGGGGGAACATCTGTTACAAATAACACTCGCCTTTTAGTTCTGTCGGCACACCAGCCAATCTTCAGGTCATACCCCACATCCAAACACTCTAAGCTTACTAATTCCTTTGCACCTATTCCTTGTTTTCCTGCTACCCGAAACGGTTTTACAGTTACACTCTCCAATACACCTTAACCACCAACTTTCAGCATCTTGGCAAGGAGGGGTCAGCCTCTTTCCTTCCACATGATGGAGGAAATGCACAGCAAGCTGAATGCACATTGTCAGACCTATGAGGTTTGCAGGTAACCTCTTCCGTTATTCCCTGAGCTGTGTCCCATCCTGGATGGCACAGTCACTCCAGTACCTCAAGGGACTTCTGTGCAGTTTGACCAACGTGGTGCTATATGCCACTTCCTCAGCACCATTAGTTTCGATGCAAGTCCATATGATCTCTGGATCAGTAAATTCCCAAGTTACAGGGCCTGAATGCAGAGCCTATGTCCCTCTCTTCCCCGACTCTCCAAAATACATGGATTGGGCAGTGGGGACTGAAAGTCAGAGCCTGTGCAGCAGGCCACACAGGAAACTACCCTTTTCAATCTTCCCCAGTCTCACTGGAGTCTCGGAAGAAGGGAGTGGGTAATTCTGCTCGCTCCTGGGTCTCCCTGTCTTAGCTGAAGAAGGAAAAGAAGTTTACCCAAGCCCAGCAGGAACCAGAGGCTTATTTCAGCCTTTTTTGAAAGCTATTACTGTGAATGTTCAGCAGTTAACATCTGTGGTCCAGTGCACAGCTCTTAATTGTAGAACATTCTCTGCAACAGCTCTGAAACAAAGGCTTTGGGGCTGAAGAGGGATTTCAATCTCCACGGTCTCCAGAAGGCATGTTTTATAATTAGATAATATACCCTCAAAGGCCAAAGTGTACTACTAATTATATAGCCAGCCGTAACGTTCTATACTGGCCATTAAGTGCCCGTTCCCCCGTTCAAGGCCCTAGACTTCGGTTCAGACCTTTAAGCTGGATTGGGCCTTTGCTTTGGTTGGCTATAAGGCTATATAACTGTGCAATACATGTGTTTTAAAAAAGATTTTGTTACCTGCAATTAGTTCTGTTTCTGAGGAGGTTCATTTGATGACTACCAAGGATTATCAGTGAATGCCCATCGAGCTGGTGCAACAGTTCTAGATTAGCATGCAGTTCTGTATAACTTTGACAAGGAATTGTGATCTGGCAGTAAAAATGAAAAAGTATCAGTTAGGAAGTCGAAAGTTAGAAAAAATTGTCAAACAGCTATATTTGTGGCTGAAGAATTGGACCATCTGCGAAATAGGTAAGCTGGTCATCTTATCATGGCAAAAAAGGATACATGAACTCATGTGAGTTCCTTTGCTATTTCATCTCCCTAGTCTAATCCTAAACTTAGTTTAAGTTGGAGGCCTAGAGAATAGTCACTAGCTGATTGAAGGTTTTAGTAAATAACCACAAAAATGTAACTGATCTACTTATACCATATATGTAATGACTGGGAACATCCTTAGGATGCAATGCATGGGGTGACTGTTAGAAATGGGGGTTTTGGTTGGCAGTCAGGTTACTCTCTGTCCAAGCAAGAACCCTCACTCTAGTCAGGGTAAGTCACACATAATCCAAATTATCCTGTGCCCACCCTCTGGTAGCTTGGCACGAGCAATCAGGCTTAACTTAGAAGGCAATGTGTAAAGTATTTGTGCAATCAATCATACAATAACACAATATAGCACCACAAAAATACACCACACAGTGTTTAGAAAAATATATAATATTTATCTGGGTATTTATAGATCAACACAATAAAAGATGCAATAAGAATTTGTAGAGATATCACTGAAAGGTGATATAAAGTGTCTTAAGTCTTTAAAAAGCAAACAAAGTCTCTTTCAAGCACAAAGTACCTGGTTTGGAGTGGAAAATCTCTGCAGAGGGCCGCAGAGGAGGAGATGCGTGGAAAAATGGTGTGTGCGTCGGTTTCGCCCATTCACACACGGACTTGCCTCGTTATTTTTCACGCGGGGAGACATGCGTCATTCTACGGGAAGAAAAATGGTGTGTGCGTCGGTTTTGCCCCTTCACACACAGACTTGCGTCGTTATTTTTTCACTCGGGAAGGACGTGCGTCGTTTTCCGGCACGCGGACCGTCTCCTGGATCGCGGGATTACCAGATGTCCCAGGGTCTGTGCGTGGATTCCTCGGCTTGTTATCTGGCTGCGCGTCGTTCCGGGAGGCTGTGCGCGGAATTTTCTTTCTCATGGCAGGCGTCGCGTCTATTTCCTCTCTGGAAGTTGGGCGGCGTTGTCCATGCGAGGCCGTGCGTCGAAGTTCCGATCGCACCGCAGACGTCGCGTCGAGTGGCGTCTTTCCGGATCGGCGTGCAGTGAATTTTTCTCCGCGGAGCAAGCTGTGCGTCAAATTTTTCGACGCACACGCCATCCAGTTGAAAAAGAGAAGTCTTTTTGGTCTTGAGACTTCAGGGAACAGGAGGCAAGCTCTATCCAAGCCCTTGGAGAGCACTTCTGCAGCAAGGCAAGAGTTCAGCAAGGCAGCAGGGCAACAGCAAGGCAGCAGTCCTTTGTAGAAAGTGGTCAAGTGAGTCCTTTAGGCAGCCAGGCAGTTCTTCTTGGCAGGATGCAGGTTCTGGTTCAGGTTTCTTCTCCAGCAAGTGTCTGAGGTGGTAGGGCAGAGGCCCTGTTTTATACCCAAATGTGCCTTTGAAGTGGGGGAGACTTCAAAGAGTGGCTTAGAAGTGCACCAGGTCCCCTTTCAGTTCAATCCTGTCTGCCAGGGTCCCAGTAGGGGGTGTGGCAGTCCTTTGTGTCAGAGCAGTCCCTCCACCCTCCCAGCCCAGGAAGACCCATTAAAAATGCAGATGTATGCAAGTGAGGCTGAGTACCCTGTGTTTGGGGTGTGTCTGAGTGAATGCACAAGGAGCTGTCATCTAAACCTAGCCAGACTTGGATTGTAAGGCACAGAAAGTTTTAAGTGCACAGAAATGCTCACTTTCTAAAAGTGGCATTTCAAAAATAGTAATATTAAATCCAACTTCACCAGTCAGCAGGATTTTGTATTACCATTCTGGCCATACTAAATATGACCTTCCTTCTCCCTTCAGATCAGCAGCTACCACTTCAACAATGTATGAGGGAGTCCCAATGTTAGCCTATGAAGGGAGCAGGCCTCACAGTAGTGTAAAAACGAATTTAGGTGTTTTACACTACCAGGACATATAAACTACACAGGTACATGTCCTGCCTTTTACCCACACAGCACCCTGCTCTAGGGGTTACCTAGGGCACACATTAGAGGTGACTTATGTGTAGAAAAAGGGGAGTTTTAAGCTTGGCAAGTACTTTTAAATGCCAAGTCGAATTGGCAGTGAAACTGCACACACAGGCCCTGCAATGGCAGGCCTGGGACAAGGTAAAGGTGCTACTTGAGTGGGTGGCACAACCAGTGCTGCATTCCCACTAGTAGCATTTAATCTACAGTCCCTAGGCACATACCGTGCACATTACTAGGGACTTATAAGTATATTAAATAGTCCAATTAGGTATGATCCAAAGTTACCATGTTTAAAGGGAGAGAGCATATGCACTTTAGCACTGGTTAGCAGTGGTAAAGTGCGCAGAGTCTAAAAAAGTGGAGGGAGGCAGGCAAAAAGTTAGGGGTGACCACCCTAAGGCATGTCAGGTCTAACAGTGACAAAGTTCCCTTTTCTGTGAAACACTAGGGGAGATGATTGATAAACACAGTGGTGGGTGAGTTGCCCATAAAAGACATAAAACAGGACAGAATATATCAAGGAGATAGTGTAACGGGATGAACAAAAAAAAGCAGTGGTTAGAAAAAACAAATGAGAGAGAATTAAAAAAACAATCTTTCAAATAGAAAGAAGGAAAATGTGAAGTAAAGGGGAACAATTAAAAGTTGTTAAACATGTGTATAGATAACATGAACATAAAGCATGATAAGAAAAACTTCAAGTGAGATAGTTAACATACGTAGGGTGTATTGATACCAAGTTGGATTGCCTTTCGATTTCATTTATCAGAAGGGGGATATTTCCTAGCCGCTACTCACATCCAGATTATTTTGGCATGAATTTAATTAATCTCTGCAATGTAAAACCATCATTAAATGGTCACGAGTTCAGAAGACACCTACAAAACATTTAAAATGATGTTTCCTTTCTGGCAATTTTCAAAACAATTCTCAGTGAAGAAAGCATGTAGACATGCCAATATGATAAAGAATGAGACCCAAAATGTTTTTACATTTGTTAATATTTACCTCCACAGGGAAAATTTTAGTCCTGCTGAAATGTTACCTTTTCATTCCCGCACAAAGAGTATAGTTTGCGAGGAGGGGGCCCGGAGGCGCAGGGAAGAGTTGCAGCCGGTCATCGATGTAGAGTGAAGAGCAGCCCTAGCATCATGAATGGTCAATGCTGTGGTGCGAAGGTCATGTTGTCGTCATGATCGGTTGGGCTGGAGGGTCTCATTGACACACCCAATGAGTGGTTGATGCTGTAGCGTAAAGGGACAGAGTGATGCAAGAGCTCTAGCACTTCTGGTATTGATTTTCATTTGTGCCCTTATCACAAAATCCCTTATGTTCTTGTTCCTTCTAAAGTAAGTAGTGGTGCTTCCTTGCAGGCATCCTGTGGGAAAGGCAAACGTCTTTTGATGATCTTCTTTACATTGTTAATAATTGGTGGAAATGTGCTAACCATCACAGCACAATTACCCTGTTCCTTCCTCTGTCTAGGCATGAATAGACTCCCTTTAGGGCAAAAACATGCTCTTTTGATCACTCTGGAGATCATTATTTTAGGGAATCCCTTGTCTAAGAGTTTTATTTTGAGTCTTCCTTGAGTAGGCAACTTCTGTGTAGTCACAGAAACTGCCTGAATGGCAAATTATCTCTTAATGCACAAGAGTGATGGTTATTATATCTCAGTAACAAGTTGGTGTCAGTCGGCTTTCTTGATAGTGTAGTATACAGAGTGCCATTATTGTGCTTAATCAGTAAAGTCCAAATAGATAATCTCAAGGGTAAGGGTACTGTAGTGGTTGAAATGCAAATCTTGACTCTGACTGTTCAGTCATTGAACAAGGGATTTTAATAGTTCCTCGGAGCCATGCCACACCTAGAAAATATCTTCAATGTAGCGCATCCAACTCAATATATACGAAAGATAAGGATTACTACTATGGTATACCACTCTCTGTTCAAACTCCCCAACATAGAGATTCGCTACATTTGTGGTAAAGCAAGCACCAACAGCAACATCCTAGTTTTGTACATAGAACTCTTTTTTTAACAAAAAATAATTCATTTGCAGAGCCTTCTCTGCTAGTTTGGAAATCAGCTTGCATAATGCTGCATCTAAGCCTCTTCTAGACACATTTCTCTTAATGACTTCAACTGCCTCATCTTGTGGGATGTCAGCATACATGGGTTCCACATCCAAGGTCACCAGTATGTCTTTTCCCTCTTCAAATTCAAGCCTTCCACATTGTTAATGAATTGCACACTGTCACAAACATAAGAGGGATTTTCTGTGACCTCATGTTTTATAGATTGGTCAATAAATTTGCAAACCTGTGCAAGGACAGATCCGCACTCTGAGACAGTTGATGTCCTGGCAGTTCACATGGATTCTTGTGGATCTTTGGTAGGGTGTATGTGACTGCTGCCCTTGGATATGGTTTATTCAAAAAACATATTCCCTCGTCTAGTATTATAGAAGTAATGGATGTGATTTCCAATTGGATATTTTTCAGGGAATCCATGTTCAGATTCTGGTAATGCCTGGTGTCACCCAGTTGCCACTGTGTGTAATTCTTGTAATCCAATGTGTCCTGGATAACAATGGCATACCCCCTTGTCTGCGAGTTTGGTTGTTTTGCTGGAATTATTAGCTAAGTCGTTCAAAGCATCTTTTTCTTCCTTGGTAATGTACATTGCTTTTCAAACTCTCCAACCTGCATCTTGACAATATTTTCAAATGCAGTAACCTCAGCACTCATTAAATGAGTGGGTGGGTCGGACTGAGAGGGCCGACAAATGGCCTCATTATGAGGCTGGCGGTCTTGGGACCACCAGCCTCATGGTGGCAGTCAGGACTGACGCTGCTGTGGTGGTCTGGCTGCCACATTTGGACCTTGGAATGGCAGCATTGCTGCCGGCTCGATTACCTCAGTTTCCTACGGCTAGCCCAGTGGGAAATTCATAATGGGTCCAGCGGGAGGTAGCCAGCATTGCGGCAACCTCCCCATCAGAAGTTCTGCAGATGGTTTAAACCATCCGACGAACTCCTAATCAGGCAGAAAGTCCTGAATAGTGCTCAGGTTCACTGTCTGGTTCATCCCTAAAAAAAAATCTGACTCTAATGGTCCTAAAAAACTTGTAGAGTTCCCCACCCAGTCTGAATAAATTTGGTCCACCAGTAAACCACAAAACCAGAGCCCTTGCTGAGGACACAATATTCCTCCTGAGTGAGGGATTGTTTAGAAATATTCACAATGAGAGATTTCCAACTATTAGAAGAACTTATCAACTGTAGTATTGGCTGCATTTCTGTCTCTTTCCTGGTTGGTAATTACTTCCTTACGAAGGTTTTCCATGCCCCTTCCACAATCCCTTTGTCTTTCTCTTTTCTGTTGGTCATTTTCTTCTGGGGGAACCTGACATACCTAGAATATATACAATGTTCTAAAAGTGGCATTTTCTGTCAACATCAGGGCAATGCGCACTCTACGGGCGACTAGAATGCAAAAACCTAGCAATTTCAAGCTAACATAATTTATGCATTGCGCTGATATGATGTTGTTTAACCTTTTGCATTGCAGAGTTTAATCTTGAAGACTTATGTTCAGCATGCATCTAAATACTGTTCACATGTGATGTACTGCTGCGGGCTTTCAGACTGTATCAGGGTGTGGTCCCCTTCTAGGGCCTTCTAGAAGTTTGCCCTGCAGCATGCCTGGGTGTGGTTTGTGGGCTGGGCCAAGACTCTATATAATGGAGCCAGCCCAGCTCCACGTGCTCACTATTCAGAGGTCCCGGTGCAGAGCAGCAGCAACTTCCTGAGCTCCTGTTCCGGTGGCCTACTTTGATCTTCCAGACCTCTGCCCTTCCTTCTACATTGGTGATCTTTAATCAGGGTGGCAAGATGGAGGTTGAGCTGGACCCCGACCCCATTATCGAGGACGCTCGAATTCTTGAGCCTAATTCTTGCATGATAAACAAATTACTCTTGCGCGTGTGAATGTGCGCTTGGGCATTTCGTGGCATTTGCATGCTGTTACTAGAATCGGCAAGACACGCGATTCTTTCTCCGTGTTTAATTCATGTTATTCATTGTGCGCTACCATTCCTTGCCTTCGAATCGGCATGATGCGCGATTCATTTTCTTGTGATTTAACCCTTGATATTCATTGTGCACTACCATTCCTTGGCAGTTACATGGTGGAATTCGAATTGGCAAGAGGCGCAATTCGTTTTCTTGTGCTTTAACCTTGATATTCATTGTCCGCTACCATTCCTTGGCAGTTACATCGTGGCCTTCGAATCGGCAAGACGCGCAATTTGTTTTCTAGTGATTTAACCTTGATATTCATTGCACGCTACCATTCCTTGGCAGTTACATGGTGGCATTCAAATTGGCAAGATGCGTGATTCTTTCCTCGTGCTTAATTCATGTTATTCATTGTGCGCTACCATTCCCTGGCAGTTACATGGTGGCAGTCGAATCGGCAAGACGCGCAATTCTTTCCTCATGCTTAAATCATGTTATTCATTGTGCGCTACCATTCCTTGGCAGTTACATGATGGCATTCGAATCGGCAAGACGTGCGATTCTTTCCTTGTGCTTAATTCATGTTATTCATTGTGCGTTACCATTCTAAGGCATTTACTTGGTAGAACTCGAGTTGACAAGTCGCGTAATTTATTCCCTGAATCTACGTATGTTATTCATGGTGCACAGGCTTCTATGGTGTTTACTACCTATGTGAAAATCTGCAATGTGCGCAATTCATGTTCCAATATTTTGAGAGAACAAAAAGGCCAGAGTTCTAGATGTAATGTTGTGTGTTCCTAATATGTATTCTCAAAAATGATTCATATGATAGCTCAGAACATATTCAGATTGTTTTCCTGATTCTCATGCAAAGGAAAGTACTTGAATTTGAAAGTTTCATTTAACCTCTCTTGATTCCCTCACAGGTATCCAGTCATCTTGAAGGTTAGTCATTTTAAGCCTATTCTTAGGTTGTTTATGTTTTCAGAATGACGATGCTTAGAGCCATAGCCTAATACTGATTTTCATGAGATGTAATTTTGATGTTGTGTGTTTTAACCTTTTGCTTCCTACAGGTCTCCTTCCCAGCTGTTCCATTCCTAATCCCCTTTCCCCACTTGGACTCTCTTAGACTCTGTGACAAATCTAATCAGAGTATTGGAGCTGTCTTGTGGTGGAAGTGTTGGGAACGTGCACAGACCCTGAGGATCTGGTGACTCTGACATTTTCAACATTGTAATTTAAAATTCGACTTTAGTATAAGTGAGGATTTTTCATTACAATTCCAAAGACACAAAACATGGACTGAGTGCCTGTTCCCATTTATAAGTTACAGCTTAGTCAATGTAATAAGGGACCTTCAATGTTCTTCTATTGGAGAGGTAGGCCTTGCAGTAGTGAAAAACGAACTTAAGAGTTTTTCACTACCAGGAAATGTCAATCTATCAAGTACATGTCCAACCTTTTAAATACACTGCACCCTTCCCTCTTGGCTGTCCTGGGCTTACCTTATGGGTGACTTATGTGTACTAAAAAAAAGAAGGTTTGTACCTGGGAGAATGTTTCTTTTGTCAGACCAAAGTGACAGATTAAAAACTGCCCTGGCAGGCCTGAATCATGTTTAAAGGGCTACTTAAGTGGGTGGAACAATCAGTGATGCAGGCCCATTAATAGCATTTAATTTACAGGCCCTGGGCCTACGTAGTGGCACTTTATCAGGTACTTACTAGTAAATTAAATATGGCAATTGAATATACACCAATTCCACCATGCTTTAAGGGACAGCACAAGCACTTCAGCAGCGGTTAGCAGTGGTAAAGTGTGGAGAGTCCTAAAAGCCAACAAAAATGGGTTCAGTAACCAGGAGAGCAAAGGCAAAACGTTTTGGGATGACCTTGCAGAAAGGGCTGAGTACAATGATCTATTTGGAGCACCAGGTTTTAGGAAGGCTAGTGCAGGAGTAGGAGCTTAAGCCTGTTTTGGATTCAGGTGGGACTGCCCTTACCAAAAGTAATGTTAGATGATGGTGTGTGTGCAAAATCCTTTCTATAAAGTAGAATGAAGAGGCAATGATCCAATACCCCTACATTCCACGTTCAAGAGACATTCTAACATTGCATGCCCATGCAAAGCCTACTTCCATTACAGCGTGCACATGGACAAACAGGCTCCTCAGAGGATCTACTGATAGACTGACACTTAGGAGATGGCAGACAATTATTTAATATGCTACTTTGAGAGAATAAGAGAGGGCTAAGGAATATCACAGTTACGCTCAATTCCAAGACACCCCTCCAGCACAGCTGAGGCTCTTTCCCAAAAGTTGGAGTGAACTATTGCAAATCCAATCAGTTCGGGTCAGGGTTTCCTTGACACTTATTTGCTAAAGAGTACCCAGGACACTGATAATTAACTTTAGAACCTTCAGCACATCTTCAAGAGTACTAGATCCCAGGGGTACCACACACAGCAGACCAAATGAACCTGTTTCTCAGGGGTGTATTGCAGAACCCTGCATGTCCCTGCCCTGTCAGAGGCACCTTTGCAGCACAAGACCTATAAATGTCTGTGACATTTTTCTCCATTTCTGTATTCTCTTCACAGTGCCACACAGCTGTTCACAGACTTCTTATCCACACATAATAAGAATGCTTTTGTAAAACCGTGCAAGGCCCTGGTTTCTGCCATCTTAGATACTCCTATATTTTTGGTTAAATTTCATATTGTAAATTTCTAGATTCCTCTAATTTGCTGCAGACGCATGCTGTTGTTTCCTAGTCACCTGCACCCGTTTGTAGTGGCCAATAGGTTATTTCATTTTGCTTAAGCTGCTGGAGAACAAGAAGGTTAACAAATTGTGTGAATTGATTTTCTTGCAAGAACTAAAAATTGTGTTGATAGGCATTAGGTCAAAGCATGATCGTAAAATATCACACAAACAGTTAAGGGAAATAATTGCTTATTACATCTACTTTCTAATGCTCTTGGCTAAATATTCAGATGTTATCCACGACAATTATTAAAGTTAAATGTGTTTTCACACATCACAGAGTAACTCACAACAGCCACTAATAGGGAGCTATTTCAGTTTAAAAGTATGTAACTTGTTTATTGTTTTTGTGCCAGCATAATTGTGGATCAGAGGGCTACCTGAGAGAATATAGCTATGACGATTCCCGGTTTGCTTTGGAATAGTGTTGACGCGCTTTACAGTTTGAATTAGATTTTGTGCAAGAAGAACCCCTCCTTAATGTCTGAGAAATTATTTTATTTAGGTCTATTAATCACAGCACAGCTGTTCAACATTAGTTAATGCCCCCTGGATAGTGCGAAGAAGATTGTTAATTGCCTGACCAGCAATTACAGCCATAGGCCAAAGGCAAAGATGAATAATGAGAGCAAGGACAATTAGCAGTGTTTATTGCGCAATTGCATGCAGAGAAGAAGGCGATTATTATCTGGCTACCCCACCCTCACCCCACTCAGACAGACAACAGACCAGTTGTACTGCATGGTAGAGGCAAGTTGTTGTAAAGATTGTGTGATAACGGACATTTCTGTCACTGTGGAGTAAGGATTAAGGTCCGGATTACGACATTGGCAGTCGGACCATCACATTATGAGGTTAGCGGGCAGACCCGCCAACCTACCGCTGTCCCCGCCAGGATCGGAGATGCCAGTGGGCTGACAGCAGGTGCAGGTTGTAATCAGCCAGGGAGGGGATGAACGCAGCACCGCCTTGCTGAATACAACCTTGTTCTCCACTAGCCTTATCAAGGCGTTACCACCCCCATGAAAAGGCTGGCGGAAAACAGATGCAGGGGGCCCCTGCACTGCTCATGCCTATGGCCTGGGCAGTGCAGGGCTCCCCCTGCCCAGCACCTTCAAAATGCACACTGTCTGCTGTGAAATGTGCAGACTGTGCACATTTCGAGAGTGCTGTTGGCCCCTGCGTGCAACAGCATTGCCGCCGGCTCAATTATGAGCCGGCAACAATGCTGCTGCCACTTTCCTGCTGCAATCTTGGTTTCTGTGGGTCAGTCCAGTGGGAAAGTCTTAATGGGTGTGGCTGTAGGTCACCAGCATGGCGATGACCATCTGTTTGGAATTTGGCAGATTGGTGTTCTCATCTGCCAAACTCGTAATAGGGACCTAAATCTACTCTTTTAAGGTTCTACTTCACTGTAGAAACCCACAATAGAAGTATCAGTGTTAGTGATAATGTGGCTTAGATATCTTTGGCTGAGGATTTCAGAACTTTCTTCAGAAATCGCAGTATTTTCTTTGACCACCCAATAACAATTCAGACCCTTATGTGCTCTAACTCAGATTCCACAATGCCCAAATTCAGCAAATAACAGAAGGAGATGAATCAAGGACTCTCCAATGTACAAATGGCACTCGCTTCTGTAGCTTTGCAAAGTTCAAGATTTATCACTGCAAAATACTGGAAGATTAACAGCAGTCAGGAGTTCAACTGACAATCCTGAATTGGTTTTCAGATATGAGTTGTTTTCCTTGCTAAAGAGATCCCAAACTGTCACCCAAATTAGCCTCTGTAGTGGCCTGTTAGACTATGGGAGTGTGTCCCCTGGGCCTGGATATTGACTGATGGGGGGATTCATTCTACAGCGGACTACATTTCATCTTGTAGGAAATACAGTCTATCCCTTTCTGCAGTGTCGCCTTGGTAGGCTATGAACCACTGTCTTATTGTTGACTTTATTGCGTTACTTCAAAGTTATCGTAGTTCTGTGGATCCACAGAAGACATTTAATCAGGTGTTCTATATTGTTCCCAAAGATGGCATGGGACAGGGCATCTAGAATTCATGCAGACCAGGAAGTAATTGGTTGACAAATCTCTTAAAGGACCAATCCTTAAACTTATATATATGAGAATGTCATCCTGAACTGATAATGGCATACTTGAATTAAAAAATGTCAGCCTCTGTTTGACAGCAAAGCAGCATCTAATGGAGCAATTGATATTCCATCACTTATTAAGTAAAAGAAGTTGTGTGAACAGCAGACTCTAGCCTGCCCACAAACCCATCTGTTCCAAGACCCCACTTATCAACTGCCTTTTTGAAGGAACTAAGACCTAATAAATTGACACACATCCTCAGCGTGGAGCTGTTTAACTTGGGAACCAGTCCCACTAAGCAAGGCAGAAAACCTTTCGAAGAGCTAAATCAATAAAATATCCAGCATTTTGGTTGCCTTACCTTTAATTCCATCCATTATTTTGTCTGGCATTCTGTGTGTCTTGTTATTTATAGACATGATATTTACCAAAGTGAGCAATTTGCCAAGCGTGCAATAAAAGAAAACACTCCAGTGAACTGTTGAAGGCACTGGTAAATGACCCAAAACTAGGCCATCTTTCTTCGCTCCATGCAGAACCAGGAGAAATAGTATGTTATCATAGGTCTAGTGGGATTTCAGTGAGTTCTCATGGAATTCCCTGTAGTTTTACACATTTTACACATTTTTACACATAAGTATTTATGGGCAAGTCATTACTAACTTTCCCACAAATTGTAACTTGGAATGCTATAACGAGACTGGTGTGATCCGATGCAAATTTAACACTCGTGCTTAGATTTTCCCTGTCTAGGAGTAAGTATAAATTCATGCGCTTCCCAACCTGAAATTTGAGAATAGTTTTCAAAATATTCCAAGCACTTAACTATTCATGAAGTTTGCAAAGTTTAAATTGCAGGGAAAAAAAACACACAAAAATGTTTTTTTCCTGAAATATACCGCAGGAAAAAACTAAACTAGTTTTAGAGAAGAATTATCTTGCAAAAATTATTTTGCAGAAAACCCGATCCATGAAAACATTTTTATATGAATTTGTACTTAAAGTTGAAGTTTTACAAAGTTTAAAAACAATTTGCAACCTTCTCAACGTTAAAAGTGCACAAACTTTGGCAGGGTTTCGGGTAAAATTTAAATTAAGACCAACACTACTGTTATGCCTTTGCTGTAAAAGTAATTACCCTTGTTTTAGTCTGAAAAGCTGTGAACTTGCTTTGAGAATTAGAGACATTCCATTCCAATGTGTCTGGTGATGTCATGAGATTCCTGGCACTGGTGGATGGGTCTCCAGGAGTTTGAGTCACAAAGGTAAGCTTACACGTGAGTAAGGCCCTGATTACTAGTGGCCGCCAGACTCACAGTGGCATTTGAACTGCTGCCAATATGGCGGTCCGAGCGCCTATTAAGACCACATCAGTCTTGCCGTTGTGGGACTTCTAGGATCGGAGATCCCGGCTGTCTGGTGGTTGCGGCGGTCTTAATCTGCCAAGGCAGTGCTGCAGGCAGCGCTGCCCTGGAGATTACAACCTTGTTCCCTGCCAGCGAGTTCTCCCCTGGGGGGGGGGCTGCACTGCCTATGCACTTGGCATGGGCAGTGCAGGGGTCCCCCTGGACAGCACTATTGCAATGTTCACTGTCAGAACTTGAACATTACGAGGGTGCTTGTGCACCCTGCATCATACAGCATTGCCGCTGGTGCGCTTACGAGCCGGAGACAATGCTGTAGGGTGTTTTCCGCTAGGCCAGTGGGGGGAAACTGAGGTTTCCGCCCGCTGACCAAGCGGGAATCTCTTAATGGGCCTGGTGGGGAGGTAGCCACTATGTCGGCAACCTCCCGTCTGCCGAACTTGTTATGAGGCCTTAAATCTACATGGCTAACTTCATTCCTATGCTTTTGAATAACTTTACTACTTTACTACTTTTGGTTATTCACTATTTAAAAGTGTAAAGTTACTCAAAAGTGAAGACCCCCAAAGTGGAGGAAGAGAGCTCCCCATGGTAAAGTATGGAGACAAGTTTAAAGTTTTTTAAAGTAAAAAGAAATGTAAATTTAAAAATGTTAAAAATTATTTTATGATAATGTTAATTAATTATATATATTTTTCAAATAATTACACAATTACTCATTTTTACAGTTATTAAAGTAATACTACTACTACTAATAATAACAATATTAAGAATAAAAATAAACTAATGTCAAATTATACTAATATTTAAGTAATTACTAAAGTTAAAAAAATAAAGTTAAAAATCATTTTCTGTTAAAAGTTAATGTTACCTGTTTATTTATTTTATAAATATTTACAATTAAAAAAATGCGACAGCACTATTAACTTAGGGCCTGATTTAGAGTTTGGCAGATGGGTTATTCTGTCACAAAGGTGTCAGATATCCCGTCCACAATATTACGATCTCCATAGGAAATAGTGGAATCGGAATATGGCAGATGGGATAGCCATCACGTTTGTGACGGAGTAACCCCATCCGCCAAACTCTAAATAAGACACTTAATTTTTATTTAAATATTTACTTAATGTCCTTTTAATCAAATACATTAAAATTAGATTGAAATATTTATTTTAAAATATTTGTATATTTATTTATTACGTTTTGAAAGTTGCCTGAAGGTATGCATACAATTAATTTTAATTACTTTAGTTTATTTATTTAAAAAATAACTTTACATTTATTTTTAAATTAAAAAGGTATTTAAAATATTTTAAATGTAAAATTATATTTATATATATTTTAAGTTTAATTTTTTAACATCAAACTAAATCAATATATGAGTGTTTGTCTTCCTACACAAACATATATATTTATAATTTAATATGTTTAACAAAATTAATTTCTTTCGTCATTGGTTTCTATGTGCTTCTATTATTAACCACAGTGTTTGTCTGCCTATACACATATATATTTATAATTGAATATGTTTAACAAAATAAATAATTTCGTCATTGGTTCCTATGTGGTTCTATTATTAATCCCTACCTCTATCGTTCATTGCACAGTAAATGAAAGTAAAATTATTTTTAAATATAGAATTTAAAAAAGTGTTTTTATATTTTATTTATTATTTTTTAAAGTTGCATGAAGTTATGTATATAATTCATTTTTATTATTTTAGTCAATTTATAAAAAAATGAACTTTGCAATTATCAAATTGAAAATATTAATTAAAATATTGTAAAATTAAATAACATTTATTTATAATCACTAAATGTAAATATATATTAGGAGATATATTATGTATTAGACTATATCTATTATATGTTAGGTTTTGCAAATATGTATTAACTTTATATAATCTTTCCCGACAGCAACTGACGTGACTGTTGAATCTTTTGGGAAAATTTAGTGAAGATTCGTCAAACTGAGCCAAAGATATAGGCAGGTCAAAAAACGCTTTTTCTATCGAAACTAGGTCCTAATTATAAGTACCCAGTGGCGACTGTCACTAGGTTATATTTATAGTTAGGCTCAGAGTTATCTCAAGTAACTATAACACCAGGGCCCAGTTTTATTTTTTATTTTTTTACTGCAAATATGACATTGATATTATCAATGATGTTATCAAAGATGTCATGATTGCGGTAATTTGTGGGGTAATTAACTAGGTCGCAAGTTACTTGAGATAACTCTAACTATAACAGGTGAATTTCTATGGTTTAGTAAGTTTAAAGTGTCAGCCTAACTACAACGTCCCTGTAACCTTTGGTTTTCTAAGTTAATTTTTATGTTTTTTTCCCGTAAAGTAATTTTTATTACTATACATTAATCCAACGACTGTCCCACATGGCCAGGGGTTGCCTGCAAGGCTTGGCCTGCAGTCAACCCCCTATAACCACCTAGCCCCACGCCGTGCATGGGCGAAGGTGGGGGTTGCCCACAAGGCCTGGCCTGCAGCCAGACCCTGTGGCCAATGCCCATAACCACCCTACGCTGCGCATGGCCTTTGGCCATGCACTGTAGGATTTGGCTGTGGCCTTTCTCCCTGGGTGTGAGAATAGGTGTGAGAGGGTACACCTGGGTGTGAGGGTGGCTGTGAGAGTGTCTGGGTGTGAGAGTGGGTGCATCAGAGTCTTAGTGGGTGCGTCAGTGCCTGTGTGGGCCTGAGAGTGAGTGTATGAGGGTTTCAGTGGGTCTCTGAGTGGGTGTGTGAGTCTGAGTGTGTCTGTGAGTGCGTGTGTGACTGTCTGAGTGGGTCTGAGAGTGGGTGTGTGAGGGTCTGAGTGGGGCTGTGAGTGGGTGCACAAAGGTCTGAGTGGGTACGTGAGTGTCTGAGTGGGTCTGTGAGTGGGTGCGTAAGGGTCTGAGTGGGTGTGTGAATAGGAGAAAGAGGTTGAAAAGGATAACTTGAGAGACAGAGAGTGAGAGGGGGAGAGAGTTTCTTAGGCTTTGATGAATGATATACTTAGAATAAGATATTTCTGGAAAAATTGAAAAGAAAAATCTATTTATCAGTTAGAAAGAGTAATATCACCTTTCAGTATGAACCTTTTGAACTTTAAAAGAAATTAAAAAAGGAAAATGACCACAGACACACCTGAAGTAGAACCCGCAACTTTCAGTGTGAAGGTCTGTGACCTTATCCTTTAGGTAATAGATAACTCCTTACTGTGATACTCCTAGACTTACCAATGACAGTCAACCCTTGCATGTGATTGGAAAGAAACGTGAATGTTCCATCAGTAGGAAGGTTTAAGAGGTAAAATACTAGTAAATAAGCAAACACACTGCCAAGTGATACTAGGACTTGAGCCTTCAGCCTACAGAGTGACATCAGAAGACCTTGACCAGCAGCCCAGAAGTGACACTGTTCTGCTTGGCATCCAAACATAACTACAACATTCGTACCACACATCTTGCTACTCTTACTCTTTGAAGTCATTGAATGGAGAGACCATTGCAATGACAATATCTCTCTCTCTCTCTTCCATCCAATTAGGGGATAGAAGAAAGAAAGAGAGAGTTTCAGGACCATGGGGGAGAGCCTCAAGGCCCCCACAGTCCATCCTGCCGGAGCCGGCCTTCTACCCACAAGCAGGGAGCAGCTTTAAATAGCAGCTCCCTGCTTGTGGTAGCAATGTTTTCATCTGTTTCCACGCAGGATTATTTGCGAGAGATAAAAAAAACTCTGATTCCTGGCAGTGGGAGCTCTTTGACAACTCTTGCGGGCTTTGTTTGCTTTTGCTTGGTGGGAGCTGTCATTTCCCACCAAGCAAAAGCAGACAGCTATGTCCTATGTCCTGGGGTGGGCACTCGGGGATATAGCAGGAGCCGGCAATGGGGGATGGCAGTCCCCAGGGCCATCATTTGCTCCAACTAGCATTGACCTGGGAAAATGGTTGTCTCTGGGGCTCCGAAAATGACCCCATTGACTCTTTTATTGTAGCGCTGGGGAGGTGGGAGTCCTCAGGGCTGTGGGGGAGCACGTGCCCCAACCACTATTATTTATCAAAAGCCCTAGGGAGGTGGCGGTTCCTGGGGCATTGGGGTGCCACGCAGCCCTCTGCATCATATTTGTTTTAAACCTCAGTTAGGTGGAGGTCCCTGGAACTGTGGGTTGCCACAACATATTTGTTTAAAACCAAGGAAGGTGGTGGTCCCAGGGGCAGCAGGGAGGCGGAGTGGCCCCTCCATTGGATTTAAACATGGTCCAGAGGAAGTGGCAGTCACTGGGGCTGTGCGCCCCCATTCAAATATTTAATACCCCAAAGACCTGGCTCACCCAGGGTCTTTGGTGAAACAAGCGTGTGAGATCCGGAGGGTGCGCGGAGCCTTTGCATCCCTATATATATACAAATTTGGATTTTCTTTAATTTCTCAAAAACTACTGAACATATTTACATCAAATACCGAAAAGAGCACTTTCTGGACCAAGAGCTACCTTTCTGCCAAATTTGGTATAATTCAGTCCAGTGATTCGAGCTGTACACCTGTTTAAGATTTTCTCCCTCCCTTTTCCTCGGCCCCCACTTCACAAATCACACCAAAACTTTCCAGACAGCAGCTGACGTGACTGTCGATTTTTGGGGGAAATGTTTTGTGATGAATGGTCAAGTGTAGCCAAAGAAATAGGCAAGTCAAAAACACTTTTTCTATAGAAACTAGGTCCTAACTATCACTACCCAGTAGAGAGCATATGTATATATATTTTGCTGCAGAAAATAAATTAGGTTGTGCAGTCTGGAGCCAGGTTTCCTTTTCTTTGTGCGCTGCATTAATCGCTATGAGGAGACTTTTGATGCTGGATGTTACAAGGGTTTGCTACCCTTCCGGGAGCTCGCTGCTAAAAGTGGCTGGGAATCAGCAAAAGAAAGTTATAATATATAAATATATATATATATAGGTGGAGGGAGTTTCAAGATCAGTATCCCCATGTTCATTAAAGATGCTCCGTGCTTTTCCCAGCCTCTTCAAACACATCTGTTTCATTCTGCAATAGTGTGTCAAATCTCTCACTGTAATAATCTTCGACTCACGACTACCATATAATTCATAAACCCCAGTCCATATCTCCCACCATCTTTGTGCGTGCAAAAATCTCTACCAACAATGTCCTTTATAACAAGCACTCACCTGCTGTAATTAACAAAAAGACAAAAGCATTTGTCTTCCTGATTTCAGCTCTCTACAAGCCAAGCAGTACAGAGCTCATGTAGTTCCACAGAGTTGGCGGTGGACATCAGCCACCAACTCTGGGGAACTGGGATCAGGAGAAAAGAAGGATCTACCCATGTTTGTTTGATTACTAACTACAATGCTGATTCTCAGGCCATCAAAAGAATGATTTGTAAACACTGGCATCCTGTTAGATCTGGTCCGGTGTATGTTGCTGATTTGCCATTAAATCCCTCTGTCACATACAGGAAATCACCCTCCTCGAAGGACATGCTAGTACATAGTTGTATAATCCCACAGAAGGAACGAGGGGGTGGCTTACTGAACAGTGGGGATTTTACAAATGTGGCCACTGTAAGGCTTGCAAAACAAGTAAAAATGTGAAACGTACTCGTTATCTACTGGGAAAACAAGACACATTAATAAACTCATGACACGCAGTAGTGATTTCTGAGTTTTTGTACTGGTATGCCCTTGTGGCTTACTATATATAGGAAGCTTGTAATTTCCCCAAAAAAGGGTGTTGGAACACATGAGGGCCTTTAGGAATGCTGATCAGAGTTATCCTGTGGCAAGACATTGGTCCCTGGTGCAGAAGCAGAATACTAATGATTTATCTTTCTATGGCATTGGCAGGGTTGTGCTCAACAAACGAGGAGGAGACAGGGAGAAGAAACTCAGGATCATGGAATCGGAATATATAATTTGGTTGAACAGTTTTACACCAGGAGGACTGAATTCAGATGGGGAACTTTTTGTTCATATTGGCTAGAAAGTATTTGTTGCAACTGTAATTTTACGGAGAGTGGAAGAAAATATCCATGTAGAAGTTGAGCTATATGTTTGTTTTGCTTTCCCTGGACTTTAATTGTGCACCTTCCTATATGTTAGTTTTTTATTAAAAAAAATGTCTTGTTGGAAAAGATGAATATTGGTTGATGAGGCATTGACAATGACAATTAATAGAAGGACTTTTGTTATCACATTGAGGGAGGGAATGATGCTCACTTTGTAAAGTATTAGGCAATTTGGCCATGGAGGAGTTACCAGATTATGAAAATTTGATGGGCAGGCCTTGTTGATAAATTTGATGACAATATTATTATGAAGTAAAGTTTAGCTTACGAAGTGTTATGCCACTTGGCCATGATGGAATCATTGGACAATGTATCGATGAAAATTAGGAACATCACATCCTTTAAATTGTATTTTATTATTATTAATTAACAATGTTTGTTTTGTTCTCAGAAACTTTTGGGAATCTCCTTACTAATTTTCTAATATGAGAGACATGTAAAGTGAGTCTGTCTCTTCATAGGTCATGAATGGCGATAGTCTATTTCTCATTTCATTTCCTAAGGATATTGTAAGCATGTTTTTAAAGGCATCGTATAGATAGAAACACGTAACTGAATAAACTGTCTTTACTTAACCCCGGTCCTGGAGTGCATTCTTTGGTGTCCGTAGGACTTTTACAGTGCTTTGGATTTATGTTAGTGGTTTTCCGGCTTCCCACAAATACACACGATCTTGCAAGGTGGAAGTGATCAGCATCAGCTGGATGGTGTAAATATACAGGACTCTGTGACATGGACCCCATTGGAATGCAATGTAGTTAATGGCAGGTTTTAAGGGTCATCTCAAGGAGAAGGTATAAAAGGTGATAGCCGCATTTAGTTACAATATAAATAATTTGTTGAAGGTACCACTCTAATTTTAGGAATTATCATATGTTCTAAGGTGATTTTATGCTGTGAAAAAGCCTTCTGCTGTGATTTCATGAATCGTGTTTGAGAGAAAACTGTTTTCTCATGATTCTCCCATAAAGGTTATGGAAGGTACTCCAGAAGCTAAACTGAGAGAATATTTTCTGTAAATTCATACTCTTTCTCAGTCATTTGAGAATGAAGTCTGACAATCTTAGTAAAACATGTACTTCTAACAGGAGCAGCCTGTGAGATGATTCGCTTGTGTTCTACTGCAGCCTCACAGAATGTTCTAAAGAACAACTAGAGCGCTAACAGTCTTACTTATGACAAACCTGAAGCCATCTTGATTGAATCAAACTGGTGAAACTTAAAACATTTAATTTAGAAAGGAACAAAATGAAGGGGTTCATTTTGTTATAGAAATGGTAATTAGTGCTGTAGAAAGAAAAATTAGGAAATGTGTTAAGTGAGTTCTCAAATATCTTCTTCTTCTATTTCATTAAAGCATTCTTACATGCAGACTGAAACATGCATTTTCAATGCCAGCAGCAGACTGCCAGTAAACTTCATGATGATAAGCAGCTTTGCTACAGTGTTCTAATGAGCAACTAAAGTGCTAACATTCTGAATTCATGCCAATATTGTGGCACATCTGAATGCCATCTTGATGGAATCGAAGAGGGGAAAAAAAAGACATTTCTACTGAGGATACCTCAGAATCACAAGTGTCACTCAAGTGTAGCCCAAGTATAGCCCAATGACGAAGTGTGCAAAACACTTCATTTGTTGGTTTTTTTTTTGCAGTTTTATATAGCGCAGACTTGACCCAAAGGTATTAGAGTGCTTTGCATGAGCATCAGTTACGTTACACAAGGACACATTAATTTTGGTTTTAGACTTGGGGAGATTATGGGCCTGATTTAGATCTCTGCAGAGGGATTACTCCATCCCAATGGTAATGGATTTCCCGTCCTCCAAAATCTAAATACTATTGCCCTCTATGGCATTTAGATTTCGGCAGACAGGATATCCGTCTGCGTTGCGATGGAGTAACCCGTCAGCCGAGGTCTAAATCAGGCTCTGAGTGATTTGCCCAGAATCACAGGATTTCGAGCTTACGACGAAACTCGAACCTTGTTTCCCAGTTTCAAAATAGCATAGGGGCAGGGAATCAGATAACAGAGAGCAGGAGGGACATGGACAGGGACACCAAACTAACCTTACAGGACACGTCAGGGGCTGCAGCAAGACAATACGCCACACAGGGCAAGCAGGATGGTAGTGCAGCACAACAGATAATAGAAAGCAATGGGGGGGACAGGTCATGCACATGGACAACAGAAAGCAGAGGGGAAAGAGGCAAGGGCAGCAAGCTGCCCATACCAGATAGATGGGAGGGACAATTGCAGCATAACAGATCATGAAGGGCATGAGGAAGGGGACGGGGCATGACAACGGACCAGAAAAGGCAGAAGGGAGGGGATAGGGGCCTGCGCATGGAAAATGGAGAGCAGGGGGCAAGGGGTCAGGGCAGGAGAAGCAAGCTGACCATGGAGGGCAAGCAGAAGGGGCACTGGAAGCACAACACCCAATGGAGGGCAACAGGGAGACTATAATGGTAAACACACAGACAATGGTGGAAAGGCGGGAGTGGCTCAGGGTCAGCAAGCCGACCACACAGGGCCGGTTGGGAGGGGCTGTGGCAGCACAAAAGACCACACATGTCAAGCTGGAGGGTTATTGGCAGCACAAGGACCATGGTGGGCGAGAAGGAGGGGCAGGAGCATGCACAAAGTGGCAGGGACAGGCGGCAACCATCTGACCATGCTGGGCAGGTGAGAGGGGCAGTAGATGCTAAACAGAACACCCAAAGTAGGTAGGACGGGCAGTGGCAGGTCAGTGGAACATGGTGGGCAAAAAGGAGGGTGCAGGGGTATGCACACAGATATGAGAGGGCAGGGGGAAGGGGTGTAGGGGCTAAGCTAAACACAGAGACTAAGAAGGAGGGCAATGATATGGCATAGAATTTGAAAACAGCGAGTAGAAGTGGGCAGGGACATCAAGCTAAATGGAGGGCAGTGGCAGCCAGACCATACAGGGCAGGAGAGAGGCGTCTGGTGCTTGCACTAGGACAACAAAGGGTATAGAGGAGGTAGATGAGGCAGCAAGCTAATTGTTCAGGGCAGGAGGGAAGGGCAGTAGCAGAACAACAGCCACACAGGGCTGTAATGAGGGAGCAGGGGCATGGATTTGGACAATGGATAGCAAGGGGGGTGCAGGAGCAGCAATCTTTGATACAGGCAGCACAATTCCAGCCCAGGCCCTGCATCTATACTGTATATATGTGTATGTGTGGGAAGTAATCTACTATTATGACAACTGAATTTGAGTTCAAGATAATGTCTAATAATTTAATATTATTGCTGATCCAGTGTGAACCTAGTAGAGTGATTATGCACTGAAAGGCATTGTAAGGATGATGGTGGGAAAATGGCTTCCAAGGAATTCTAGGATGATGACTGTGTCAGCGTTCTAGTGATTAAGGGACATTGGAAATAAAGTATGGACAGTTATCTTGTGTATGTATAAAAAATGAGCCATCATGAATTGAACATAGGCTCAGTTGAGGGCGTCTTGCTGAAATGTGCTGGCCACAATTGTTCCTTAATTGTACCTTTGATGCAGTTTTATTTTCCATTCACAAGAAATAAACCTACTTTTCTGCACTGCAAACTGGGTGTTCTCTTGCATCATGATCTATGCCATTGCTGGAGGGAACTGGCTGCAGCGTGGAGCGTGATAAGTCTGATACTTCTCGATACTTTTATTGCGGCAAGAGTGACAGACGCATTTCAGCATAACGAAGTGCCTTTGTCAATTACCATGTTTCTTTTCACAACGACAATGTAAGTAATCACATGGAACAGGTTCCTTAACAAACATAACAGACAGACTGTACTTTTTAGGGAGCCAGGTGCATGCAACATTATTATTTTAGCGCAATCAAAAAAATAATAATCAACGCTTCCGAATACTTACAGGGAATTAAATTACCTCAGGCAGCCCCGGGGGAGAAACATATTGCTACCTTGGTAGTTCATGTCTTTATTACCAACCACACAATGACCCCGAGAGGTTACACTGCATTTCCGTCCTTCTAGTTAACATCACTACATTGGCTGACTCAGGTCGCCCAGTCCAGCCCTACTGGGCAACAGAACATTCCCAACACGAATACTTAGGGGAAAGTAGCTCTACCCTTCTCCCCTATATGCAATGGAGCCCAAGTGGGCTGTCTGGACATCTCTTCCGGTGCACTAATGCTAATATTTTAACATAACACAAATACACTTATAAATAAAAAAAATAAAAATGAAATTCAACATCCCCCTGTTACTTGAGGACTTACCCTCCCAATCATTTCAAATTAACAACAACATAACCTTAACTGTAGTGTGTACTGGTCCAAATACCAAGAAAGATATAAAAGCTCTTCTGTCTCACTCCTTTGGTAATCCCCCTGGAACACATTCTCCGAAGAAAATAAAGCAAATGTTAACAATCCCATAGCTGCACATTCTCCTAACTTTCTACAGTCAATTTACTGGTGTTTTGGGACGTTTTTGACTATAGTTATTTTAGAAGAGGAGACTAATAATAGTAATAGTCTAATTCCTTTGTGGGTGAGTCTGTGCGGAAATCTTCACATATAAAAGGGGCGCAAAGGCGTTGCGCTCCCTAGGTAGGTTTGTGAGTAGCATTTGCACCATACTGTAGTAATATACTACACACTGCAAAATTCAATTCGTGAATACACCTCTCTAATCTTCAATAAGTCTTCTGTGACATATCCTTCATGTCTATGTACCTCATTTCAGCAATGACACATTTTCTCCACCAGTGACCTTCCCCTTCACTTCGTGTGTGACATTTTCCGAATTCACTTTTCGGTGATTTTGCGCTTGTTGGGACTGCGATGTGTAGACTGCAGATCTGTAGTCCAAGCGAAGAGTAATGGTTATAAAGTAATTTGCTAGTCAATATATAGTTTATTGAACACTACGTTAGCAAACAACGTTTTGAGGGAAAAATTGGTTGAATGAACATTCTATTCGAGGATATTTTATGCTGCTAAAGACGATGTTGGTATTTTTGGTGGTGCTTCTCGAAATGACTTATGTTCGGACCATGGAACAGGTTTTGTCAATAATGGAAGAAAATGATTTTGAATGGATTTTTAAGTCATATTCAAACATAGTTAGACCGGGGTTCTGCAAAATTTAGTGTCTGAAATATATAATTAAAGACGATGGCATTCTGCGCTAGCATAGGCTGAGGATAATTCCTTTTAGCATGCTAAAGAACTCACCAAGAATTTAAGAATTTTAAAAAGCATGTTTGAAGAAGGTATTCTATGAAATGTTTGTTGATGTCATGCAGGAAATGGTGAACTGATGATAACTATTTATTTAGATGATGTTGAGGCCACACATTATTATTCCTCATTCACCTCGACAATCACTCTGCTGGGAGACACACAGTGGGTTTTCCAACCAGCAATAGGGACTGATCAGTGCTGTCAGATTTAAAAAAAACTGTTGATGTGCTTGGTTCATAAGAGTCTCTTTGCTCTGCTGGTGCTCCTTCTGACTGCAGTATTTGACACCATTGACATCAGTGATCAAAAGATGGTTCTGGATCGGCTAGGCACAGTAACCACGGAGACAGGCAAGTTGATGGAATGGTGGGGTGACTTTCTTTGTCACAGGTAGCTCCATGCTTGGCAAACTGTGGTGTTCCTCTTGACTCTGCCTTCTTTTCCATTCATTTTAGCATCCACTTTCTGGTTGAAAACCAATTCTTTGACATATTAGACTTGCCCTTTGGTCCCCTAGCATCCTGCCTCTTGGAGTTACCCTGAGCAACTGGAGCCCATAAGTTTGTTTGGCCACAGTTTAATTGCAGTGACTCCATATTTTTGGGTATCCCAGACAAAGTTCTAATCCGGCTGTAGAAGATTGATTTTAAATCTATGCAACAAGAGAGAACTATACCACTAAATATCACATCTTCCTCGATTTGTCAGGTCCTGCATTAGCTCCCTCTTAAACAAGAACAGTGTTTAGTGGCATAGTAGCTGGGGCCCAAGTATTTCACCACTCGCAGCAAATAATGGGAGGTGAAGCCATGATAGCCATTGTAAAGAGATTGAGGGATGTGCTACCCACAAAGGATGATATCGGATGCCAAGCAATTTGACAAATGCTTAAATAACTACATAATCATGGATTGTCAATTATAAAGATTTTGATTGAAAAAACGCAAAAGCCTTGATACCACCAGGTTTAGACTTTACTAAAGGGAATAATGGGGACAACAGACCCTAGCCTCCCAGAGCCTCATCTGTTCCAAGACTTGGCTTATCATATGGATTTTTTAATGAACTCTGAAAATTAACCCACAACCCCAACAAGTGCAGATGAAATCGGATAGTATAAAGTTGCCCAAATCAATCATGGTCCCTTTGTCAAGGAATCCCAACCATGCTCATTTCACATATTGTACTTTCAGTGGATGATGCAAGGGCTCAAAGGACCAGAGCAGAACCAGGGAGTTGCCTTTCAGTCAAAAAGTGAATGTATTTATAAAGTACTTGAGAACCGCCATCTCGCTTTGGAAAATACAGGATCACATTAGGTCACTGCCAGTGCCAGGGCACATAAAGTCTCTCTCTTTGTTCCACGTTTCCCTCTCCCAACCTTGTTGCCCTTTCGCTACTCTTTTTACTCAACCTCATATCCATCATTTATCCAATTATGTATCTCTTCTCCGATGTGATGATCATGCTTCAAGGTGGTCATGGGCTCTCAACGTAGGCCCATGACCCCGTGTGTATGCATCAACCTACTTGTCACAGTCTAAGTGTCACCATGCCATACCATGCCCTCCTGGTTCTTCCTCACTCATGAACCATTGGTTGAGTTGTGAAAGAAACTTCACACATGTGCTTAGCAACAATATCCACTATTTAACAGCTCTAAAGGGATTTGCACAGCAGCAGCCTTGATATAGCCTAGTTGAGGATATGTGCTGGCCGGACTGATTGCGAATGGCAGCGAATGGCAATCAGAAAGGGCGATGCTTGAAATAAACTTTATTGAAAACTCAAGGCTGCAGCATCTTATAAACAGTGATTGATGAGAGGCATGAACTCAACTATAGTAAAACTAGCTAGAGTCAAATATGTACCTGATTTAAAAGAAAATCAATGACTACAAAGCAGTCCACGGACATTAGAAGCAACAACATAGCAGTGCAAATTAATTTCAACCCCAGTGCACTGTTTGCACATTCTCACAATGATCAACGTAGAAAGAAGGATGAAATCCCGCATTTTTAAGTGGCATGAACTACTGCAGAGGTTTAGTGTCTCTACTGCAAAGCAACGCATTGGTAAATGTAAGGGCACTGAAATCCTAGGGGATTAGTTGTAGCTTGCTATTACAAGTCAGCACACTGGAAAACAGAAACATATGCTTTAATATGAGAGCTACACGGCTAAAACTTCAACTCACGCTAATTTAAGGCCTATGGGTTCTAATGCAATCTTCGTAGGTGTTAACATATTCAATTAATCATAATGCAAGCAATTATTTCTTACAGTCGACATTAGTTTATGTGTACAATAGTAAGTTTACACTTATAATCATGTTAAGAATACATTTAAGCAATTAATATTTTATGATCGTTTTTATATGCAGCATTGTTAGATATTTATATAAGCATTTCACATCTAATATATGTAATATTTAAACTATACTCTCTCAGTCCCTCCTCTGATGACGCTCGTCATCACACAAATCTCTCTTTTGACTTTTAATTTTTTAATTTTTCACCTTGCGCATAATGCACATTTCAACATCCTGGCCTTTATGTGAACTTTCCCAAATTTCATTAAACATTTTCTCTCTTTCACTTTCTTCATTTCTCCTGGTTCTTGTGGTCCAATTTCTCTTTATTTTGTAATTGATTTTGCATGCCCCCCATAATCCTAATAGACAGACCAGGACAATTAATAGACCCAGCAATATTTTTGCAAGTACCCCATTCCAAATGTGGGTAAACCAGCTCCCCACTCTGGCAATTCCCTTTCCAAATTTCTCCCAAACACCGAGTTCTTTCAAGTCCTTCAAATCTGTACTATCTCTAGTAAGGCTAGTAAGCATACTTCTAATCTTCTTACTGTTATTTGGTATGAATGAACAACATTGAGCATCTTACAGACCAATCCACTCTTGGCTAAAAGAATGTCTAAAGCAAGCCGCTTTTGAAGAGTCATAGCCCTTTGTGCAGCAAGTTCAGTATCCATCAGGAGTATAGCCCCTGTAAAATTTGTCAGCATGTTATCCACTATAGTAGACAACTTTTGAATCTTCACAGAATTCAAGATAACCCCTACTGATGGGATTATAGCTCCAAATATATCACCAATGACAGCCGCCACTGATTCTCGTTTTTGTCTGGGATGTTGTAATTCAGACGTCTTAGGTATTTGCTTTAGGTCATCAATTTGGTAAAGCTTTGGGAATACTATCCCCAAATAACATGTCCCATACCATCCCTTAGGGAGACGGTAATAAGCATTTAGCCCACAGATGTAATAGATTCCAGGAATCGCTGGATCTCGTCCATTTAGCATAAAGGTCCATTTACTCTGAAACAAAAACACATGCCTGCATTCACTCGTTCCCACAAACAAATTGTCCTGTTCAGATTTTGGCCTATATATACAAAGCCTACCTACATGTAATGCATCTATAGCTAATTTGCCTTGTGTCTTGATTGCAGTGTAAGCATAATCATTTGCGTATGTGCGTTTCTCTAATCCTTTTTCTAATCTTTCTTTTAATGCTTTGCGTCTATCATCTGTGTGATCTAAGAAGCTTTTCTCTACAGGCCATAATAAGCAAGTCAAATTATTGCGGTGTGCATAGGCAGTTCCAAATGTAAGCGTCGGCTCAAAGAATCCCCTAACTATTTTTTTATCATGTTCCTTAGCTAACTTGCTCAAAAATTCAATCACAGGCACAAAAGAAAACACAACCTCCAAATTTGAATAAAAATATTGCACATGCTCTTGATTATAGAATCTTGTAATAGCAAGCTACAACTAATCCCCTAGGCTAAAGGGAGGCTATGATAAGTAACTCCCTCCTGCACAGATGAAGGAATTTTAGTACATACATAACAATCTTTCGCATCCATAGTTTCCACATACTCGTTTAATAAGCGATAGAAGACATTAGTAGAAAGTTCCCCTTTTGCATTAGTTCCCTCATGCATGTGTCTTGCATCTTGCTCAAATCTCTCCCACGGTGTTATTGTGGTAGTTTCAGGTTTTGAAGTAGCGTTAATAGTTTCTTTCTCTATCCAGGGCATTCCTACAATCACTCCCACAATTATTACTGCACACACAACACCTATTATAAGACCTAACCAACCACACACCTTACTTCCCTTGCTACTATTTCTATTGTAAGCCATGTTTATATAGAATCAGACAGTAGAGCAACAATCAACAAGAGGATAGTTCAAATTTTTCTAGCTTTCTTCGTTTAATTACAATGTCTTCACTCACTCCAGGACCTCTTGTCAAATTTGGTTAGCAGCTTGTCGTAATCAGGTTTAAAGTCAATCCAGTTTTTAGTGTCACTTCCGGTAGTTTATAATGTCTCTTTCCAGTTTCAAAATGTTCCAAACTTAACCAGGCTTCCCTCTGATTCATTCAGGTACCATAGTATTGGCCTGGTATTTCTCGATCAAAGCAGAATGCTAGAAATTCTTGTTGCCATTCAGAAGTTGTAGCATATGCCCATTCAGGACCCGTATATCTTCTGTTTGCGATTCTTTTTCTCTTTAACCTTCGCTCACCCTGTTGTTCTCCTTCACTCAGATCATCCACTCTAGATGTATTGTTCTCTTCAGTTATTGTGTCATTTGATACATCTCTTATCTTGAAGAGTGGCTTATCTGGCCAGTTGTCGCCTCTATGGGTCTTTTCTCGATGTGTCCTTTCAGGACGTTGGACTTTACCCTCCTCTTGTGATATGGTGTTTTCTCTTGATGGACCTGCAACTGATTCAGGAGGTTCTGATACGTTCTGATTCCTCTTTACAATTTCTCCTTCTTCTTCTTCTTCCGGTTCTGTGCCGGGTTCGAACTCTAGCCTGTATCCGTCTGCTTCTGGGAGAACCTCTCCTTGACTTAGTTCTCCTGTCGCTTCTTCTGAGATAGGCACTCTGTCACCTCTCTCAAACTCATTAACTGTTTGAGGGACAAGGCTGTTCTCAGTGGGCTCTCCGGTAGTCTCAGTTTCTTCTTGACTGTTCTCTGGCTCTGAGACTTCTCTTTCTAGAGTTGTTGTGCCGGAAACTTCAAGTTCCTCATCAACAGGACACGTTACCCTTTTTGTATGACTGGCATGTATCCAGTTGGGAACCCCGGCACACTTTACGGCAGTAGTAGTCGTCAATATTACTTGATACGGCCCTTTCCAACGTGGTTCTAGACACAATTTTCTCACGTGCTTTTTGACAACCACCCAGTCACCGGCTTGAAGAAAGTGGCCTGGATATTCGATCGGTGGCAAAGTGTTAGCTTCCACCTGGTGAGAGAAAGAGCGAATCACATCAGCCAAACCTCTGCAGTAATCCAACACCATATCATCTATAATATTCACTAGTGCATTTGCAGGTACTGCTGGTAATCTCATAGCTCTGCCCATGAGGATTTCATGGGGGGATAGTCCAGTTTTCTTGTCTGGGGTATTTCTCATTGACATCAGCACTAGAGGCAAGGCATCTGGCCACTTCATGTTAGTTGCTGCACACATTTTTGCCTTTCTCGATTTCAAAGTACCGTTCATTTCCTCTACTAGTCCTGATGCTTCGGGGCGATAGCTACAATGCAGCTTTTGTTCAATGTTGAGTGCAGCACACAGGAGTTTAATCACATCATTGTCGAAGTGTCTACCCCTATCTGATTCTATAGAAACTGGAAACCCGAACCTTGGTATCAGTTCCCTGAGTAGGAGTTTGGCTACTGTAAGGCTGTCATTTCTACGTGTGGGATATGCCTCAATCCAATGACTGAAAACACACACAATCACCAACACATACTTCAGTCCTCCACAAACAGGCATTTCAATGAAATCCATTTGCATTTTGTTAAATGGACCTCCAGCTCTTCCAATATGGCTAAAGTTACCACAGTTCCCTTTCCTGCATTCATCTATTGACAGATAATGCATCTGTGACAAGTAATTTCTGCGGCATGTTGGAATTTTGGGTTAAACCAATCAATTTTAAATGACCTGATCATGGCGTCTCTTCCCAGGTGGGCTTGCCCATGAAAGAGCCTGGCAAATTGTGACAGGAGACTGTTTGGCAAAACTAATTTTCCTTCCTCTGAAACCCATAAATCATCAGCTCTCTGTACACATTGCATTCTTTGCCAAGAGCGTTTTTCTTCCTTACTTGCACAGCTTTGCAGTGTTTTTAGTTCGTCCAATGTGTCAACTACCCGCAATGCTAGGTTTAAACATGTGTCATTCTCAGTTTGTGGTAACAATTCCCATTGCTCCTTGAACGATATATAGTTCAATGCGTAGAATCTTGCGACTTGATCTGCATAGCCGTTTCCCATGGACACAAAGGGGGTCATTCTAACTCTGGCGGGCGGCGGAGGCCGCCCGCCAGAGTTCCCTCTCCAGAACACCGCTCCGCGGTCAGAAGACCGCCGCAGTGATTCTGTGTTTCCCGCTGGGCTGGCGGGCGACCGCCAGAAGGCCACCCGCCAGCCCAGCGGGAAACCCCTTTCCACGAGGAAGCCGGCTCCGAATGGAGCCGGCGGAGTGGGAAGGGTGCGACGGGTGCAGTTGCACCCGTCGCGAACTTCAGTGTCTGCTAAGCAGACACTGAAATTCTTTGTGGGGCCCTCTTACGGGGGCCCCTGCAGTGCCCATGCCATTGGCATGGGCACTTCAGGGGCCCCCAGAGGCCCCACGACACCCCATACCGCCATCCTGTTCCTGGCGGCCGAACCGCCAGGAACAGGATGGCGGTATGGGGTGTCAGAATCCCCATGGCGGCGCAGCAAGCTGCGCCGCCATGGAGGATTCCTTAGGGCAGCGGAAAACCGGCGGGAGACCGCCGGTTTTCCCTTTCTGACTGCGGCCAAACCGCCGCGGTCAGAATGCCCTCAGGAGCACCGCCAGCCTGTTGGCGGTGCTCCCGCCGACCCCGGACCGCCGGGGTCGGAATGACCCGCAAAGTCTTGTGATCTAATGTGAGCACTGCATTTTACCACGGCAATTTCAAGTGGTAACTGAATCGCATGCAACAAATCCTTTATTTGTTCACCATTTTTCACAGGAGAACCAGATGAGGTCATAAAACCCCTCTGTGACCAAAGCTGGCCAAAATCATGTACGATTCCGAATCTATATCTGCTGTCAGTATAGATAGTGACTTTCAAATTTACAGCTGCGTGGCATGCCTTAGTAAGGGCGATTAGTTCTGCCACTTTTGCGGAAAACACTCTTTCGAGCCAGGAGGCTTCGACGATGCCAGTTATAGTACATACCGCATAACCAGCTCTCAGTGTTCCGGCAGAGTCTCTAAGACAGGACCCATCAACAAACATGATGCAGTCATTTTCTTTCAATTGAGTGTCCTGAATATCTGGACGAGGTTTGGTACACAATTCAGTCACCTCAAGACAATCATGTTCAAATTCTTCCCCATCTTTGATTTCAGTATTTTCATTTGGAAGCAAAGTTGCCGGGTTCAGTACAGTGCATCTCCTAAGCGTGACATTCAGTGATTCCAGTATGATCGTCTCATACCTAGTAAGACGTGCATTTGCCATGTGCTGAGTCTTAGTTCGAGTTAACAGAATTTCAACTGAATGTGTAACCATTACTGTTAGAGGGTATCCCATGACTATGCCTTCACATTGTAAAAGGCTCTGGCCAACTGCAGCAACTGCACGCAAACAACCCGGTAAGGCTGCTGCGACAGGGTCCAAGGTAGCTGAAAAATATGCTACAGGGCGATTTGCATGTCCGTGGACCTGTGTTAAGACAGACAAAGAACAAGCATCACGTTCATGACAAAACAACAGAAATGGTTTCTCGTAGTCTGGCATTCCCAGTGCTGGTGCCCTGCACATGCATTCTCTCAATTCCATAAATGATTCGAGCTCTTCTTTTGACCAGGTTATAGTATATGGCTCATTCTTGATTTCCTTTCCTGTCAGTTTTATTAATGGCTTTGAAATTATTGAGAATTTGGGTATCCACTGGCGACAGTAGCCCACCGTTCCCAAAAACATCCTGACATCTCTTTTTGTTGTTGGAGGGTTGATTTGCAAGACAGCTGTTATTCTTTCTTTTGATATTCTTCTGGAACCCTTCTCAATCAAATTTCCCAAATATTTCACCTCCTTCTGACAGTATTGTAGTTTTCTGGGTGACACCTTATGTCCATTCTTTCCCAGATGATTCAGTAATGCAATGGTATCATACTTGCAACTGTCCCTTGTTTTGGACGCGATTAGCAAATCATCAATGTACTGCACAAGAGTTGAATTAAAAGGCAGCACCAGTGGCTCCAAATCCTTCTTCAATATTTGATTGAAGATGGATGGTGACTCAGAAAACTCTTGAGGAATTCTACACCAACTGTACACCTTATCCAGGAATTTGAAACTGAACAAAAATTGACTGCCCTCATGAAGAGGTATTGAAAAGAAAGCTTGTGACAGGTCTACTACGGTAAACCATTCAGCATCACAGGGGACCTGAAACATGATTACTGCTCGGTTGGGCACCACAGGGCAACACTTTATCACAATTTCATTTATTTTTCTCAGGTCCTGCACAATTCAAACTTTTCCACAAGGCTTCTTTAACCCCATTATGGGAGAGTTACATGGACTGCTCAAAACCTCTTTCAGAACGCCCTGTCTGAGAAAGTCTGCAATTATTTGTGACACTTCGATAAGAACATCTTGGGTCATGTGGTATTGTGGCACTTGTGGGAACTTTGGTTTTATCTGAACTTTAACTGGTTCTACTCCTTTTATCAATCCTACTTCTTTCCCAGTTAAGTCCCACACCTTTTCTGTTACTGTTCCTTGTAGTTCGACAGGTAAGTCGATCAAGGTATGCACTGGGAATAAAGTAATCAGAGGATAGCCCTCATTTGTTCCTGCTTCTTACTGAAAAATTTGACTTTCATCTCCTTCATCATCACTATTTGTCTGTACCTCAATTCCATCATTGGAACAGGTAATTGAGCATTTTGTCTTGCACAGTAAGTCTCTTCCCAGTAGGGATAACGGACTTGAATCACATACTACAAACCTATGTAGTCCCTGGAAGTTGCCAATCTCAACCTGCACTGGATCTGTAATCGGGTTGGTCAGATACTGATTTGCTACTCCAACCACTCGTATGGTGCCCTGACAGTGGCAATCTCGGAACTTATGCACTTCTGACTGTAGAGCGTGTGGCTCCTGTGTCAACCAGAAATGAAACCTTATACCCCTTCACCTTTCCCTCGACGTATGGGCCTCTCTGATCTACCTCTAAGGATGCTGCAAGCCTGCACTCTTCACTGTCTGAGCTGTCATCTGACCAATCTTCATTCATGCCATTTTCACCTCGTAATGGGAACTGTTGTACAGTATTGTTTTGATTTGTTACCTGGCTTGTGACCTGCTGAGGAAGCATCACCTGTTGCTGTCCCATCGGAGCCATTGGTATTTGCATTTGCTGTCTAGGCACCATAGGAATCTGCTGCTGCACTGGTTGCATTTGTATTGACTGAAAACGCGGCATTTGCATCTGTTGCATGGGCTGTACCCCTTGCATTTGTACCAAGTTGTTCTGAAAAGTTGGGTTCTGATGTCTTATTTTTGGGCCTCGTGAATTTTGTAATGCGCCAACATTAGTGCTCTGCTGAACTGCACCATCCTGTACCATATTCGGGCACTCCCGTTTCCAGTGCCCCACGCCCCTGCACGCGTGACATGGTGACATCTTCTTTACCCCTTGCGTGTCATTTTGAATTACAACAGTATTCATGTCTGAACTATGGTTCACAAACCCTCGACCCCTCCGTTGGGTCTGAAACACACCATTCATTTGCGGTTGTTGCTGTATCATCTGTTGAACTCCATTTCCCTGTATTCCTGCCTGTGCAGCCCTTATCTGCATCACCATCACCTTTTCCTTCAACTTTTTCTGTTTTAACTCAATCTCATCACTACAGTACTTTGCATACTGCAACACCTCATCAATCGGTTTAGCTTGCCAACAAATCAAATGATTCTTAATCATTTGGCTAACTTCTGGTCTCAATCCTTCGACGAATCTGAACACAAGGTGGTTCATGTCCTTTGGTTCAATAGTCTCAGTACCACTGTAGTGGTTAAATGCTTTTAACAATCTCTCGTAATAAGCATGTATTGACTCTTTAACCTCTTGAGAGGTCCGGTCGATTTTCTGCCAGTCAGTCACTTTCGGCAAAACCTTTTGTTTCAAAAACTCAATCACTCTATGATAATATTTCATCACCTCTTCAGAAGGTGCTCCAGTCACCTTATCCCTTGCTGCTTCTTTTGTCGGCCAATCAACGCCTCTCTTGCACTCGAGCCACAAATCAGGCGGAACAATGATCTCAAACAAGATGTTCAAGTCTTCCCAAAGACACTTTGCAAGTTTCACAAACCTATCTGTTTGTTGATACCACTCGATCAGCTTCTCTCTCAATCTGGGATAATCATTAGTAAAAGATAGAATATCTCCTCTAGTCCAAGACACATGAACTAAAACACCACCAGCTGTCTCTCTCATAGGTAATATTTTTACTGATTCCAAATCAGGTGAGGTCTTGGCTTGATTAGACCCTGGGCTGTCACCTTTTCCCTTATCTCTTTTCTTTGCCCATCTGCCTTCCCATTTTTCCAGTGCACCCCAAATTTGTGCGTTTTGCAACAGTTCTCTCAAATGTGCCTTCATTCCTGCAGACCTCATATGCTCAAAATCTTTTGAATCAAAATCTAATCTGTAACTTCTTTTCAAATGTTTAGTGTTTCCAATATCAATATTGTATTTGTCTGCTAAATTTGCTAATCTCTGATGTACTTTGCCTACCTCTTTGGTAATTTTGGGGCATAAGTATCTCAATTCTGCCTCTGTGTAGGACTCCAATCTATTTACTCCCATTGTCCCTTCTACCAACTCAGCAGCTTCCGCCCCTAATCGTACAAAGTTCAAGTACTCATCTTGTTTTTCTTTCTCTGGTTCGACTGTAACCACTGAGGTTTTCTGTGAAGTATAAGTTTTTTCTAACCATTTATTTAACTGTTGAACTGTAAAACCTTGCAGTGAAATGTTCCCTGCATGCATCATTGGGGAATGTGAGGTATTCGTACTCATGGTTTGTGGGGTTAGAACTCTCAAACCCGCTTGACGCATCGCTTGGAGAGGTGCTCCTACTGGACTAAGGTCCATTAAGGGCCTAGGCTGTTCAATTACTTGTTCCCCAGGGGCCATTATCTGTGGAGTTCCTATGGACCCTCCTCTTATCGCCTCCTGAGTCATCACTCCCTGATCACACACGCCTGTTTTACCCTGTGCATATAGTGGCACTGGTGGACCGACATTAATGGGTAACGATATAGCGGCAGGTGTCTGACCGGACCCAGACTTCTTGGAGCAGCAACTCCATAGGTCTGTTCCAATGTACCCGGAACCGGCACTAATGGTGAACCTGCTACAGGGTTGTACCCTGGTATCAGCTGTGATTGTGGTTGAGATATTAATTTCAGAGTTGATTCAATCTGTATTAACTTTGGCTTCGTGTATATCGGGTCTGGCGGCACTATCAAATTCGTAGTTGTCTCAAGCACTGGGACGTCAGGATAGATTCTCTGTATCTGCGGTGGAGACTGCAACTGTATCGATATGTCTGGTGCAGTGGGTACACTGACACCATTCTGTATCGAAGCTGTATCGCTAGCCTGTGCCGTATCAGTAACTCCCTTTTCCTGCGTCTGGTTCCCAGGATCCAAGCTAGTACTTGGAGCATTGTCGCTCACCGCTTATGGTGACGGGCGATCATGTAATAATCTGTAATAATCTGTCCATAAATTCCTCATCGCCTGAATCATCTTCCTCTTCCCAAGATCTTTTATTCTCTTTAGATTTCCCTGAATCTTTGTCGGTTTTACAGGATGCTTTCTTTCCCTGTGTCTCTTCACCCTGTGATATTGCTGGGAATAATTTTATCCCATCAACAATCCACCTTCTCCACATTTTGCTCTCGTTATCCCATCTAGCCTCTGCATAAGATTTTTCTGCCCTCTGCAGTCTTCTCTGAAACCTTTCTTGTTTATGTTTAAGTGCCATCAAGTCCCAAATTGCCAAAGCCTCATACTGAGCTGGTCTCGGAGGTGGTTTCTGTGTACATAACATCCACCTCAAGTTTTCAAGAATCCTCGTATTGAATGTTCCATATTCTGGAAACGCTAAACATCCCTCCTTTTCTGTTAACTTGCGCCACTGTTTCATCCATAAACAACATAAGCGCGACACCCTTCTCTTCCATGACTATATAAGCTGGAGTACCCTAGGGTAGTGTAGGCTCCCCATCGGTTGCAACAATATATATATCTCCTTTCAGAGCGCTCTTAAATGCTTTAACAAAATTCATTTTTGTGATTCTCTTATTTTGTATTCAATCAGAAGTGACTTAGTTCCCAGGACACTCTTCACCCGCCCTTCTCAATCTATTGCCTCTCACGGACGTCAGCCAATCCGTGCGCGACCCCTCTCGACAAGCGACCTATCTCAGCGCGGCACCACTGACGTCACACTCACACACACTGCAGCTGACAAAGTCTTGTGGTTCATCCGCTCCTCACTGAACCTATACAATCTCACATAAACTAATGCGATTATTGCAAGCACTTTAAATGACAACACAAATCTGCCGGTTTACTACAGGAAGGGTAACACATTCGCTTCAGAACTTTACAGAGATTTCACTTGAAGCCTCAGCCGCTACTCTCTCCTTATCAGTTCCCGCATACGCAAGTAGAATTCGACCCGCAAATTCTACTCTCGACTTGTCAATGGCTCATCCTCATGCACTTTAGAACTCACCAAATCTCCATCGAAGGTTTTCATACACACATTTCGACTCAAACTTGGCTTGTCAACCACACCCGATTGACCTATTAAACCGCACAGATTACAACATAAACCACATTTGTCTTCATACTCCGGAGTCTTAGACCTCAACAGGTCCGTACACAACGACCAACCACGTGGATAATTTTTGAGCACCAAGCGCTACATTCACATGAAGTACGCCGACTTCCCTACTCTCATACTTTGGAGTACGCCTACTCCTACTAAACAACACTTAGTTTGGCCTAAATACACACAAATTTTTACAATCACCTGCAAAATGTGTAAGCTTAAGCAAGCGCAGAGACCCTAACCACATACACTATGGCGCTGAGAACATTCCAAACTTATTCAGGCAGGCTCCGAGATCCCGGGAAAGTCATGGTGAACTTAGAAACCCATCATCTCTCCAATTTGCATTATCACAGAAAAACAAATTAAACAATGAATCTCCGTCCTAGGGCCCCCAAGGGCCAAACCGTCGCTCTGCTACCAGAACTGGTAACGCGTCCTTTTATGTCAATTTTATACACATTAGGACTCGTTTTAGGCCGATGAATCTTTTGACCCACTGGTGAGACACCGTAGAACGAGACAACTGATCAATATGTCAAGCAATATATCAATGACGTTATCAACATATATCACCACAATATACTTTACTTTGGATAAAGACATTTATTAAACTGTCGGCGCAACCATGACCTTTCAGCCATGAATAACCACACCTTTATTGGAGTTTTGTGAATTTTATTCCCTATTGATTACCATCTAATAATAGAAGTGTCAATCTCAAAACCAAGAAGCATAAAAGCAAAGTCACAACACAACATCTATGATAAGGCTTCAATAATGCAAAGATCACAAACATAAGAACACCAACATAAGATATGCATAGATCAGAGTGCATAGAATATCATATACGTCTTGCACATGCTCTTGATTATAGAATCTTGTTAATAGCAAGCTACAACTAATCCCCTAGGTTAAAGGGATTCTATGATAAGTAACTCCCTCCTGCACAGATGAAGGAATTTTAGTACATACATAACAATCTTTCGCATCCATAGTTTCCACATACTCGTTTAGTAAACGATAGAAGGCATTAGTAGAAAGGTCCCCTTTTGCATTAGTTCCCTCATGCATGTGTCTTGCGTCTTGCTCAAATCTCTCCCACGGTGTTAGTGTGGTAGTTTCAGGTTTTGAAGTAGCGTTAATAGTTTCTTTCTCTATCCAGGGCATTCCTACAATCACTCCCACAATTATTACTGCACACACAACACCTATTATAAGACCTAACCAACCACACACCTTACTTCCCTTGCTACTATTTCTATTGTAAGCCATGTTTATATAGAATCAGACAGTAGAGCAACAATCAACTAGAGGATAGTTCAAATTTTTCTGGCTTTCTTCGTTTATTTACAGCATCTTCACTCACTCCAGGACCTCTTGTCAAATTCGGTTAGCAGCTTGTCGTAATCAGGTTTAAAGTCAATCCAGTTTTTAGTGTCACTTTCGGTAGTTTATAATGTCTCTTTCCAATTTCAAAATTTTCGAAACTTAACCAGGCTTCCCTCTGATTCATTCAGGTACCATAGTATTGGCCTGGTATTTCTCGATCAAAGCAGAATGCTAGAAATTCTTGTTGCCATTCAGAAGTTGTAGCATATGCCCATTCAGGACCCGTATATCTTCTGTTTGCGATTCTTTTTCTCTTTAACCTTCTCTCACCCTGTTGTTCTCCTTCACTCAGATCATCGACTCTAGATGTATTGTTCTCTTCAGTTATTGTGTCATTTGATACATCTCTTATCTTGAAGAGTGGCTTATCTGACCAGTTGTCGCCTCTATGGGTCTTTTCTCGATGTGTCCTTTCAGGACGTTGGACAGTACCCTCCTCTTGTGATATGGTGTTTTCTCTTGATGGACCTGCAACTGGTTCAGGAGGTTCTGATACGTTCTGATTCCTCTTTACAATTTCTCCTTCTTCTTCTTCTTCCGGTTCTGTGCCGGGTTCGAACTCTAGCCCGTATCCGTCTGCTTCTGGGAGAACCTCTCCTTGACTTAGTTCTCCTGTCGCTTCTTCTGAGATAGGCACTCTGTCACCTCTCTCGAACTCATTAACTGTTTGAGGGACAACGCTGTTCTCAGTGGGCTCTCCGGTAGTCTCAGTTTCTTCTTGACTGTTCTCTGGCTCTGAGACTTCTCTTTCTAGAGTTGTTGTGCCTGAAACTTCAAGTTCCTCATCAACAGGACACGTTACCCTTTTTGTATGACTGGCATGTATCCAGTTGGGAACCCCGGCACACTTTACGGCAGTAGTAGTCGTCAATATTACTTGATACGGCCCTTTCCAACGTGGTTCTAGACACGATTTTTTCACGTGCTTCTTGACAACCACCCAGTCACCGGCTTGAAGAGAGTGGCCTGGATCTCCGATCGGTGGCAAAGTGTTAGCTTCCACCTGGTGAAAGAAAGAGCGAATCACATCAGCCAAACCTCTGCAGTAATCCAACACCATATCATCTATAATATTCACTAGTGCAGTTACAGGTACTGCTAGTAATCTCATAGCTCTGCCCATGAGGATTTCATGGGGGGATAGTCCTGTTTTCTTCTCTGGGGTATTTCTCATTGACATCACCACTAGAGGCAAGGCATCTGGCCACTTCATGTTAGTTGCTGCACACATTTTTGCCTTTCTCGATTTCAAAGTACCGTTCATTTGCTCTACTAGTCCTGATGCTTCGGGGCGATAGCTACAATGCAGCTTTTGTTCAATGTTGAGTGCAGCACACAGGAGTTTAATCACCTCATTGTCGAAGTGTCTACCCCTATCTGATTCTATAGAAACCGGAAACCCGAACCTTGGTATCAGTTCCCTGAGTAGGAGTTTGGCTACTGTAAGGCTGTCATTTCTAAGTGTGAGATATGCCTCAATCCAATGACTGAAAACACACACAATCACCAACACATACTTCAGTCCTCCACAAACAGGCATTTCAATGAAATCCATTTGCATTTTGTTAAATGGACCTCCAGCTCTTCCAATATGGCTCACAGTTACCACAGTTCCCTTTCCTGCATTCATCTGTTGACAGATAATGCATCTGTGACAAGTAATTTCTGCGGCATGTCGGAATTTTGGGTTAAACCAATCAATTTTAAATGACCTGATCATGGCGTCTCTTCCCAGGTGGGCTTGCCCATGATAGAGATTGGCAAATTGTGACAGGAGACTGTTTGGCAAAACAAATTTTCCTTCCTCTGAAACCCATAAATCATCAGCTCTCTGTACACATTGCATTCTTTGCCAAGAGCGTTTTTCTTCCTTACTTGCACAGCTTTGCAGTGTTTCTAGTTCGTCCAATGTGTCAACTACCCGCAATGCTAGGTTTAAACATGTGTCATTCTCAGTTTGTGGTAACAATTCCCATTGCTCCTTGAACGATATACAGTTCAATGCGCAGAATCTTGCGACTTGATCTGCATAGCCGTTTCCCATGGACACAAAGGGCCTGATTACAACTTTGGAGGAGGTGTTAATCCGTCCCAAAAGTGACGGTAAAGTGACGGATATACCACCAGCCGTATTACGAGTCCATTATATCCTATGGAACTCGTAATACGGCTGGTGGTATATCCGTCACTTTACCGTCACTTTTGGGACGGATTAACACCTCCTCCAAAGTTGTAATCAGGCCTAAAGTCTTGTGATCTAATGTGAGCACTGCATTTTACCACGGCAATTTCAAGAGGTAACTGAATCGCATGCAACAAATCCTTTATTTGTTCACCATTTTTCACAGGAGAACCAGATAAGGTCATAAAACCCCTCTGTGACCAAAGTTGGCCAAAATCATGTACGATTCCGAATCCGTATCTGCTGTCAGTATAGATAGTGACTTTCAAATTTACAGCTGCGTGGCATGCCTTAGTAAGGGCGATCAGTTCTGCCACTTGTGCGGAAAACACTCTTTCGAGCCAGGAGGCTTCGACGATGCCAGTTATAGTACATACCACATAACCAGCTCTCAGTGTTCCGGCAGAGTCTCTAAGACAGAACCCATCAACAAACATGATGCAGTCATTTTCTTTCAATTGAGTGTCCTGAATATCTGGACGAGGTTTGGTGCACAATTCAGTCACCTCAAGACAATCATGTTCAAATTCTTCCCCATCTTTGATTTCAGTATTTTCATTTGGAAGCAAAGTTGCCGGGTTCAGTACAGTGCATCTCCTAAGCGTGATATTCAGTGACCCCAGTATGATTGTCTCATACCTAGTAAGACGTGCATTTGTCATGTGCTGAGTCTTGGTTTGAGTTAACAGAATTTCAACTGAATGTGGAACCATTACTGTTAGAGGGTATCCCATGACTATGCCTTCACAATGTAAAAGGCTCTGACCAACTGCTGCAACTGCACGCAAACAACCCGGTAAGGCTGCTGCGACAGGGTCCAAGGTAGCTGAAAAATATGCTACAGGGCGATTTGCATCTCTGTGGACCTGTGTTAAGACAGACAAAGAACAAGCATCACGTTCATGACAAAACAACAGAAATGGTTTCCCGTAGTCTGGCATTCCCAGTGCTGGTGCTCTACACATGCATTCTCTCAATTCCATAAATGATTCGAGCTATTCTTTTGACCAGGTTATAGTATATGGCTCATCCTTGATTTCCTTTCCTGTCAGTTTTATTAATGGCTTTGAAATTATTGAGAAGTTGGGTATCCACTGGCGACAGTAGCCCACCATTCCCAAAAACATCATGACATCTCTATTTGTTGTTGGAGGGTTCATTTGCAAGACAGCTGTTATTCTTTCTTTTGATATTCTCCTGGAACCCTTCTCAATCAAATGTCCCAAATATTTCACCTCCTTCTGACAGTATTGTAGTTTTCTGGGTGACACCTTATGTCCATTCTTTCCCAGATGATTCAGTAATGCAACTGTCCCTTGTTTTGGACGCGATTAGCAAATCATCAATGTACTGCACAAAAGTTGAATTAAAAGGCAGCACCAGTGGCTCCAAATCCTTCTACAATATTTGATTGAAGATGGATGGTGACTCAGAAAACCCTTGAGGAATTCTGCACCAACTGTACACCTTATCCAGGAATTTGAAACTGAACAAAAATTGACTGTCCTCATGAAGAGGTATTAAAAAGAAAGCTTGTGACAGGTCTACTACGGTAAACCATTCAGCATCACAGGGGACCTGAAACATGATTACTGCTGGGTTGGGCACCACAGGGCAACACTTTATCACAGTTTCATTTATTTTTCTCAGGTCCTGCACAATTCGAACTTTTCCACAAGGCTTCTTTAACCCCATTATGGGAGAGTTACATGGACTGCTCAAAAAACCTCTTTCAGAGAGTCCCTGTCTGAGAAAGTCTGCAATTATTTGTGACACTTCAATAAGAACATCTTGGGTCATGTGGTATTGTGGCACTTGTGGGAACTCTGGTTTTATCTGAACTTTAACTGGTTCTACTCCTTTTATCAATCCTACTTCTTTCCCAGTTAAGTCCCACACCTTTTCTGTTACTGTTCCTTGTAATTCGATCAAGGTATGCATTGGGAATAAAGTAATCAGAGGATAGTCCTCATTTGTTCCTGCTTCCTCCTCAAAAATTTGACTTTCATCTCCTTCATTGTCACTATTTGTCTGTACCTCAATTCCATCATTGGAACAGGTAATTGAGCATTTTGTCTTGCACAGTAAGTCTCTTCCCAATAGGGATACCGGACTTGAATCACATACTACAAACCTATGTAGTCCCTGGAAGTTGCCAATCTCAACCTGCACTGGATCTGTAATCGGGTTGGTCAGATACTGATTTGCTACTCCAACCACTCGTATGGTACGCCCTGACAGTGGCAATCTCGGAACCTCTGCACTTCTGACTGTAGAGCGTGTGGCTCCGGTGTCAACCAGAAATGAAACCTTATACCCCTTCACCTTTCCCTCGACGTATGGGCCTCTCTGATCTACCTCTAAGGATGCTGCAAGCCTGCACTCTTCACTGTCTGAGCTGTCATCTGACCAATCTTCATTCATGCCATTTTCACCTCGCAATGGGAAAAGTTGTACTGTATTGTTTTGATTTGTTACCTGGCCTGTGACCTGCTGAGGAAGCATCACCTGTTGCTGTCCCATCGGAGCCATTGGTATTTGCATTTGCTGTCTAGGCACCATAGGAATCTGCTGCTGCACTGGTTGCATTTGTATTGACTGAAAACGCAGCATTTGCATCTGTTGCATGGGCTGTACCCCTTGCATTTGTACCAAGTTGTTCTGAAAATTTGGGTTCTGATGTCTTATTTTTGGGCCTCGTGAATTTTGTAATGCGCCAACATTAGTGCTCTGCTGAACTGCACCATCCTGTACCATATTCGGACACTCCCGTTTCCAGTGCCCCACGCCCCCGCACGCGTGACATGGTGACATCTTCTTTACCCCTTGCATGTCATTTTGAATTACAACAGTATTCATGTCTGAACCATGGTTCACAAACCCTCGACCTCGACCCCTCGGTTGGGTCTGAAACACACCAATCATTTGCGGTTGTTGCTGTATCATCTGTTGAACTCCATTTCCCTGTATTCCTGCCTGTGCAGCCCTTATCTGCATCACCATCACCTTTTCCTTCAACTTTTTCTGTTTTAACTCAATCTCATCACTACAGTACTTTGCATACTGCAACACCTCATCAATCGGTTTAGCTTGCCAACAAATCAAATGATTCTTAATCATTTGGCTAACTTCTGGTCTCAATCCTTCGACGAATCTGAACACAAGGTGGTTCGTGTCCTTTGGTTCAATAGTCTTAGTACCACTGTAGTGGTTAAATGCTTTTAACAATCTCTCGTAATAAGCATATATTGACTCTTTAACCTCTTGAGAGGTCCGGTCGATTTTCTACCAGTCAGTCACTTTCGGCAAAACCTTTTGTTTCAAAAACTCAATCACTTTATGATAATACTTCATCACTGCTTCAGAAGGTGCTCCAGTCACCTTCTCCCTTGCTGGTTCTTTTGTTGGCCAATCAACGCCTCTCTTGCACTCGAGCCACAAATCAGGCGGAACAATGATCTCAAACAAGGTGTTCAAGTCTTCCCAAAGACACTTTGCAAGTTTCACAAACCTATCTGTTTATTGATACCACTCGATCGGCTTCTCTCTCAATCTGGGATAATCATTAGTAAAAGATAGACTATCTCCTCTAGACCAAGGCACATAAACTAAAACACCACCAGCTGTCTCTCTCATAGGTAATATTTTTACTGATTCCAAATCAGGTGAGGTCTTGGCTTGATTAGATCCTAGGCTGTCACCTTTTCCCTTATCTCTTTTCTTTGCTCATCTGCCTTCCCATTTTTCCAGTGCACCCCAAATTTGTGCGCTTTGCAACAGTTCTCTCAAATGTGCCTTCATTCCTGCAGACCTCATATGCTCAAAATCTTTTGAATCAAAATCTAATATGTAACTTCTTTTCAAATGTTTAGTGTTTCCAATATCAATATTGTATTTGTCTGCTAAGTTCGCTAATCTCTGATGTACTTTGCCTACCTCTTTGGTAATCTTGGGGCATAAGTATCTCAATTCTGCCTCTGTGTAGGACTCCAATCTATTTACTCCCATTGTCCCTTCTACCAACTCGCCAGCTTCCGCCCCTAATCGTACAAAGTTCAAGTATTCATCTTGTTTTTCATTCTCTGATTCGACTGTAACCACTGAGGTTTTCTGTGAAGTATAAGTTTTTTCTAACCATTCATTTAACTGTTGAACTGTAAAACCTTGCAGTGAAAAGTTCCCTGCAAGCATCATTGGGGAATGTGAGGTATTCGTACTCATGGTTTGTGGGGTTAGAACTCTCAAACCCGCTTGACGCATCGCTTCGAGAGGTGCTCCTACTGGACTAAGGTCCATTAAGGGCCTAGGCTGTTCAATTACTTGTTCCCCCGGGGCCATTAACTGTGGAGTTCCTATGGACTCTCCTCTTATCGCCTCCTGAGTCTTCACTCCCTGATCACACACGCCTGTTTTACCATGTGCATATAGTGGCACTGGTGGACCGACAGTAATGGGTAACGATATAGCGGCAGGTGTCTGACCCGGACCCAGACTTCTTGGACCAGCAACTCCATAGGTCTGTTCCAATGTACCCGGAACCGGCACTAATGGTGAACCTGCTACAGGGTTGTACCCTGGTATCAGCTGTGATCGTGGTTGAGATATTAATTTCGGAGTTGATTCAATCTGTATTAACTTTGGCTTCGTGTATATTGGGTCTGGCGGCACTATCAAATTCGTAGTTGTCTCAAGCACTGGGACGTCAGGATAGATTCTCTGTATCTGCGGTGGAGACTGCAACTGTATCGGTATGTCTGGTGCAGTGGGTACACTGACACCATTCTGTATCGAAGCTGTATCGCTAGTCTGTGCCGTATCAGCAACTCCCTTTTCCTGCGTCTGGTTCCCAGGATCCAAGCTAGTACTTGGAGCATTGTCGCTCACCGCATATGGTGACGGGTGATCATGTAATAATCTGTCCATAAATTCCTCATCGTCTGAATCATCTTCCTCTTCCCAAGATCTTTTATTCTCTTTAGATTTCCCTGAATCTTTGTCGGTTTTACAGGAGGTTTTCTTTCCCTGTGTCTCTTCACCCTGTGATATTGCTGGGAATAATTTTATCCCATCAACAATCCCTCTTCTCTACATTTTGCTCTCGTTATCCCATCTAGCCTCTGCATAAGATTTTTCTGCCCTCCGCAGTCTTCTCTGAAACCTTTCTTGTTTATGTTTAAGTGCCATCAAGTACCAAATTGCCAAATCCTCATACTGAGCTGGTCTCGGAGGTGGTTTCTGTGTACTTAACATCCACCTCAAGTTTTCAAGAATCCTCGTATTGAATGTTCCTTATTCTGGAAACGCTAAACATCCCTCCTTTTCTCTTAACTTGCGCCACTGTTTCATCCATAAACAAGGCGCGACACCCTTCTCTTCCATGACTATATAAGCTGGAGTACCCTCGGGTGGTGTAGGCTCCCCATCGGTTGCAACAATATATACATCTCCTTTCAGAGCGCTCTTAAATGCTTTAACGAAATTCATTTTTTTGATTCTCTTATTTTGTATTCAATCAGAAGTGACTTAGGGGGTGATTCTAACCCTGGCGGTCATGGACCGCCAGGGCCGGGGTTGAAGGATGCACCGCCAACAGGCTGGCGGTGCATCAAGGGCAATTCTGACCGCGGCGGTAAAGCCGCGGTCAGAAAAGGGAAACCGTTGGTTTCCCGCCGGTTTTCCCCTGCCCCTGTGAATCCTCCATGGCGGCGCTGCAAGCAGCGCCGCCATGGGGATTCAGACCCCCTTCCCGCCAGCCTGGTTCTGGCAGTTTTCACCGCCAGAACCAGGCTGGCGGGAACAGGTGTCGTGGGGCCCCTGGGGGCCCCTGATGTGCCCATGCCAATGGCATGGGCACTGCAGGGGCCCCCTAACAGGGCCCCACATTGATTTTCAGTGTCTGCCTAGCAGACACTGAAAATCGCGACGGGTGCAACTGCACCCGTCGCACACCAGCAGCTCCGCCGGCTCCGTTCGGAGCCGGCTTCCTCGTTGCTGGTGCTTTCCCGCTGGGCGGGCGGCCTTTTGGCGGTCGCCCGCCAGCCCAGCGGGAAAGTCAGAATGACCGCCGCGGTCTTTTGACCGCGGTACGGTCTTCTGGTGGTTCCCGCTTGGCGGGCGGTGACCGCCGCCCGCCAAAGTAGGAATCAGGGCCTTAGTTCCCAGTACACTCTTCACCCGCCCTTCTCAATCTATTGCCTCTCACAGACGGCAGCCAATCAGTGCGCGACCTCTCTCGACAAGCGACCTATCTCAGCGCGGCACCACTGACGTCACACTCACACACACTGCAGCTGACAAAGTCCTGCGGTTCATCCGCTCCTCACTGAACCTATACAATCTCACATAAACTAATGCGATTATTGCGAGCACTTTAAATGACAACACAAATCTGCCAGTTTACTACAGGAAGGGTAACACATTCGCTTCAGAACTTTACAGAGATTTCACTTGAAGCCTCAGCCGCTACTCTCTCCTTATCAGTTCCCGCATACGCAAGTAGAATTCGACCCGCAAATTCTACTCTCGACTTGTCAATGGCTCATCCTAGTGCACTTTAGAACTCACCAAATCTCCATCGAAGGTTTTCATACACACATTATGACTCAAACTTGACTTGTCAACCACACCCGATTGACCTATTAAACCGCACAGATTACAACATAAACCACATTTGTCTTCATACTCCGGAGTCTTAGACCTCAACAGGTCCATACACAACGACCAACCACATGGATAATTTTTGAGCACCAAGCGCTACATTCACATGAAGTACGCCAACTTCCCTACTCTCATACTGTGGAGTACGCCTACTCCTACTAAACAACACTTAGTTTGGCCTAAATACAAAAAAAATTTCACAATCACCTGCAAAATGCGTAAGCTTAAGCAAGCGCAGAGACCCTAACCACATACACTATGGCCCCAAGAACATTCCAAACTTATTCAGGCAGGCTCCGAGATCCCGGGAAAGTCATGGTGAACTTAGAAACCCATCATCTCTCCAATTTGCATTATCACAGAAAAACAAATTAAACAATGAATCTCCGTCCTAGGGCCCCCAAGGGCCAAACCGTCGATCTGCTACCAGAACTGGTAACGCGCCCTTTTTATGTCAATTTTATACACATTAGGACTTTTTTTAGGCCGATGAATCTTTTGACCCAGTGGTGAGACACCGTAGAACGAGATAACTGATCAATATGTCAAGCAATATATCAATGACGTTATCAACATATATCACCACAATATACTTTACTTTGGATAAAGACATTTATTAAACTGTCGGCGCAACCATGACCTTTCAGCCATGAATAACCACACCTTTATTGGAGTTTTGTGAATTTTATTCCCTATTGATTACAATCTAATAATAGAAGTGTCAATCTCAAAACCAAGTAGCATAAAAGCAAAGTCACAACACGACAGCTATGATAAGGCTTCAATAATGCAAAGATCACAAACATAAGAGCACCAACATAAGATATGCATAGATCAGAGTGCATGGAATATCATATACGTCTCAGTTCAACATAGCACAATGTCAGTCACGTCTATTTGCGTCAGTCAAAGTGATCACCTAGCCTAACCACTGATTAGCATCAGCATGTTGGACTTCATGCAAAATAATTTTGAACACAAATTTGGAAACCATCTGACTAAGGTCTCTATCCAAAAATACAGCAGTTGGTACCCAGAAAGGAAAAGCAAACAGACAAATTACAATAGCATTGTCATAATTACCCTCCTCGGAATAAGTCAGCATACAGGATCAGTCTTTGTCTTCAGGACATCAGTTAGATCGCCAACAGTTTATTTCATCTAAGGGACAGGGGACACTTCCCTCATAAGGAGGAGAAGTGTAAAGGGGCAGTCTATTTATAAAGATGGTTTTTTCTAAGTCTCAAGTCACCAAACAGAGTGACAGAGTTTCTGGATGCAATCGATATCATTCCCTACCTACTTCCAACGACTGTTCTGTGTCATGAGTTTTTATCCCTTTTTCACAATACATTCCCCCAAAATTCTATTGGATATTCGCTATACCCCACTATCTTTAGCCTATCAAATTATACATTAGGTAATCCAAATTGTCACCCCACGATAATTTATAACACTTTGATTGGTCTTCATAATTGACGTCTTCGTAGGTGGCACATCCGGAGGATGTCATCTCCTTGGCACGTTCTTCAGGTCAAAAGTTCTCTTTTCCATGGTTAAACGTCCTTGAATATTTCTACATTTGTTGCAAAACGTATAAAACTTATACTAAGGCAGCTAGCATGCGGATGGGAACAGGGCAAATCTTGCAACATAAAACAAAGGAAAAGAACACATGCTGGGTCATGGCCTTTTACGAGTCAGCACACTGGAAAACAGAAAAACATGCTTTAATATGAGAGCTACACAGCTAAAACTTCAACTCATGCTAATTTAAGGCCTATGGGTTCTAATGCAATCTTCGTAGGTGTTAACATATTCAATTAATCATAATGCAAGCAATTATTTCTTACAGTCGACATTAGTTTATGTGCACAATAGTAACTTTACACTTATAATCATGTTAAGAATACATTTAAGCAATTAATATTTTATGATTGTGTTTATATGCAGCATTGTTAGATATTTATATACGCATTTCACATCTAATATATGTAATATTTAAACTACACTCTCTCAAGGGCAACCTCTCCACTGTCATGCCCATTGGTCCATGTGCATCATGGCAGCTCTTGGCATTAAATATGTTCAAGTGTCCCCACACTTTGGACTAAAACTTTAGAAATCTCAAGCAATGGGTGTAGGAACTGTGGGTGACGCGGGGGATTTATCTCCCCCAGATTGTGGGAGTGAGGGGACATGGGGGACAAGGGTGGGGGGGCAGGGGGACAGAGAATCCTGAAGTTTAAAAAGAGACAGTGATGCAGTCCCTGTTTAAACATCATTCCTTTTTTCAGTGTGTTAAAAGCAATAGAACTGAAAGCGAATGAAGTGTAAACCGGGCTGTTTTTCGGAATCCAAGCTCCCAAAAGGTTACCCAGGCTGCTGTAGCTTCCATGACACAGAGGTTTATCTGATCTGTCTGCTCCACGCTGGTACTTTACGGGTCATTCAAAGGCCTTTCAAATGTAGAGGAGATTTTGTTTTTCCAATTGCTTCTTGTGCCACCTGCAGTATAACCTGTCTTCAGCCCACATGCAAGGTGTGAGTTAAAGATTTGGGGTCATATTTATACTTCATTTGTACCAAATTTGCATCATTTTTTGACGCAAATTCTGTGCAAAACTAACTTCATATTTATATATTGATGTTAGACCCATCTAAGGTCAAAATATTGGTGTTTGCACCATTTTTTAGGTGCAAGAACCTGCCTTGCGTCAATGAGATGCAAGGTAGGCGTTCCCATTTTAAAAAATGGTGCAAACCCCATAGCCCCCTATTTATCCCCCCATGATAAAATGACGCACGGATGGGAGGAGGGGCTAAATATTGGTGCAAAGCTGGGTCAGACTAGGGGTTAGATGACCGGTGGACCCATTTCTATTGTGAAACACCATGGAATGGGCACACGGGTGCCCACCCCAAGCCCCAGGAACACCCCCACCCACACCAGAGGGACACCGGAGGATGGGGGACCCCATCCCAGGTAAGTAGGGTAAGTATAGGTAAGTATTTTAATTTTAAATTTATGTGCCAACTTGGACCCCCCTGCATGGCACAGGGTGCAATGGCCATGCCCAGGGGACAATATTCCCCTGTGCTGGCCATTGGGGTGGTTGGCATGACTCCTGTCTAAGACAGGAGTCATGTGGTATGGAGGGTTTTCCATCAGAAAATCATGCTAGGCTGGTTAGAGGCATTTTTTTGCCTCTAAACAGCCTACTGTAATTTTTGGGTGCAAAACCCCCTTCTCCCATACCGCCACCCCCAACGGGCTAACGTCAATTTTTTAATGCTAGCCCACCTTTTGCGCCGGCTTGCGGCATTCCATAAATTTGGCACCCGGCTGGCGCTCTGGAATGACGTAAGCTGGCACTATACTTTTTGACACAAAACTGCGGTTGTACAGTTTTGCATCAAAAAGTATAAATATGGGCCTTGGTGAGGGCAGATAAACAGGGATAAATGGCTTCATTAGCATATCTCTCCCCATTGACAAATATACTGCAGTACTAACTTGTCACACTCTAATCTTCTACAAAGGAGAGGTCATGTAAGTTTCCTTGTAATCTGAACTCACATATTTGAATGTACCCTCATTGGCATAATGAAGGAAAAAGAGATTTGGTGAAACTCTTTGCCTAAGATCACACAATTTAAGTAGGGAAGCCATGATTAATTCAAGATAGTAAATGGATATCTATTTGTTAATCCTTATGTTGAGGCTTTATTTTGATCTCTCACTGCATTTTTCTGCAGTTTTTGAAGTATAGCACAAACTGAACTCAAAGGTATTGGAGCGCTTTATATAAGCACCAGTTACATTATAAAAGGTAACATGCATTGTTTACTGTTATGGGGAGATTAAGTGATTGGTCCAGAATCACAGGATGTTGACACTTGAACCAGGGGCTGAATATACTCAGCTTTTTTCTGTACGCAAATGGCCCGATTTGCGGAATCATGCCATTTGCAAACAGAAACAAGCACTTTAGGATGGATAGATCTGTTTTGTGATTCTGTAATCTATTACAGAATTGCACAATAGGTGTGCAAGTCAGTATTAGGAAGGGGCATGTCAAGGATGTCCCTACCTAATAGTGAGTTGCAGGGGACGCTTTTCCTTTAAGGAAAGTGGCTGCATTACAAAAAAAATGCTTTATTTAAAAAAGAATCACAGACATGGTGGTCTGCTGACCAAAGCAGGCCACCATCCCTGTGATTGTAGCCATTCACAGTAGGTTGAAAGTTGCGACTTGCCTCATGACTATTGATAAGGCAGGTCTATTTTCGATCCACTGCAAATCGCTAACAGTGTTAAACACACTGTTGTACATTGCATTTTGGGATTTCCTAATAGCAAATCGCTAAAATTTATTATTAGAAAATTACGAACCCGAAATACTGTACATCTAGCTTCTAGTTCCCTAGTTCTACAATCAGCAGCTCTGACTGCAACACCTCCTCCTGGCAGAAGCCAATTCTCAGCTCATTATGGGCTCAAGGTCCCAGCAGGGCCTCAAGCTGAGCCAGAACCAGGCTTCCATCTCGAGCCGGACTTGAGCTTTCAGTGGCTCGACCACCTCTGATTTCCATGCAAGCATCCATGTATTTTGACGTAAAGCCTTATTTGCTAAAAAAAAAATAATAATAAAAAAAAAAAATGGTAGATAGGACCTTGTGCCAAAAATGTGCACCTCCTCAAGGCAGACATAAAGAATGAGTAAAGTTTTATTTTCTCTAAACTTTTGAAACGTTAGAAATGTACAGCACTTTACAGCATACATACAGTGGTCAAAATATTAAACAGTTAAAGCGTAGTTTTTGTACAGAAGGGTACCCTTCCACTACAAAAACCTATGCTACTCATCAAACACAAACTTCCATGCACTAAAGTGCATGGCTGTGTGCACTGGCGCAAGGCAGACAAATGAGCGCCAGCACAGGGAGAGATAAAACTGGTGTCATATTTTAGTAGATATGTGCTGTTCTACTCTCTCCTGTTGATGTAGGAAAGTAACTTTGTTTACTGTGCTATGTCATATCAAAAGTTACAAATTTGCCCCTCAATGTTCAATTGCTTACAGTGCTTTCAAAAATATTATTTTAGCACAACATATTCGAATTGTACCTAGTGCACACTTTTCCTGAACTGGTAATAATCTTAAAGTGCCTTTCAAAAAAGAATAACTATCTGACACCATGGAGCTGCAAATAATTCTATGAATTAAAGCCTGTACTGGCTCCAAAGAAGACTTTAGATTTGATTATGAACGAAGCACCACCCACACTCATCCCATTTAGCATATTTTACTATACTGTTTTTCTGTGAGCATCTCACAAGCCTGTGCCACATTTCTCATTGTTTTCAAACATCTCACGACGTATGGTACACTGTGTCTCAGACAGCAAGCGTTATCTGTTTGTATGACCAGTCTCTCACACACACTGCATTTCATTTTTGCGAACGTATTACACATGCATACTGTTAGACCTGACATGCCTTAGGGTGGTCACCCCTAACTTTTTGCCTGCCTCCCTCCACTTTTTGGACTCTGTTTTTGCTGGCTTTTAGACTCTGCGCACTTTACCACTGCTAACCAGTGCTAAAGTGCATGTGCTCTCTCCCTTTAAACATGGTAACTTTGGATCATACCCAATTAGACTATTTAATCTACTTATAAGTCCCTAGTAATGTGCACTGTATGTGCCTAGGGCCTGTAGATTGAATGCTACTGGTGGGCCTGCAGCACTGCTTGTGCCACCCACTCAAGTAGCCCCTTTACCATGACCCAGGCCTGCCATTGCAAGGCCTGTGTGTGCAGTTTCACTGCCAATTTGACTTGGCATTTAAAAGTACTTGCCAAGCCTAAAACCCCTAGAGCCGGGTGCTGTGTGGGTAAAAGGCAGGACATGTACCTGTGTAGTTTACATGTCCTGGTCGTGTAAAACTCCTAAATTCGTTTTTACACTACTGTGAGGCCTGCTCCCTTCATAGGCTAAAATTGGGGCTGCCCTAATACATTATTGAAGTGGTAGCTGCTGATCTGAAAGGAGCAAGAAGGTCATATTTAGTATGGCCAGAATGGTAATACAAAATCCTGCTGACTGGTGAATTGGATTTAATATTACTATTCTAGAAATGCCACTTTCAGAAAGTGAGTATTTCTTTGAACTTAAATCTTTCTGTGCCTTACAATCCACGTCTGGCTGGGTTTAGTTGACAACTCCTTGTGCATTCACTCAGACACACCCCAAACACAGGGTACTCAGCCTCACTTGCATACATCTGCATTTTGAATGGGTCTTCCTGGGCTGGGAGGGTGGAGGGCCTGCTCTGACTCAATAGACTGCCACACCCCCTACTGGGACATTGGCAGACAGGATGGAACTAAAAGGGGACCTTGTGCACTTCTAAGCCACTCTATGAAGTCTCCCCCACTTCAAAGGCACATTTGGGTATAAAACAGGGCCTCTGCCCTACTACCTCAGACACTTGCTGAAGAAGAAACCTGAACCAGAACCTGCCTCCTGCCAAGAAGAACTGCCTGGCTGCTCAAAGGACTCACCTGACTGCTTTCTACAAAGGACTGCTGCCTTGCTGTTGGCCTGCAGCCTTGCTGAACTCTTGCCTTACTGCAGAAGTGCTCTCCAAGGGCTTGGATAGAGCTTGCCTCCTGTTCCCTGAAGTCTCAGGACCGAAAAGACTTCTCTTTTTCAACTGGACTCCTTGTGCGCCAAAATATTTGACGCACAGCTTGCTCCGCGGTGAAAAATTCACCGCACGCCGATCCGGAAAGACGCCACTTGACCCCGCAAGGAAAAGATCGACGCGACGCCTGTGGTGCGACAGGAACTTAGACGCACGGCCCGCCTGAACAACGCCGCCCGACTTCCAGAGAGGAGATTGACACGACGCCTGCCGTGAGGGAGAAAATTCCACGCACAGCCCACCGGAACGACGTGCAGCCGGATAACAAGCCCAGGATTCCACTCACAGACCCCGGGACATCTGGTAATCCCGCAACCCACAGAAGGAGACTGTCTGCATGCCGGAAAATGACGCACGTCTTCCCCGCACCATTTTTCCACGCATCTCCTCCTCTGCGGCCCTTTGCAGAGATTTTCCACTCCAAACCAAGTACTTTGTGCTTGAAAGAGACTTTGTTTGATTTTTAAAGACTTAAGACACCTAGAGGGTCATTCTGACCCGGGCGGGAACCGCCAAATGGCCGCCCCGCGGTCAAAAGGCCGCGGGGGCCATTCTGACTTTCCCGCAGGGCCGGCGGGCGCCCGCCAAGGGAGCGCCCGCCGGCCCAGCGGGAAAGGGCCTGCAACACAGAAGCCGGCTCCGAATGGAGCCGGCGGTGTTGCAGGTGTGCGACGGGTGCAGTAGCACCCGTTGCGATTTTCACTGTCTGCTATGCAGACAGTGAAAATCATGCTGGGGCCCTGTTAGGGGGCCCCTGCAATGCCCATGCCAGTGGCATGGGCAGTGCAGGGCCCCCCAGGGGCCCCACGACACCCGTTCCCGCCATCCTGTTCCTGGCGGTAAAAACCGCCAGAAACAGGCTGGAGGGAAGGGGGTCGGAAGCAGCGCCGCCATGGAGGTTCAGCCCAGCCAGGGGAAATCCAGCGGGAAACCGCCGGATCCCCTTTTCTGACCGCGGCTTTCCCGCCGCGGTCAGAATGGGCAATGAAGCACCACCAGCCTGTTGGCGGTGTTTCCGTTGCCCGCGGCCCTGGCGGTCTTGGACCGCCAGGGTCAGAATGAGGGCCTTTATATCACTTTTCAGTGATATCTCTACAATTTCATATTGCATCTTTTATCGTTTTGACCTGAAAATATCCAGATAAATATTATATATTTTTCTAAACATTGTGTGGGGTATTTTTGTGGTGCTATATTGTGTTATTGTATGATTTATTGCACAAATACTTTACACATTGCCTTCTAAGTTAAGCCTGACTGCTCAGTGCCAAGCTACCAGAGGGTGGATTGTGTGTGACTTACCCTGACTAGAGTGAGGGTCCTTGCTTGGACAGGGGGTAACCTGACTGCCAACCAAAGACCCCATTTCTAACACATACACATACACAAACAAACAGAGCAGCATCTTGTTTTTGAAGGCATCTCACATGCTTGGTAACTCTTTCTTTCTCTTCAGGCTTTTAATATTTGTAAAGCATCTATTTTCAATACACACAAACTATGCATCTCATTTTGCATGCATCTCATACAGAAGGCATATATCATGTCACATTTATCTGCATCTTGAGCTTTTTAGTTTGTGAACACTCTACACTCATGGCATCCATCTGCACTAATTCTTACATCAGATTAGACAGCAAAAGTGTAAAGTTTTTTATTGTGTTTTATATTTCGTGCTGAGTTAAGTGCGTACAGTGCCTTGATCTCCAGCTTGAGGCCATAAGAGAGCATGCGCTGCAGTTCAGCTGGCTTTGGTAGTATCCTCGCCCCCTCATGTGTAATAGTAAACCAAATAATAGCAGAGTCATATGTTGAAAATATGATTGACCATGAGCTCACACTTTTTTAGTGGGGAGGCTGGGAGTAATAATCATTTTACCTTGTTCCACATTCCTAACAGCACTTCAGTTAGGGTGTGGTAGGTTCTGATGAAAATGCCCAGATATCCCTTCTGGACAAATGCTGCTGTTGGGAACCCTGTGCAGATTTTAGTGCTGTGCTTATTAGATCATACTTTTATTAAAAAAGAAAAAGCTGGGATTAGAAATCTTAAAGTTCTTTGGTTAAACATACACACAGGACCACATTTAATGGAGTGGTGCTGTCTGCTAATGCCAGTGATTTGCCAACTGGAGGTCTGATCAAGGATTTTTTACTAGCATTGTTTCGAAGTGCTTTTATTGTTTGATACGTCTCTTCTAGAGGACTGGGGTAGTAGGTGGTTATTGAATGATGGATACTGTAAGAAATCAGGCTTTTTGATTAAGTGGGGTTGAAAATCCTTCTCAAGCCACAACCACAATCTTGGTCAGGGTGAACCACAGAAGTCACTAAATTAACCTGTGCTTAACAATCTGGTTGCTTGGCACAAAAGCAGCCAGGCTTAACTCAGAGGCACTGTGATAAGTATTTGTGCAGCACTCAACCTGTAGTTAAGTGAAAACACAATACAAGGAAAACCCCACCCAATTTAGAAAACAGAGTAAAACGCAATAAATAAAATGAGACCAAAATGGAAAATTCCAATCAGTAGCACTGAAGATATGCAATTGTAAAGGTTTAAGTAAAAATACCACCAAGAAGCAGAAATCTCTAATTGTGGCTATCTGGTCGGTAGACTGGGATAAAGTCATACATTCAAACTCAACACGATGGAGTGTGGGCCGCATACATGGACTAGGTTAGTCCCACTGAAAAAGTGACCTCCTCAAAGTTATGCGCATAGAGTTCAAAGAATCAGGATTTCACAGGAGGAGCTCAAATCATGCCAGACAAGGGTCCAGGACCTGGGGTGAGAGGGGGAAGGGGGCACCTCTTGGGGATCAGGAACTCATTCCAGCAAGGCCAGCAGGGCTCAGGCAGGTCGAGTTGCAAGTCCAGGAAGTGCCAGTTGCAGCAGGTCAGCTGGACAGGTGCAATGAGGCCCCTAGAGCCTGATGTGTCCCTGTAGCCCATAAAAGGAGGTCAGTCATCTGACCATTAGAATCACTCTAGTAGTCCTGGGTTCAAAGAGATGGTCCTCTCTCGTTCAAGCAACAAGGCAGGTCTCAAGAAGCAGGACAGTCTTCTCAAGAACAAGGTGGGCATCAAACAACAGGGCAGTCCTCTGGAGAACAAGGAAGGCCTCAAGCAGCAAGTACCCTAGAGTACAAGGAAGTCCTTCTATTGTCTTCCACAGTTCCAGGAGTGTATTTAAGAGGTAATCTGAGGGCCCAGTATTTATTGCTGGTGCCAGCCTTTGAAGTCGGAGAACCTTCTGCATCTGGTTCTGGAACTCCCACATCTGGTTCTGAAATTTCCTTACTTTCCCTGCCATACTGTAAGGGATCTGGGGTGACAATAGACTGGTGTCAAGTTCTTTGTGAGTGTGCTGAGACAAACTCTTTGAAATTTAATTGTGGCAAGGAACAGCTCCGTCCCTCCCATCCTGCCAAAACCTAATCCCCCTTTGAATTTCTGTCTGGGAGGAATACACAAAGGTAAACTGCCAACTATATCCAGTCATGTGAACCAGGACACAGGCTACAGGCACCAAATGGCTAGAACACGAAAATGCCAACTTTCTAGAAGTGATATTTTCAGAATTGTGGCTTTAAATCCAACTTTAACATTAAAGAGGGGTTTAAATTACAGTTTTTTATACACCAACCTGATCCTCCGACCTGTAACTAATTGAAGTTATCACTTATTAAATGTAATAAGGTAACCCAATGGTATCCTATGAGAGAGGCAGATTTTGCAGTAGTGAAATATGAATTTAAGAGGTTTTCACTGCCAGGACGTGTAAAACTTAAAGCCACATTGCCAACATTTTAAATTTGCTCCACCCAGCCCTATTGGCTGTTTAGGGCCTACCCTAAGAGTGACATATGCATTACAAACATTTTCAATGTAATAGGTGTCACACATTTGAAAGTTAATTGTCATTTTTTGACAACAGTGCTCACGAGCAAAAACAAGAAAAAAACAAGTGTAAACTGAGAAAAGAGGACTTAACAAAATAAAATAAAGTTAGCTTTAAAAAAAAACTTTGGAATTTTGTTTGTCCTGCTCGCCACGTTTATCCAGTCACAAGCCTTCTGTTTGTGGGGCACTGGGAGTTAGAAAAAAATAGTACCTAGATCATGTTGGGAGCAGCAGATGGGCACTAATTAAGTTGAAATCAATTTGTGTTTGATCCCTGCTCCACACAGAGGAATGGAAATGATAACAGACATGCCTTGACGAATTACGAGGCTGTCAAAAAGAGTGCCTCGCAAACCATCAAATGGTGATTGACAGGCAGGCTCCAAAACCCTTTACTGAAAACAACAGAGTCTATCATGTGATACAAATGCGCAAGTGCATGCACTCTCAGACTCAACCCTAAAAGATGAAGGTTTAGGCTTGGCAAAAGTCTTATTCTGCCAGGTTGAAATGTCAGTTTAAAACTACACTATAGGCTGCAGTGGATGGCATGGAACATGTTTGAAAGGGCTACCTAAGTGGGTGGCACAATAACTGCTGCAGGCCCACTAGTGGCATTTAATTTACAGTACGTTGGGACATGTAGTACCGCTTTACTAGGGACTTATATGTAAATAAAATGTGCAGATTGGATGTACATCAATTTTACCATGTGTAAAGAAGAGAGCACAAGCACTTTACCACTGGTTAGCAGTGGTAAAGTGCACAGAGTCCTAAAAGCCAGCAAAAATAGGTTCGGAAAACAGGAGGGACAAAGGCAAAAGGTTTGGAAGTGACCCTGCATAGAGGGCCATGTCCAACAGCTGCTTACTGGTGTCCATAGCCTAAGATATTCTTAAATTCCAATTCACTAAGACGTTTTACAACTAACTCTTAAAGAGTAGCAACTGTGGGAAGTCAAGGTTTAATCAAAGGTAATAGACTTCCTTACAGCATGGTATATTAAATCGGACACATTAAAATTCAATGAGTGATTACAGCTTTGTCTTTCAAGAGACTGAGGGCTTACTGTGGAGAATAACGGCATTGCACTTTAGAACTACGCATCTGTATACATTTATTGAAGTCTGCGGCTCTTAGTGGAGAAGTGTGGCTCAATGGTTAGAGCGGCAGACCCTGAAGCAGAGATCTGGCTCAAGACCAGGGTTCAAGTCCCGCTTCGGCAGGTCTTGGGCTCAATTCCCCTTGACCAGATAATTCTCGTCTTGGTGCCTAACCTATATCATGGGTCCCACTCTGCAACTCTGGGCAATATGCCTGGCTTCACCCTGGGGGTGCTCAGGAGTGGGTGCCTCTCAGGGAAAAGCCAGGAGGGGTTCCATAGCAGTATGAGTACAGTGCCTTGAGACCCTAACGGGTGAGTAGTGCGCTATACAAGTGCTAATTTACATTTACATTTTTTAGAAAACAGACACCTTTAGGGTCAATGAAAAATCCCCAAGGATGTCCCTGTCCCCCCCAGAAATTTAGTGTCTCCTACACCCCTGTCTCAAGGGTATTTCCAAAAACAAAACCATGCTTTGGTGTTTTGTGCTAGGGGAAATAATGAAAACGTCGACTGCTCCGGCCTGGCGCCATGGCAGGATGAACTGGTCATCGCACTTCTCTTTTGGCAAACGTGGTCCCGCCATGTCAGTGGGAGCGTTTTCGGCAAAAAGATGTCAAAGGATTAGTGGAGAACTTTAAATAAGATTGACAGCACAGGGCTCAGCTAATGGAGATTTAAATGGCCCCCTACATTGCAGGGCAGTGTCAAACAGAGCAATAAGCTAGCATTGAACTGTTCCATGTTTTTGAAATATATGGCTAGTAAAGAAATGTATCACAATGCTGATTGTAGTTTTTAACAACGACATTCTACAAGAAACTAAGTAGAAAGGCAAACAAATATACAATCCAGAACCGTAGTCCAAAACTTGTTTTTGAACACGTGTGTCATTTTGAAGCTTTGTAACATGTTGCTTAGATAGTTGAAAGAACAAAGAACAGTTTTTTTTTCGAACAAAGTTAAAAATACTGTGAGCATTTTTTTGTCAACTGCTGTAAATTGAATTAGACGTGATATTGCCTTCAGGCTTTCATAATCAAATAGGGTTGCTGATTGTTTAAAATAACACCAGTGGCTTTATCATATCAAAAGACTTAGGCCCTCATTACAAGTCTGGCGGTCTACTGACCGCCAGACTCGTGGTGGCGGTCCCACTGCTGATGGGCCGGCGGTGAAGACCACCATATAACGAGTGTGCCAGGTTGGCTTCTGCCAACCTGCCACATCCCAGCCTGTACCGCCAGAGCAGTTGGACAGCCGGGCCGAAGATTAGCATCTCCGACCTGGCAGTCCACTGAAGACCACCAGCGGTATCACAAGTCAACTTTCCACAAGGGTTTCCGCAGTGATAGCACCGCCACGGAAACACTGGCAGAAAGGCTACTGGTGACAGGAAATATCTTTCCTGTCACTGGAAGCAACTCCTCCAACGCCCCCCTGCAATCCCAATACCTCCCCACCCCCCTTTCATACCAGAACCCCCCACCTCCACCCCCTTCCATTAGAGCACCCCATCCCCACCCCCTTCCCGCATACACACACATCCACACGCACCCCGCATACACTCATTCACCCACACCTATATACACGCCTTCATTCACACGCATCCATACTCGCATTCACACAAATATTCCAACACACACTTACTTGAGCAATCATACACACATTCAAACACCCATACACACACGTATCCACACTTACATTCACACACGCAGAAAACCCCACTCACACACGCACACACAGCACCCCCCCACCCTCCCACCCCACTCCCCTGTCGGATGATCGACTCACCATGTCTGGCGAGGAGGACATCCAGCAGGGAACAGGCACTTCCACTGCTGGTAGCGCCCCACCATCTGGACACCACCAGGATGTATTACAGGTATGGCTGGTAGAAACCTTCTGGCTGGGTGGGGATAGTGGTGGTAACGCCCCTGCTCCTCGGACCACCAGCACGACTACTGGAGGATTTTTGCCCAAATTGTGGTGTAAATCCTTTAGTACTCATAATATGGAGGTCGGAAGACCACCAGCACTGGTGGTCTTCTGGTGCTCACAGCTTCAACGATCTTAGGAAAAGACCTTCAAAGTCGTAATGAGGGCCTTAATGTATTTAAAGGAAAGAAAACTTTAAAGATATAGCAAGACGAACACATACAAAGAATAGGCCATTGTGATGTGATTTAACAGCCCAAATAACAAGGCTTTAAAGTTGATAGAGCCCTCAGATGCCAAGTGCTTGTTCTCTCCTCTCTAAACATGTTAGAATTGGCATAACCCTAAATGACACATTTAATTTTACTTGTAAGACCATAGTATATGGTACTACGTGCACCCAGGGTCTGTAAATTAAATTACACTACTGGGCTGCAGCACTCGTTGTGCCACCCACTAAAGTAGCACAGTAAATATAGCATGTCTCCAGCACTTCCACAGTGTCCTCCTTGCCATCAAGTCTTTTGCTTCTGTGGAATGGGACTACCTTGTGGTGGTCCTGTGGTGCATGGGATTCCCAAACCCCTTCTTGCCTGGATCCACCTGCTGTACTCCCAACCAACAGCTAAAATACAAATAAATGGAACCTGTTTGACTCCATTTAGCATTGAAGGCGGTGATAGGCAAGGATGCCCCTTGTTGTCATTACCATCACAACTATACTATCAGATACCCCACCAGACATGTAAATGATATCATTATTTGCAGAAGATATCACGCTATGCATCAGGGAGCCATGGGTAAGTCTCAATGCAGTACTTCATGAGTTTGTGTATTTTGGTGGTCTGTCAGGCACCCAGATTAAGTGGGAAAAACCGTACCATTTTCCCATCACCCTAACCATGGACTGCTTTCAATCAGACTTCCTGCTTCGGTGGTGTGACTCTGACCGCAGATACCTAGGAATAGTAGTATCCAAAGACAGAGAACTGATTTGTGCTAGTTATGGTACTGCTCTAGACGCTATCACTGACAGAATCACACACTGGATATCAATGGCACTTTTGCTGGCGGACTGAATCTCTCTTATGAAGATGGTAATTTTGCCAAAACTGTTCTATTTGTTCCTTAATCTCCCCCACTCACCAGGGTGACATTTTTCCAGACTACTCAAAACGCAATTGATAACATTAGCTTGGGTGGGTAAGCAGTCATGCATATAATGGAGTATACTCACACAACCCTTTTCTAAGGCTGGCTTTGAGACTCCAGATATGGAACTCTATTTTCTATGTACCTGAGCACACTATGCTATATATTGTTACAGCTCTCACCGTACATGCTGTATCTAGCGATTGAACACGCTTGCATGGCACCTATCCCCATGTCTGCCTACCTGGGTGTGTGAGACAAACAAGCTGGTGTTCCGGAATCCACTGTTGCTTGGTAGAGAATGGTTACAAAACCCGGCAAGCCACTGCTCCACTCACCACTCATTCCTTTGTCTTATCATTTTGCCATACCTGTCACCCATGAGGCGGCCTGCAGGTCCGTGCTCCTCAAAGCTGGACTTAACATGTGGGGGATATTTATACAGATGGCCTATTCATCTGCCTTGGCTCCATCCAGTCAGGTGCTTTGGCGGTCCAGGTGCTCTCCCATGCGGTCAAGTTTGTAAGAGCGGTGAACCGAACAACTATGGAGGAGAAATACACACAGAGTTCCACCATGATGGCTGCCATTCCAGACAGGTGTTCCTGGTCAGAGGGGCCAGTGGCCCCCACCTCCATGTCATCCAGGCCACCAGACCACCCAGTCTCCCTGACACACTCAATTGGTAGTTTCCACTGCTTAGGGTCTCAGTGCCCTATGGTATGTGGGTGTGTCAATATAGGCCAAGCCCTGCACAGACAGAGGGGCCGTACTGGTGTAGCAGTGGTGTCCGGTTGGTTTCAACCTTCGCAGCATCAGTGTCAATATAGGCTGGCATGGTTCCTGCTGGTTCAGGGAGGCAGGGGGCTGGTACCAAGTGTAGGTCACATAAGGCTGGCCACGTGAAAGCCAGAGGGGGAAGGCAGCAGAGCCATAGCTCTGCTCCATCAGACGTCCACCCCGATAGTAGCAGCAGGTCAGATATCCCAAATTGCCACAGGGTAAAGTGTTCACAAATCAGGTCAGGAGTCTCCCAAGCACCATGAAAATGCAAATCAGGGATATCGGCAGCCCCCAAGGTGAATAGGGCCACAGGAGGTCCAGAAGTGTGCTAGGTGCCAGAGAGGTCCATTATGGGGAGGAGGGTAGGCAAGGTCATCCACAATGCCTTTAGATGTCAGTCACAAATTCCAGTTCAGTGGCCTCCCCTGCAATGGTAGTCAGCAGGCTCGGCAAGCCAGGTCAATAATGCACGCTTGGGTCCTCCTGAGATCCCCTAGCTGCATACACTTGGGACTTGCTACCCCTGCGTGAAGTAAAGTGGGCTGGAATGCTTGCCGTCGTCTGGGGAGGGGGTTAAGCAAGCATCTTGAAGACTACAGCTGGCGTGTTCATGGCCGTGCACAACGCACACCCAGGGCAGGATGAACAAAATTCACAGGGCTGTGCCCAGGATATTTCAGCCTTTGGGCCTAGGGCATACGTAGTCATCCTGGTTGCACCACAGAGCAGTCTCCGATCAAGTTTTCAGGTGGAGATGAGCCCCTGCAGTGCAGGGAAGAGGCATATATGGCACAGCAAGGCTCAATGACCCCTGGCCTCAGGCTTGCCTGCTGCCCCTGTTGCCGTTGGCCTCCAATACGAAGGCTGGGCCACCCACCTAATGGTTCAGCTATTTGCCATTGGTGCGTCAGTGGGAGCCACAAGTAGCATATGATAAGTTGGGTGTCCATAGGGAAATGCAGTCCCTTCCATCCAGGAGGTAATTCTTGGCATGTGATGGCACTCATGAAAAAATACAAGACTTGCCATTTAGGAGGTAATTATTGGCCTATGGTGGAAGGCACCTGTGGCATTGTCGGGAACACTCAAAATAAAATACAGAGCAAGGCATACCGGATGCAACTTTTAACATATGGGACAGGTGAGAAATAGGGATATTATTTGGGGGGGTGATAATCCTCCTCTAAAAAAAGTCACAATCCTTGACAGGGTGAGCCACTAATGTCATTAAATAAACCTGGGCTTAACCTTCTGGTAGCCTGTCACAAAGCAGTCAGGCTTAACTGAAAGGCAATGTGTAATTATTTATGCAGTATTCAAAAAATAATAAAGTAAAAAAACACAACACAAGAAAAGTCCGAAACCAATTTATAAAAATAAAGTACATTTTAGTTAATAAAATGATACAAAAATGACTCAGAATCTAGCAGGCGAAACCAAAGATATGAAGATAAAATTTTGGAGAAAAAGTGGTGGTCAAAGAGCCATCAAGGCACAAGGTGCAAATTGAATCCAAAGTAGTGCTCGATGACAGCAAGCTGCTGAAGAGAGGGGTACTGGTGTGGTGGGAAAACTCCGGCTGTATGAAGTCTGAAGTCGATGTCCGGGTAGACCTCAACATTGATCGGATGCTGCTTGGGGTTGGTCCCAATGAAACAATTTACGGAAGTAAGATCATCTTTACTGTGCCAAACAAGCAAGCTGATGCCGACTGTCGATTCAACATCAATGGCTTCTGTTTCAATGGAGACCCCAGTTTCCAGGTAAAAAGTTTTTAAGTCTCATTTATTTCAGTTTGGGACAGGAGGAGTGAACTCAACCCCCAGCCAAAGGTCCAGAACCTGGGGGTCACCACTTGGGGAATAGGACCCATTCAATGTATTGATTAGCTGGTGAGGGTCCACATAGCTGTTGTCTGCTTGAAAGTATTGTAGTGAGTCACTACACAGTAGTGGGTGGATGGCCCGCACAATATTCCCAGATCGCTTTATGTCATTCAGATAGTGCTAACGAATTGTGACTGGAACATCAGAGTAACCTGCTCCGCACCTCCTGGATAGTAGGCTACCTAGATGCATGCTCTGAAGTCCTTCAGTCTGTGTGTTGCGGAGTGCCCTCCCCCATTTTCCCAGGAGCCTGTGTTGCAAGGTATGTCTGTAGAGGAATTCATATATCCAGAGGTCATGAGCTAGAGGGAAGCAGCTCAGCATATATGGTGAGTTGATCTTTTCAACATATGAAGTCTTGTAGCCACTCCTTGAATTTAGGCACTCAACCCCTGCCCCATCTGCATGCTATTCTGCGCTTGGCCAGGAGAAGTGTGAGTACTACATACTTCCTAAAGTACCCCTCTAAATCTTTGGTGTGCCCCAATAATGCCATTAGTGGTGTGAGGTTTACAGCCCATCCTATCATGTTGGCTAGTGACCTGCAATCGCCCCACTTTATGCCTTTAGCGGGCTGTATGCTCAGGCCAGATGCAGAAAGTCTGCACCTTCTGCCCCACATCTCGTGCACTTGTCGTCAGGGCACAAATTATATCTATGCAAACAATGCAGAAACTTAAAGTCAATGATTCGCAGTCTCCTACTTGAGGCTATTTGCCCAGTCTGTTTGCAGCAGTATAGCCATTGTTTATCCGTAAGTGCTGTGCCTAATTCCTATTCCCACCCAGTTTGTGCGTTCCCCATTATGTCTGGTGACTCAAGCTGTGCCGAGTGGTATAGAATCGAAACCAAAGGTCAAGGACTGGCAGATTCGAGTGGGGTGTGTAATGTGTTGAAGGAGAGAGGCTCACAGGGAAGTCAGGATTGATTGCCTTAATGTGTCTGAGCCTCATATAGTGAAATATGTCTAGTGGAGTCTGTGATCGATCTGCAACAGCCACTAATCAGCTGAAAAAACTAGAACGCCTCCTGAAGACAGCATCATTTAAGAATAAGGACTTAAAGGCCCGATCCCACCGCAACAACCTGAGGTCGCAGAGTCTATGGAAACTTGATGTATAGACCTCTTCGTCTAGTACCTCCTCTCTGAACTTCACGGCTGCCAGCACTCTGCACCCACCATTGTGGTGGAGCGCGCCCATCGCTCCTTGACTGTTGGGGCATTTGTTTTTCAGTTGTTATTTAACAGTTCAGTTATTTGCTTGGCAGACAAGTGCCCAGTGTGGGTGGGGGTGTCTTGGGTATATGTTATTAGGGGTTTTGTTGTCATTTGTCCACCTACTATACAGGAAGGTCTGATCTGCTGTGTTGCGTCATGCTACATTACCGTGCAAGACCCTGCCTGATCGCACCATGTGACCACATGGGCAATTTGCTCAAGCTCCCTTTCTTCGCCTGGAACATCAGGGATATCAATAACCCACACAATGGTAAGCACGCACTACAGTACCTTAATCACCATGACATGAAAATCTCCTGTTTGCAGGAGACCGACCACCTCCCTGGACATTCCCATACCTTTGCATATTCCTGGGGTCCCTACCTTTACTTGTGGAACTACAGCTCCTACTCGCTGGCGTATGCATCTTAATGCACAGATCCATCCCTTTCCACCCCACAGCACATCTCACTGATGACAAGGGTAGTCACATCGCAGTTGCGAGAGCCTTGGGAGATCACAGCATCTTATTTCTTAACATTCATGATCCGAACACAGGTTCCCTGGAATTTTTCCAAGACTTACTATCCAGACTGGGGCACGTCGACACAGACCATATTATATTGAGACATAACCTTAATCTTCATACCATAGCACCTGTGAGTCCTTCTTGAACTCTGTGACTCACACATGCTTAGAGATGCCCAACTCTTAGCTCATGACAACACACCAGGGTACTCATTCTATACCCCCACCCACCAAACATTCCTGCATGGATTATTGGCTACTCTCAGCCACTATTACCCAATGGTTAGACAAAGTGACCCATCTCCTGTGCACCCTCTCTGACCACTCTCTATTCCAAATGGTGCTGGTGATCCCTTACGAGGGACGTCAAAGTAGATGGTGATTCCCATGTAATGCCCTGCTTGAGAGGTGTGCCGGTCTAAACACTGCACGTCCATAGTGGGCTACTTTGAACTAAACAAAGGTTCGGTCCCCACCCAGGCCTCCCTCTGGGAGGCTTTTAAGGCCTATATAAAGGGGATATGCATAGCTGAGCACTCAGGGGTGCTCCGCGACATACACAATGCTCTGGCTCATATAGAGACCAAGCTGTGAGATTTTGACAATAATGACACACAGCTGCTACATGGGCCACAATTGCTGTGTCGCTGTAGGAAAGTGGCCTCTTTCTAGCATGGTTGTCCCACTTTTTGCCTGTTTACCAATGTGTTTGACTGTGTCTACTAGGATCCTACTAATCAGGACCCCAGTAGTTATGCTCTCTCCCTTAAATTATGGTTGTAGGATACTGGAAATCCAGAATTTCACCCAGAATTGGCATACTAGTGCCCCCTTATAAGTCCCTAACATACGGTACCTCGGTACCCAGGGCATTGGAGTTCCAGGGGATACCTCTGCGCTGCAGCATTTCTTTTGCCACCCATAGGGAGCCCATGTAAAGGCTTCTACAGGACTGCCATTGCAGCCCGCGTGAAGAGGTGCATGCACCCTTTCACTGCCATTTACACTGAACCAGGCCACTTATAAGTCACCCCTATAGCAGGCCCTACAGCCCTGAGGGCAGAGTGCAGAGTGCCCCTGTGTGAGGGCACCCTGCACTAGCAGAGGGGCACCCATGACCTCAGGACCATTTTCCCAGACTTCGTGAGTGCGGGGATGCCATTTTACGGGTGTACTGAACATAAGTCACTACCTATGTCCAGCTACATAATGCTAACTCCAAACATTGGCATGTTTAGTATCAAACATGTTGGAATCATACCCCATTGCTTTTGCAAACATTGGTTGTATGATTCCATGCACTCTGGGAGCTCCTTAGAGGACCCACAGTATTGTCATTAAAGCCTTCTGAGGTTTTCCAGGCAGCCCCAGCTGCTGCCAACTCTCAGACAGATTTATGCCCTCCTGTTCCTTGAGCAGCTTAAGCCCAGGAAGGAAGAACAAAGGATTTCCTTTGGGAGAGGTGTATTACAGGGGTCCCTGGGTTCACAGGGGTCCCTGGGTTTTGGATTCCAAGTTGGCAGGGCACTCTGGGAGCATCTGAGTGGCCAGTGCCAGCAGGTGACATCAGAGCCCCCCCCTGATAGGTGCTTACCAGTGTAGCTGACCAATCAGGGCTATTTAGGGTCTCTCTCTTGGGTTGTTCTTCAGAGTTGGATTGCAAGACTCCAGCAGGAATCCTCTGCATCCTTTACTTCACCTTCTTACCGACGAAACTGCATCTGGACCCTCCAGGAACTCTACAACTGCAACAAAGAGGCAAAGAAGACTTCTGCAACATTGTATCTTCAGCTCCTGCCAGCAACTGCAACTGTTTCCCAGTCGTGCATCCTCAGAGGACAGCCTGTCTTCAGCCTGCACCAGAAGAATGAAGGAATCTCCCCTGGAGTGAAGGAGTCACTACACTTCAGCAGGCACCCCTCTGGAGCGACGACCGATGGCTTGGGTACCCTCTCCTGATGAGCTACGTGGATCCTGCATCACGGGTGATAGACTGAAGTGGTCCCAAAGGTCCTTATGCCCAACTGTCAAACTGTGGTGGAGGTAACAGCTTGTCTCCCCACACAAGACAGTACCACCATGCATCACGTGTTTTGCAGTTGCCAAGGCTTGTTGGCATCCTTCCATGAATTTCTTCATGAACTGTGCAGCTCCGACCCCCAGCACTCTCTCCTGCGACGCCCTGCTTGCTGCGTGGTTCTCCAGCAACGTACAATCCTGTGTGGACCTCCTTTTGCACCTTCTTTGACCCTATGCTGTGGGACTCCTGTGCGTGCTACCTGGTCTTCTGAGGCCTCTCTGATTTGCTGAGAGCCCCCTCTGACTGACCCTCCTAGGTAGAGTCCATCATGTCCCTCCTGGTCCCAGGCAGCGCCATTTTCTGCTAACTGCGAGCTTTGCATGTGCTAAGGCTTGTTGGCGGAATCCAGCGACGCAAACCAGACTGCAATCATCCATCTGGCATGGGACATCATCTGCACCAACCAGGAACTGGCATCCATCTTCTTGGGTGCAGTACTGACTGTTTTTCTTCACCAGTGTTTTTTCTCTTGCACCTTCATCCGGGTTAGCAGGGGCTCCTGTTCTCCCTGGGTTCTTCAGTGCTTCTTGGACTTGCCCCCCTTCTTCCACATGTCTTCAGGTACAGGAATCCATCATTGGTGTCTTGCAGTCTTTTCTGGTTCTTGCAACTTCTTCTTTCTCGTGTTCATGTGTGTTCTAGGAAAGTTACTGTGATTTACTCCTGCTTTCATGGGCTCTGGGTGGGTTCTATTACTTACCTTTGGTGTTTTGTAATACTCCCAGCACCCCTCTACACACTACATTTGCCTAGGTGGGAAACCAAATTCTGCATTCTACTTTCTTACTATATGGTTTGTGTTCCCCCAGGCCCATTTCTAACTATTGTGATTTTCACAATTTGAACTGTTTTCTAACTGTTTTTACAACTATTTCTGCATACTGTATATAGTGTATATAATTTGTGTATTACTTACCTCCTAAGGGGTATAGTCTGTATGGTATTTTTGGCATTTGTGTCACCAAAATAAAGTACCTATTTTCTTTCATGTGTGTGAGTACTGAGTAACTACAGTGGTAATGCATGAGCTTTGCATGTCTCCTAGTTAGGCCTTGGCTGCTCATACATACTACCCCTAGAGAGTCTGGCTTCTAGACACTGTCTACATTTCACTCATAAGGGATAACTGGACCTGGTATAAGGTGTAAGTATCTTAGAGACCCACTCCAAACCAGGCCAGCCTCCAACAGTCGGCAGTTATTATTGGGTAAGTTCCAGGAACTGGCTGAGAGGAAGTTTGCTTTCCTAGGGAAACATGCTAGAGCCCAAAGGTATGGGGAAGGCCAACAGCTGGGTCACTCCCTAGCTTGCTTACTACTTCCCCCCCAAGAGGCAGTGCATTCATCTCAGAACTGCGTAAACCTGACAGGATGAGGGCGAATGACAAAGCTGATGTGATGAAAGAACTGCTTAGCTATTACACATACCTGTACACATTCCATCCCCCCTGCAAGGATGGAGCGGGGATGGCAAACATGGCCAAAAGTTGCTATGGTATGGCTTACAAAGGCCCTGCAGAAGTTCCTCAGTGAGTCGATTTCTAGTGAAGAGATTACTGAAGCGATTGAACCCTCAATGGGTATAAGGCACCCGAACTGGATGGTCTCACAGGAGCTTTTTACAAGGCTTATAAACACCTACTGGGGCCCCATTTACTAAAAATGCATGCTGAATCCCTTGACACAGGGGTCTTCCCCTCGACGTTGCGCAAAGCCATAATCACATTGTCAGTGAAACCCAGTTAAGACACAATTTCTACACCGTCTACTGGCCATTATCAATGCTACATTTTAATAATAAGATAGTGGGCAAAGTCTTAGCACCCAAGCTGTCGCTTTTACTAGATCAGATCATCTCACCCCTGCAGTCAGGGTTCATTCCTTGTCGCTCTCCCTCTCTAAATCTGAGGACGGTGTTCTTGGTGCTGAACAGAATCTCCCCAATGTTGCCTGTGGCAGTAGCCCTGCTGGACGCTGAGAAAGCGTTCTTTTCTTTAGAATGGCCCTTCTTGCTGGAGACACTCTACAAACTGGAAATGGCCCACATGTCCATCGCTTTTGTCATTTTACTATACCACCAACCAGTGGCTCGCACAAGGGCCTATGGCACCCATACAGATGCCTTTGTCATAACTAGAGGGACTAGAGAGGGTCTCCTCCTTTCTCCTGTGCTCTACCTAATAGCCATGGACGTTCAAGTCTGGCTTCTCCAGGAAAAGCATCTCTACCGTGGATTGCAATTCAAACCAGGCCCCTGCTTCTCTTCTTATATGTGGACGACATCCTGTCATTTATCCGCCATATGGCTGACAACTTATTCCCCATAATTCAAGAGATCATTTGATTTGGCAAGTTGTCTGGCCTCACCTTCAACTGGAGCAAATCCAACCTCTTTCCTCTAACTGATGCTATGTTGTGAATGGCATGCGAATTCCCCCAGCCGTGGTATGACATCCTAGTTAGGTAACTGAGCATTATGCTACATCAGGATAAAGAACAGATCGTCCATTTGAATTATGTCCCACGTCCATTTGAATTGTGGCCCAGCTATTAAAAAGTTAACAATGCAAATTGAGACCTAGATTCAACTCCCAATGTCCCTGGCAGGCTGGATAGCTATCATCAAATTGGCAGTGCTACCCCACTTCCTGTATCTTTTTCTAAACATACCCATCCCCCCTCACCAATGTATTCTTATCCACATTACATAGCCTGCTACTGTGCCTAGTTTGAGCTGGCCGCAGACCTCAGGTTGGCTGGGGCATCTCAGTGCTTCCTTACAGTCGAGGGTGGTATGGTGTACCTCACTTCCACCTTTACTACTTAGTGGTACAGTGCTACTTCACATACTACTGTACCATAGTGATGCCCGGCTGCCATATGCCAAACATGAATGCTTCCAGGGAGGGTCTACCCCACTTTGTTCCATTCCTGATGGGAATTCTCCAAGGACCCTACAGATATTCAGACACCCTCCACCAGGAGCTGAGTGCAGAGGAAAGTCACATGCTTTACTACTAGCTGATAATCAATGGCTTACTCAAACACAAGAGGTTAGTTCAGCGCACACTGTCACAGCACGCTTTACACACATTTGGGGATCTCTTTCCGGATGGGTATGCCCTTTGGCACGCTGGTGATGCCCAGTTCGCAGATGACACCCCCATGGACCACTTCATTTTGCGACATGTCCATAGTGCACTATGTGCTCAGGTTCCCACATAATCACTGACAACATAGGAATTCCCCCCTTGACATTTGTGATTCATGACTCTGATGGAGAGCGATTGGTGTCCGAACTATACCGCACATGTGTAGGCCTGATACTGACTCGTGATGGGAGACTTATGGAAACCTGGGAACGCAAACTGGGACGTCCCTTAACTGACAAAATCTGGTCTTACTGCTGGTCTTAATCACAGACACAATCTTCTGCACTACAAGTTCCTTTGGCAAGCCTATACCACTCCCAGTGTCCTCGCCAAAATAAACCCCCAAGGCCCTCTAACTGCTCTAAGTGCAGGGCCGAAGCTGCTGACTTTGCCCACCTGATGTGGATCTGTGGCAAGGTGGGCAAATACTGCAGCGCAGTTTTTCACACAACTCTCTCTAATGATCTGGACTGATTTAGTGCCCAACCCTCTTCTTGCACTACTGGGACACATATCATTGCTCCTGGCAGAGCAAGAGATCGCCTTGTACTGAGACAGTGGACGCAGCCCCACCACACCTGACTGGCTAAAAAGCAAGACATACTGCAACACCACAAGTGAAATATTTGCCACACTACAACCCCCCTACTGCTCGACTCAAGGACATTTGTCAACCGCTTCATGAGCATCTCTCTTCACAGGAACAGCATAATTCCGATTGGTTGTGACTGTTTTGTACAATTCACCAGCCCAGCACTTTTTGCACCCTGTAATGTATCTATATGTACCGACCCTGCAGCAATGCCCATAAGGAGCTCACCAACTACCCCTTCAACCAAAGTAAACAACACACCACATGCTGTTGGGTAACTGATACCATGTTTCACAGTCTGAATGGCCCTTCCAGGTTGTACGTTGCTGAATGTCATTGTTTTTCCACACAGTGGATGATGTCTATTTCTGTTTTGGTTTGGCATGTTTTGTTCAAAATAATGAATAAAAATCAAAAGGAAATATGAAATTACCAGTATTTTGTCATGGGTATGGCCATAAGCCAAGAATTGCAAGCATAAGGAACACACACAATCACACTTCTTCACTTAGCCACAAATACTTTCACTCACACTCCTACTGTCTCTCACACAGTCTCACCAACACTCACACAACACCACACACATTCACACACTAACACACATTATCACTCTCACACAGCTTCACTCACCCATTAACTAACTCACTCATCCACTCACTCACTTACCTCACTTATCTTTCTCACTCGCCCTCACATCCACTCACACATTCACTCCCAGTCACTCACTTTCACTCACTCACACTTTCACACCCTCTCATTTGCTCATTCAACCCCACATTAATTCCCTTGGGGGCCCCATCCCATTTGCGCATGGGTCACCACCAACTTGATGTTGGTGGTAACTGCAAATGTTTTGCGATCACATTCCCGGTTGCAAAACATACCTACATCCCCTTGTGACTCGCTATTAGGAAGGGACATCCTTGACACGTCCGCTCCTATTACCGACTCACAAACCTATTATGCGAGTCGGTAATAGATTACCAAACCACAAAATAGCATTTGTACATCCCAAAATTATTTTTTTCTGTTTGCAAACTGCCCGATTCTGCTAATTGGGCCGTTTGTGCACAGAAAAACCCTTAGTACATCCGGCCCATACTTACTTATAGTGACTTACAGCCAGTCCTCCTAACCCATTGGTAAATTGTTATACGATTTACATTTTCCTTTCACCCTCTACAGCATACTGCATGGGGCAATTTGTGAGACCATAAGACTGTAAGTGATAGCATTCTGATCTTTCACAAGGAGCACATCCCCATTCAAAATAGTATCCTTTGAGGTTGGAGGCTATAACAGCAGTGCGTTTTTCGAGACAAAAAATATTTTTGGATTTAGGCAATTTTAGATTTATATTGGTGAGGGTCATGCAGCTCCCCCAACAACAATGTTTTACAATAGGAAACAAGCACCGGCAAAGCCAAAAATCTGGCAGACAACACAGACCTATTGGTTTTGCCACTTCTATTTTTGTGGCATTGTTGCTTTGTGTGTGTTCTTATGTTGTTCCCTGTCGTTACTTTAGAGCTGAAAACTATTTTTCCCAAAATCCAGTCAGAAGCAGTACATTCATTTATAATTCCACTGACAAACAACTATTTTTCACTGTCTAAGTTGGTAACATGCTATTTTTCACTGTCTAAGTTGGTAACATAAACTCCTTGGCTCTTCAAACTATTTAACACATCAGTCAGCCTAACTCTTTTTCTACTGAATAACAATATTTTACTACGTACCTGACAAAATACTATGGGCCTCATTCTGACCCTGGCGGTCTATGACCGCCAGGGTGGAGGCCAGGGGTAGCACCGCCAACAGGCTGGCGGTGCTACATGGGCAATTCTGACCGCGGCAGTAAAGCCGCGGTCAGAAAAGGGCAAACCGCCGGTTTACCCCTGCCCAAGGGAATCCTCCATGGCGGCGCTGCATGGGGATTCCGACCCCCTTCCCGCCAGCCTGGTTCTAGCGGTTTTCACCGCCAGAACCTGGCTGGCGGGAACGGGTGTTGTGGGGCCCCTGGGGGCCCCTGCAGTGCCCATGCCACTGGCATGGGCACTACAGGGGCCCCCTAACAGGGCCCCACATAGATTTTCAGTGTCTGCGTGGCAGACACTGAAAATCGCGACGGGTGCAACTGCACCCGTCGCACCCCTTCCACTCCATTCGGAGCCAGCATCCTCATGGAAGGGGGTTTCCCGCTGGGCGGGCGGGCGGCCTTCTGGCAGTCGCCCGCCCACCCAGCGGGAAACTCAGAATACCCGCGGCGGTCTTTTGACCGCGCAGCGGTATTCTGGAGGTTCCAGCCAGGCCGGCGGCTTCTGCCGCCGGCCGGGGTCAGAATGACCCCCTATGTCTAAAACATTAACTGCAACAAAAGCTGTATTTATATGCAAGTCAGGATTTGCTATCTATATCTCCGTGAGTATGCACCCTGACAATATGTAATTATAAGGTTCATAGTTGTGGGGTTAAGAACAGTAAATCGACACTTACATAAATATCCGTACCCTCACGATATGGCAGTAGTCGACATTTCGTCCACAACATTTTGGCAGGTCGATATTTTTGCCTTGTACAATCCATTCAAAACTGCACAGAGACCCTGCCTTCAATTGCATTTCTTTGTTCTGTCACCAAAGGCACACAACAATATACTTTATAAACACCCCTAAAACACAAACTATTATGCGAATTGAAAGTGAACACAAATGGTAAAAAACAGTTGTGAGAGAAAACATAAATTGCTGAAATGTATCAAGTAGTGAGTCAATAAAAAGAAAATATGTTTACTGAATGCACTCTAAATGTAATGTATTTTGTGTGGATAGTTCCAGAGGTATATTTATCCTAATAATTTGTTATATGACACACTAATAGCTTTTAGCGCTCAGCAGTAGGTGGATATTGCAAAACAGTGGTGCAAATATATTCACCTTAGAAGAATCAATATTTAGTGTACCCTGTGTGTATTCAAGCATATGCCCAATAGCTCACCTGTAGATTTGTCAGTGGCTGCATAGAGCAGTGAGCTACCTTACCAGGATTCATACCATTGACCTGCACGTTATAAAGGCGCCTTTGCCAAATACCGCTTCCAAATTAGCTCGCTGGGCTACTGTTTCCAATGCAGCAATCTTTGGGCAACCTATAGGTCACAGGTTCTCTTTGTGGTTCCTAAGTGTTTCATCATCATAAGGATAGAAACAATCAATATAACTGCGATGGTTAAACATGTATTCTGTGAAGTGTTGAAGACCTAGGGTAATAAACACCATGTGAAAACACTCACTAATACATTGACACATCCAGGGTCGGATTGGTAAGGTGGGCTTGCGGGCAATAGCGGATAGGTCAGTGTCTGAGACGCAGCTGTGGGCTGCTTTTAGAGCAGAGTGGTGGCCGATTTGAGATCGATCTGTGCTGTTCAGATGCTACCAGCGGCCCAGTGGGGGCCTCAGAAGGTAGATGGGCGTCTTTTACCTCCCCTTCACCAACAGGGCAGGATCAATTACAGCCCTCTGCTGGGACGACCCATTGATATGAAAAGCTAACTAGGGCCGGTTACGGGCACATTAATGTCTGCAGATTGAGCAGGGGCAGGGGGCCTGAACAGAAGTGGCCTCACTGATATTTAGTTGTAGTTCACTAGTGTGAACTAATCCATGCACAAGGAGTGCTGGCAATGTTTGCTTTTTTAAAATCTCAGTGGAGCTAAGAAAACAAAAGTTATACTCATAGATCTTGAAAGTTAGACTGAGATCATTCTGTTTCAGTTTTTTGAACATGCCTCTTTTAGAGAACCCCCTCCTTTTTTTGATACTACTACAAACACTGAAGCAGTGCTATACAAAAAGGCATAATCCGCAATTGTGGGACACTTTTTTTAGGGTGCCCGGTCCTCTTTTTCATCCCAATCTAAAGTGGGCACTGCCACCTCTATTTATATGCATATACATTGTCTTTGGAAATTGGTGCTGGAAAATACTGTGACTTTTATTTTTGGTAAGGAACTTGTAATGATAATGGCCCTGGCAGACTGGGCGCACAATAAAGAGCCTGGGTACCGGAGTTGCAGTCAGAGATTTGACCCTAACTGTCTTAGCACCGTTCGTCTTCTCTGGCTGTCAGATTTCTTCTGACAGTGGTGTGTTTTGCCTAGGAAGGCTGTAGCATCATTGTTTCATATTCATTCAGAAATTTTGAGTTGCTGTTTTGTCTTCTTATTTATCTATGAGCCTTTGTCAAAGGAGAAGTTGGTTCACATGGTCAGGGCTTTGATCGTCTGTGGATAGTGGTCAAAAGGGTTTGCAGAAATGTTAGCAAGTTTCTTAATCAGTGGGTTTTCCTTTTGATCTAGTCCTTTGCAGAATTTCTTGTTGAGTTTGCAGAGATGGTTGTCCTGCCTGAGCACGATCACAGTCTTAGCTTTCATTCAGCTCCTGGTGCCATGTCCAGCGCCATGATGACAGCATGCATGCATGAGTCTACAGTGTCTACACATAAAGTAGGACACTACAGAATTAAAACCCAATGGAAGGTGAATTATTTTGTCAGATGTTGCTTTGGAGAAGGGCATGCCAGGATAGGTCAGAATCCTGACTCACTTCTTCACTCGTCCTCCTCCTAATTCTCATCTCATGCATTTAGCAGTGACAGAAAGAAACTAAGCAGAGAGTTATTCGGGTGAGAGCTCGAATGATCGCACATCTTTTGATTTGATTTATCAATGTGGATCAGATCTCATTCGAGGACCAAACTAGCATTTTATAGAACTCATTTGGAGGCTTACAGAAAGAACATTGCATTTTTTCCAATAAAACTGAGCCTAACAGACAAGTTGAACCCTGCGTATGAATGCTACTAAGTTTATTTCCAGATACAGTCTGCAAATTGTGCAAAATGTAATTTGCAACATAAAATACAATTCGTTCTTAAATTCACATTTACCTTTCACCAACCTTTGCATACTTTTTTCATTGTTATTACAACAAATTGTGGCAATTCGTCCGTCACAAATCCCACATTGTCAGTTGGCAAATATTCTCCGGTGATATCTAAGTTATCTTGACTACAGTATCACCCAGCATAGTAAACATACTTCATTGTTAAACCATTACCTATCATATGTTTCATACCAAGGACTTCAGATCCTGACAGCTATATAGCCCATCTTAAAGAGATGACTACGTGGATTGGTTTCCTTAAATGACCACCCAAAAACGTCACACACAGACTAAGGGGGTCATTCTGACCCCGGCCGGCGGCAGAAGCCGCCGGCCTGGCTGGAACCGCCAGAATACCGCTGCGCGGTCAAAAGACCGCCGTGGGTATTCTGGGTTTCCCGCCCGACATACAGTTTTATTGATAAAACCATGTAGCACAAAAAAAATTGTGTGTGGAAAATGAGTTTAGTGAATATTTATCATTTGCGCATTACCAACGTAAGTGCTCTGATATATTTTGGCGCTATTAAATCTTTCTTCCATCATACTTCAGCATTTTAAAAAGGGTTTCATTTGTGCTTTCCCACCTATTTATTTTGAAACATATGTGCAGTTCATTTATATTGTTGTTGTGTGTTAGAAGAAAAGGAAATAACACCCTACAGGATTTACCTCTGCAACAGAAAGATTTTCATATAATTGATAGGTGTAAGTCTTCCTGAATATCGGGAGGTATACCCAAAGAAGATTTCTTATCCCTTGCCTACTGATTTTCGATAAGTGATTTTAAATATTGTGCATACCATGATATAAACATGTCTCTATTAATTTCTAGTCAATAGTATACACATGTGAAGCATGATTATCTTGGTGTTTGAGTTGGTAGAGGGGTGGAGGGATTTACTGGTTACAGATGACAGCTGGTGAATTATAAAAAACGGGGAATACAAATATGGGGGCATGATCAGGGTCAGTGATATTACTTTATAGACTCTGTCAGTGTCACATTGGCCCTGGGTGCCCATATATGTAAATATGGAGATTTTCGTCGGATTTTAATAGTGCAACTATATGTAACTGCTAACTGTCTTTCTTTAATAGTCTTCGCCGTTAATGTAAAATGAATAAAATGCATCAAAAAAAGATTTTCATATAGTTCACCTTACAAAATCCTCACACTTTCATTAAGGGAAAGCAAAGTAAACACCAGCCTCTATGTTAAAGGAATAAGGAGCAATTTCTCAGAAGACTAGACTGACATTTGCCCTCTGTCTTTAGATGCACAGCAAATGTGACAGGATAAAAACAAAATTGAAAGTAATCTATAATGCTTGTTCACCTTCAGGCCTCTGGTTATTTTTCGTGCCCTCTCAGGGCTCAAGGGGCTATTGTAGGTGGGCCCCCTCCTACTTCTGGGTCCTGGTGTATTGCACCAGCTGACCACTGGTAGCTACACCCCTGTGGGTATTTTGCATCAGTTCTTGGCTATTAAGGGCTAGGGCTTGACAACCTAAGACCCTGCTCGAAGCAGCCGCCATTGTGGATGGACAGCTGTTGCCTGTGGAAGTCCTCTTCAGGCCGGCGGTCTGACAGTTTCCACCCACCATTTTACAAGCTTGCACACCGCCAGGACTTCTGGGGCGGTGCAACCGCCGTGAAAACCTTGGCGGAAACGAACAACATAAAAGGAAGCGCCCAACTTCTGGAACACAGGCATGTCCGTAGGCACCATGGCACCTAAATTGCAAGTATTTCCAATGCTCCTGCTAGCCATTGACATCCAGGACCAGCAACGCTGACATAGACACCAGCCATAAGTACCCCAGCCTAGCACACACTGGAGGGAAGGACATTAGTACACACACACATGCACAAATGCACAGTCACCATACATACATGTGCAAGGGAAGCCAGGACAAGCTATGTAGCACCAACACCAACTGTGCCATTGTAGAAAAATATTTTTGGAAATAACAAATATGTTAGGACAATAACTATATACAAAATGCCACAAGGGCCAGTGCATCAGTGTCCAAATGTCCCGGGCACACTGGGCATGTGAAGAGTGCCCAACTTGACTCCTGACTGCAATGTGCAGACCTCCACAGGGGAGGGCATCAATGGGGCATGCAGGCATCTCAGGGATGTGGGGTTGGGGGTGATCAGGGTTTGTATGGGGGGGTCCTTCCTCTTCTTATTAGGCTTCCCCCCTTACTGTCCTGCTTTCAGGGGGACGTCTGAGACTTGCCCCTCTTTCCTGCCTTCTTAGGTGGGAGGGAGGTGGAGGCCACCACAGCAGGAGACCCAGATGGAGTGCTATAAGGACTGGAGGTGTGAGGGGCAGGTGTGCCTGTTGTGGCAGCACTGCAGACTGCGGGGCATGTCCCAGCCCAGAGGAGGACAGGGAGGTGGAAGGCAGGGCTCTTGGAAGTCTAGCAGGGCGTTTGGAGGGAGCAGGGACTGGACCAGGAGACGGGAACAGGGAAAACTCATGCAGGAATCTTTTCTTAGGTGCAGCGGGTAGGTCATGGGTAAGGCAGTTGGGAGTGGAGGGAGAGTGGATGGTTGACAGGCCTGTACGTGGATGTGGTTTGGGTGCTCGTGTGTGGGTGTATGATATGTGTGTGTTGGGTGTGTGTTGGGTGGATGAGTTTTGGCATAAAGGTGTAGTGGGAGGAGGGGTGGAGGAGACACAGGGAGATGGCAGGGGGATGTGTGAGGGAATGTTGGGATGGCGTGTGCAGGTAGGTTGGATTTGCTGCATGTGGTTGTGTTGACTGTTGTGGTGCATGCAGATGTGGTGTATGGGCTGCTTGTATGGGGGTCTGCTGTTATGGTGATGGTGGCAGTGACGGCACATGTGCCTGGACCTGGGTCTGATGATGTGGTGTCTGGTGGCGATGTGACTGTGAGGGGGGGAGGAGGTGGGGGAGTCAGGGTAGGTAGTGGATGTTAGTGGATGTTGTTGTGTGTATGTCTGAATGGTGGGTGTGTGCATGGCGGTGGTGGCGTTTGTGGTGCATGTGAATGTCCTTGCGCTCTGGGCCTGTTGGAGGGGATACATGCTGGCATAAAAGTGTGCTTGGATTGGGAAATGGGAGAGGGATGTGGGAGTGGGAGGGGGAACAGGTAGTTGGAGGGGGGACGGACGAAGAAGAAACACTGGTTGCCGTCAATGAAGAGGCCAGAGCCTGAAACGATCTCTGAAGGGCAGAGAGGGCACAGTGAATGCCTTCCAGAAACACATTGGACTGTTGCCCCTGGGATGCCAGTCCCTGGATGGCACTCCCAATGGCTGTTTGCCCAACAGAGATGGACCTCAGGAGGTCACCAGCCTCCTCATTGAGGGCAGCAGGGCTGACTGGGGCAGGGGCAGAGGTGCTCACTCCTGGGTGAGTGGGCATGGGCAACTGGGTGGGGAGCTACAGGGAGGGCGGTGCTGGTAAGGGGGGTGGCGGACAAGGATGGTGCAGGCAAAGGGCCTGAAGGGCCCACCACCAGGGAGTCACCATCAGAGGAAGATTCAGTTGATGGTGAAGATGTTCCTGTCTCCCCAGTGGTGCTCCACCCACCCTCCATCCCACTGGTCCCCTCAGCTCTGCTGGTATGAGCCTCCTGGGTCCCGTGGGATGCAGCTTCCCCACTCGCCGGTGCCCCTTCTCATTTGTCAGATGATGCTGTTGCACACAATGACAGAGGAGGAGAGGGAGGGAGGGTGGGACAGTGAGAGACAGGGTGGGAGAAAGAGAAACAGGGAGCAAGTGGTCAATGCCAGCACAACAGCCACACACATCACTACAACATACTCTAGTGCCATCTCATTACATGACATGCCTTCACACACACATGCCATTGCATTGACAGCCCATGAATGCACCCTCAAACATGCACATGAGTTTCACTCATGCTGACACACTATGGCCCTCATTCCGACTTTGACCGGCGGCGGTCGCCGCCGGCCTGTCGGGGGCCGCCAGAATACCGCTGCGCGGTCAAAAGACCGCCGCGGTAATTCTGACTTTCCTGCTGGGCTGGCGGGCGGCCGCCTTCAGGCCGCCCGCCAGCCCAGCGGGAAAGATGCTTCCACGATGAAGCCGGCTCGGAATCGAGCCGGCGGAGTGGAAGCTGTGCGACGGGTGCAGTGGCACCCGTCGCGTATTTCACTGTCTGCCAAGCAGACAGTGAAATACTTGTAGGGGCCCTCTTACGGGGGCCCCTGCAATGCCCATGCCAGTGGCATGGGCACTGCAGGGGCCCCCAGGGGCCCCGCGACCCCCCCTACCGCCATCCGGTTCCCGGCGGTCGGACCGCCGGGATCTGGATGGCGGTAGGGGGGGTCGGAATCCCCTCGGCGGCGCAGCAAGCTGCGCCACCTTGGAGGATTCAATGGGGCGGCGGTACACTGGCGGGAGACCGCCAGTGTTGCCGGTCCGACCGCGGCTTTACCGCCGCGGTCGGAATCCCCATTGGAGCACCGCCGGCCTGTCGGCGGTGCTCCCGCGGTCCTCCGCCCTGGCGGTCTTTGACCGCCAGGGTCAGAATGACCGCCTATGTATCCTATACAGGATAAAAGCTATACCCTCAACACATGACTGACCCACCCCTATGGCTCATGGCTCTATAAGATCACTAGACCCAAATGTAATACTCTACGGGCGTTTGGAGGCATACTTGCACAGCCACATAACCCAAGCACATATAACTGTAAACCTCAGACTTCGCACACTACACATACGCCACATGCCAGCAGACAGCAGATAGGGATTTGGCCTCAGCAACACTGATTGGATTGTTGGGAGTACAATGTGTGTGAACTGCAGTAGAAGGGACCGTGTCCACATCTTAGACCATGCTCATGTACTACACAGTTGCCCTGTCATCGATGCCACTTAGCAGTAAAGTCAACCTCAACTCACATCCTGCATGGCATATGAACACTTGTATGTAGCACATCCAGCCTATATGTGTCCCAACCCTAGTCCGACAGTAGCTACCTAGCACACATTTCAAAGCCTTCACACACTGCACAGACTGCACCTATCACTCACCACATAACCTAAGTACGAATGTGATCTCATCCCCTTGTGGCTGCTGTGCTGCCCTCAAGCACCCATCCACCTCAGGGTACGCCACTGCCAAAATGCGGGACATAAGGGGGGATCTGGGTCCGATGGGCATCCCTCCCTCGTTAGGAGGGCATCCCCAGAGGGGCCTCACCGGTCTTCCTCGCCAAGCGTCTCGGGTCCTCCCACCGCTTCCTGCAGTGGGTGCTCTGCACTTGCTTGTTGATGGCACGCCAGAAACCTTTCTTCTGATGGGCGCTCGCCTGCATGGATGACACGGAGAAAAGGAGATAGTCATGTAGTGTGGCATCTTAGGGACTGCATTAGACACAACACATCCCCGGAACAGACACACATTTCAACCTTCCAGTTGTCCTCACAGCCCTCAGCCAGGTCCTTCCACAAGTCTCTCATCCTCGTCTCAAGGCCCCCATCCACATTCGTACCACTCACAGACAGTACAATCATAGTGCACTCACCTGCTGCCCTGGTGCCCCATACAACTTACGCCGGCCAGATTCGCTCACTTCCTGTGCATGCAGGACAGGCGATTGCCATTTTACTTCTACAATGTGTACAGAGGGGGTTAATGAGGTGTGTCATGGATATTAAATAGTGACCTGTGCACAGCTTCACTGCATCCACACAGTCCTTTATGCACATAATGATTGCCCCTCCCTCCTATTCCCAAGTACGGTGGAAGAATGATGGTGAGGAATGCTCCTGTCTACAGGCCCCTGATCGATCTTGCCACCCTTGAAGAGAGGCACCTCATCCAGTGCTATTGGCTCAACCGTCAGACCATCATGGAGCTTGTGAGGCTGTTGGAGCCGGATCTGCGGCCTGGTATTCTTTATTCTAATGCCATCACACCCACAGTGCAGGTGTTGGCAGTCCTCCACCTCCTTGTCTCAGGGTTCTTCCAAATAACAGTGGCTGGGCTGCCGGAATGTACCAGCCCCTGTTCAGTAACGTCTTGAAGAATATCCTATGTGCCCTACTCAATCATATTAGCAGGTATATCATGTTCCCCCAACATGACAATCTGCCCACTGTGAAAGTAGCCTTCCACACTGTAGCACATGTACCACGTGTGATCAGGGCTATTGATGGGACCCACATTGCCCTGGTATCACCCAGGAGGAGTGAACAGGTGTTTAGGAACCGTAAAAACTTCTACTCAACCAATGCGCAGGTGGTATGTCTCACAGACCTCTACATCACTCAAGTGACTGCCTGGTTCTCAGGGTCAGTGCATGATGTCTACATACTGCGGAATAGCAGCATCCCACACCTGATGGCACTACTGCAAAGGTATCGTGCCTGGCTCATCGGTATGTATCGTGTCATATGTGTGCCTCTGTATTCTGCACACTCTACACCACCTTCCAGATTTACCTACAGTTTTCAATATGCCTACTACCTCTGTGCACACAGGTGACTCTGATTATCCCAACCTGCCATGGCTACTGACACCTCTCAGGCATCCGACTATAGCAGCAGAAAACCATTTCAATGAGGCCCATGGTAGGACCTGACAGGTAATAGAATGTACCTTTGGAGTGTTGAAAGCCAGATTCAGGTGCCTGCACCTTACTGGAGGGGCCCTATTGTACAGACCAGCAAAAGTGTGCCAGATCCTTGTAGCGTGCTGCATCTTACACAATTTGGCTCTCAGACGCCACATCCCATTACTGGATGCTGAGGAGGGTGCAGCTGTGCCAGTGGCTGATGAAGGGGACATGGGGAGTGATGAAGAGAAGGATTACAAGAATGCAGCTGATTCCAGAGCAGAGCTGATACAACAGGGTCAAAGCCATGATATGTAACCAGTAGCAATGCGTGCCATGTGCAGGGCTGCTACCAGGGTTGTGTGTTCAATGTGGGTATAGTGTGAACCCATTAATTTAGATGTGGTGCTGTTAACTGTATTACAGAACTTGTAAATGATTGCTCCCCTTCTGGCACTGTCACATAAATTGGTAGGTCAGTGGTCTTCCTATTACATATGCAATGGCTGTATATTTTGTACTCATGGTAGATAAAGACGTAGACAGAAACTGTGCTCAAAGGTGTTTATTTTAATAATACTAGTGCAATGGCTGATGAGTACAGTTATGGCGAGTAAGATCATCAGAGTACTTAGCCCTCCGGTGGGGAGTCGAAGTCCAATATGATGACCATGTGAAAATGGAGTTATGACAATGGACAGTCAACAGGGTGTCGCTGTGATACACAAGGGGGTATGTTCAGAAGTGGCTCACTTCCTGGCTGTGGTCTTGGATCAGTGGAGGCTGGATGTCTGGTTGGATGTCCTCGCTTGCTTAGGGGCTCCTCAGCTGCAGGGGAAGGGGTGCCTACGTGTCCTGTGGCAGGGCCTCACTTCCACTGGTTGAGGCTGATGTTGAGGGCTCAGATGTGGTCTGCCTAATGGTAGGGGCCTGCTGGTGGGAGGTGGACTGATGCAGGATGGAGGTAAGTTCCGTCAGCACCCCTGCTATGGAGGCCACAGTGGCATTGTGAGTCTGCCACTCCTGCATAGCCTCCTGATAGTTCTCCCAGCGTAGCCTCTGGGTCTCCTGCAGGGTATTGAGGATAAGGGCCGTGGTGTCCAGGGTTTGGTGGTATGCACCCAGGACATGGGTGAGGGCCTCCTGGCCAGTCTAATGTTGTTGCTGCCCCCTCCCTTGGACCACAGATGCCCTCCCACTAACTCTGGCCACCTGTGCCTGTGCCCCTGGTACAGTGTGCCCACTCCCAATAGCACCAAGGCCTTCATTGTCTGGTGCGGGTGCCCTTGACTCAGGCCCCTGTACTGTGGGGCACACCTCTAATTGAGTGGTCCCTGAGGCACAGGTTTGGGGAGGAGGAGCTAGCTGTGGTGTTGTAGCCACAACGGGAGGGTGAGTCTGGGGTGTCTAGATTGGGGCTCCTGCGAGTGGACCAGCCAGTCACCCCAGATGGCCCAGGCAATTTGTCGTCCTCCAAACATCCACTGGGGCCTTTGGCCTGGGGAGGGCTGTCTGACCCTGGAATCCTCTGCTGGATGGCAGTAGCAAGGTTAGCTGTGGATGAAAAGGGTGAGAGTTTGTGCAAGAAAATGTTGTTGTAGTGTCATGGTGTGCCGCTTGCAGTGAGTGGAATCATTACCCATGGATGACAATGACATTTGCAGTAATGCTGACACTGCATGGTGAATGGCCTTTGGGCCATGCTTGTCATATCAATTGTAGTTGTGGGTTTGCTGTTTGACATTGGTGTAATTGGCATAGGTAACGAGGTGGTGTTGGCTAGCAGTTTGGGTGGGCTGTGGGATGAATGTCCATGCAGGTGCACCATTGTGAGGTGTGAGTGTGACTCGGATCCGGCATGTCTAGTGATGGATTGTGGGAGTGGTAGTTGAGGAGATAGTGAAGGTTTAGCGTGCATTGTGCAGGGTGGTTGTATGGCTAGTGGGAGAGGGGTGGTGTGGAATGCTGAGTTGGAAGGTGGGGTGATAGTGGGGGTGCATATTTGTGATATGATGGGGAGTGGTAGGTGCTTTTGAGGCATGCAGGACTGGAGTGGTTAGTGCTCGAGGTGGTGTAGGTTCCTTACCAGTTTCAATCCCTCCAATGATTCCAGTCAGGACCACAGGATGCACAATGTCCAAGACCTCCTCCTCCCAGGTTGTCAAGGGGAGGAGGTTGGGGTATACCGCCAGTCTTGTTGAGGGCGATGTTTTGCCTGGACACCATGGAACGGACCTTCCCCCTGAGGTCGTTCCACATCTTTCTGATGTCCTCCCTTGTACGTGGGTAGCTGCCGACGGCATTCACCCTGTTGACGATCCTCTGCCTTAGCTCGGTTTTCCTGGCCATTGATGTTTGCTAAACTAGTGCTCCCATCAGTTGTGGCTCAACTCTGACGATCTCGTCCACCCTGACCCTCAACTCATTGTCGGTGAAGCGTGGGTGCTTGTGGCATGACATGTTGTGGCGGTGCTTGCATCGTGTGTATTCAGTGGTCAATGTGCAGTGGTTCGTGGGTTGTGTATCTCTGGGTTGTGGTAGTATTCACAAGGATTTGAGAGGGTGAAAAGGGGGGGGGTGTTTTATGGTGCAGTGAACAAGTGTAGTGTGTGTATGTGTTTCAGGTGTGGGGTATTCAAACTGTCCTATTTGGTGTTGCCTTCTATTGGTGGTGATTTTCTAGCCCGCTGCGGTGCGCGCCAGTGGTTTACCTCCGTGCATATTCCGCTGTGCTGTATTCTGACTCATAATATGGCAGCCGGTATGGTGTCGGCATGGTGGGCCCGGTGGCCAGACAGTCGCTCTTTCGCCATCAGTGGCACTGGGGGGGTTGGATTTCTGGCTGTGGTTCGTTGGTTGGTGCTTGTAAGTCGTAATACGGTGGTCATTGCACCGCCAAGGGGGATGGTGGCAGGATTTCCCATGGCGGTCTTTCCCGAAGACCGCCAAGCTTGTATTGAGGGCCTAAGTCCTATCATGTTTCCTGCCTTCTGGGAATTGAGAACAAATTGCAAACATAATTACCATTTTGGACAACAAAGAGAGACTTTGTTATGTATTGCTCCCCCATTACTTCTCTGCCCCTGTGTAGTAGTTGAAAGCGATGGCAGATGATTTTGGGGGCCAAACATAATTCAAAACATAGAGCCAGATTTAAAAGGGGCTAGCGTCTTCTTGTGCCATATTAGTGTAATTTGTTTTGATGCTAATGTGGCCCAACAAGGCCCAAATCGCCAGGCCATAATTAGAAAGTAGCGCGATGCATGCATCGCGCCACTTTGTATACCCTTGTGCCACATTATGCCAGCACAAGCATTATATATGCGATTGGGGGCGTCCCTTTGTTAGGAGGACTGCAAAAATGGAACAACAGAAGGCAACTTTTAATGCCTGCACAGAGCAGGCATTAAAAGGGGACACACCTTTGCTTTCAATGGGGCCCTATGTATAATGCAGGATTAGCGGCAACATTTTGGCGCTAATCCTACACAGTACATCAATATCATAAACAATTTTGGCGCTATTACCCTACACTGTACCATGGTGCCCTGTATATTAAATACGGTACACATATGGGAGCAGCAGGGGGTGCTAATGCGTGCAAGAAAAGTGGTGCTGCATTTGATGCAGCGCCACTTTTCTTAAATCAGGCCAATAGACTATAAAATTATATGTGGGTATAAAGTGAATTTCATGGATATTTTTCACCTCTGGCTTCTGTATGACATCATAGACAATTCAAGCTTCTCTCCCATTGACTATTGGATGTCAGTGAGAACCCCTCAGTGAAAAGCATCCCCGTTATTCACTGTCATCCATCTATAATTTGTATGTATTACATTAGAGCATTCAGTTCAATCAAGTGTTTGCTAACCCTGATGGTGCAGTTATCTTAATAAGTTATGAGTTAGCCTGTTTTTTAATTTGAATGCTATTTCTGCTTTGATTAAATACGAGCTCGGGTCTGTAAGTACCTGGTGCATCACTAAGCTCTTTGTGGAAACACAGCTCAATCAGTTAGAGTGACTGCTGCAGTCAAGTATGTGTTTATTACTTATGCACACGAGCTAGTCGCATTAGAGTTTAGCTTGCCTTTCATTTGAAGAGTTAAAATCACAGAAAGGCAGCACACAGAGAGATTGTGCCTGTGGCAAAAAGCTACCTGTAATATGTGGATTCTGAGAATCCTGGTCCCTGTAAATAAAACAAAACGGTATATATATATATATATATATATATATATATATAAACAGTTGAATTTATGTGGTTTTGCATGTTTAAAATGTGAGCCTAACCATAACATCCCTGCAACCTAAGTGAATTTCTATGTTTTTTTAAAGTTCTGTTTCCTAGTTATAATGTCCGTGTAACCCTGTCACCTTAGTTTTTATGTGTGTGTGTGTGTGTGTATATATATATATAAAAAACATAGAAATTCACTTAGGTTGCAGGGATGTTATAGTTAGGCTCACATTTTAAACATGCAAAACCACATAAATTCAACTGTTGTGGTTAGGGTTATATCAAGTTACTATAACTCGTACCTACAGGAAACTATAACTCACCCCCCCCGCCTGCACAGTTTTTTCCTGAAACATTTTACTGCAAATATTACATTGAGATTATCAATGATGTTCTCGAAGATGTCATGAGTGTTGCGATTTGTGGAGTAATTAGCAGTGCAGGGTGAGGGTTTGAGTCATAGTTACCTTAGGGCATGAGATAAAGGCCCTCATTCTGACCTTGGCGGGCGGCGGAGGCCGCCCGCCAAAGTCCCGCCGTCAGGTTACCGTTCCGCGGTCGAAAGACCGCGGCGGTAATTCTGACTTTCCCGCTGGGCTGGCGGGCGGTCGCCTTCAGACCGCCAGCCAGCCCAGCGGGAAAGAGGCTTCCACGAGGAAGCCGGCTCGGAATCGAGCCGGCGGAGTGGAAGCTGTGCGATGGGTGCAGTTGCACCCGTCGCGTATTTCACTGTCTGCGCAGCAGACAGTGAAATACATGTAGGGGCCCTCTTACGGGGGCCCCTGCAATGCCCATGCCAGTGGCATGGGCACTGCAGGGGCCCCCAGGGGCCCCGCGACCCCCCCTACCGCCATCCGGATCTCGGCGGTCCGACCGCCGGGATCTGGATGGCGGTAGGGGGGGTCGGAATCCCCGCGGCGGTGCAGCAAGCTGCGCCGCCGCGGAGGATTCAATGGGGCCGCGGTACACTGGCGGGACCCCGCCAGTGGTGCCGGTCCGACCGCGGCTTTACCGCCGCAGTCGGAATCCCCATTGGAGCACCGCCGGCCTGTCGGCGGTGCTCCCGCGGTCCTCCGCCCTGGCGGTCTTTGACCGCCAGGGTCAGAATGACCGCCATAGTTACTTGAGATAAATCTAACAGGTGAATTTTCATGATTGCCTGCTATGCAGACTTCAACCGAAGTGGTAGATCTATTCCATGGTGTAATGACAAATGAACTTGGGACTTTTACGAATGCAGCAGGGGCTGAACAGGTCTTACAAACTCATGAGGGGTCAGTGGCAGGCTTTGGACTGTTTGAAAAAAGATGAAACAATAGTGGTGAAGCCTTCAGAAAAGGGTGAGGACATTGTGCTCATGCCTATAAAAGATTATAAAAATGAAGCTATGAGCCAATTTAATTATCAAAAATGTTATCAACCAATACATCAAGAAGAATACTTGAGGAGCATTGTGGACTATCATTCATTGATACACAAAAGGTGTAATAGGAGCATGCTAGATCTGGATGAATTTCAATTTTTAAAGAATGAATATCCTGTGACTCCAACATTTTACCATCTACTAAAAAAAATACATAAACCCCGAACTCGACCACGAGTTCATAGAAATCAAGCCTGCTGGAGAAAATGTCAGTCTATTCAGATTATTTTCTTCTCCTGTTGGTGAAGGCCCTCAGCTCTTATCTAAGAGATACAAAGGACTTCCTGTAATATATACAGAACATAATTTGGGAAGATGACTTTTTGTTAATTACCATGGACACCACCAGTTTACACACTTGTGTTGATCATCATGATGATTTAAAAGCAGTAGAAATGTTACTATGTATGCAGTCTCTCACATTTTATAAACACAACAGGATGATATTTCAGTTTGTTGGTTTTTGTCTGCATAATAATATATTTCTTTTTGCAAGACAATACTGTAGATAGATTTAGGGAACAGCATTGGGCATCTGCTTCGCTCTCAGCTAAGTGAATTTATTTGTGGGCTAGTGGGAGAAGCAGGTGACCTGTTTGAGAGTGAATGACAGATGGGTAGACCAAATTATAATGTGGGTCAGATACATCGACAATGTTTCCATCATCTGGCAAGAGGATCAAAAGTAAGCTTAGGGACATATTTCCTCCCTTAACTCCAATATTGTAAAACTACAATTTACTAGTGATATTAGTAAAGTGTCACCTTTTTAGATTTGAAGGTATTTGTAGTAGATAACAAGATTCACACTTCATTACACAGGAAACCAACTGCAAGGAACTCCGTACTACATGCTAGGAGCTATCATCACAGAAAACGAAAGTGGAGCATCCCCTTTGGGGGGCCCCTGTGAATTAAAAGAAATACCTTGAGTAAGGAAGAATATAAAAACACAGAAGAACAGGTTATTAAGATATTTGAGGTACGAGTGTTACCTGAAAAAGGTACTGAGGGAAGCAAAGGAGGAAGACAGTCATTTAAATAGAATGAATCTGTTGAAAGAATGGTCTGTGTTGAGTAATACACTGGGAACCAAGACTGATTTCAGGATATTTACGGATTATACAAATGTGACACCAGAAGTATTTCATATTTTGCAAAAGAACTGGCATATTTTTAAAGCAGATTTAGCCTTGGGCCCATATTTGCCAAATCCCCCACAAGTAACCTACAGAAGGGGTAGAACATTGAAAGATGTGCTGGTACATAGCCATTTCCATGAAAATTGGTGTCTGTCAGGTAATAGATCTATATGAGGGTTTTCCCCTTGCACTATCTGCAAAGCATGTGAATACAGTAGAAGGTAAATAGATATTGAGTGCCAGGATGCAGAAAATCCACTTCCATTAAACATTTAATGAACTGCGACACAGAGCATACAGTATATTGCTTGGTCTGCCCGTGTAATAAATTATAAATTGGTAGCATGGTGCATCCTGCAAACAAAAAAAAGAGTGTTAGAACATTTGAGGGAAATAAAAAATCTTGGTCCTACTTACTCAGTTGCTAGCACTATCAAGATTTTACAATAGCTATTGAGATACCCTTCAATTTTTCTGTCTACACCTTTTGATAATGGGCAAAAGAGGGAGTGACAGAACTATAAAATTATGGAGACTTGAGTCTAGATATATTTTAGACCTCCAGACTAAAACTCCAAAAGGGCTTGATAGTGAAGAAGAACTAGCATCACATTTGGGTGGATAAAAGGAGGATATGGCTCAGATTTGACCGCCTTGAGTAGCATTGCAATTAGTGTTACGAGTTGACAGTGTTTTGAAAGGGAAATGTTTTTCATTAAAATGCAATTATGAATTAATTATTTTTATGTGGGCAAAAATAATTGCAATGTGATACCAAACGTTTAAGGGGCTTTATCTGTTTGTCTTAGTTACCAGCCCTATGATTTCCACCGTAGTAACATCTAGGTGGACAGAATCCTTTTAGGATGCAGATGAGATGATCAAGTGGTATTACATAAAGTGGCGATACAGACTTGGTGCTAACTGATTTATGATGAAGCATTTCCAAGGGGACTTTGCCTTACCTTAGGAGGGTGAAATCTAATTTCTGTGTGTGTTGTATCACCTGTTTCAATGGTCTTTTAGCATGAGTTTGAAATTTTTTTCACTAGTAATGTTCACTCTTGGAGTGTGTACACTAGCACTCCAATTTTGAGTGTCACACGTTGTGTTAAAGGACTACATAAAATTGTTCTTATGTCTCTACTTGTGTTTTTATTTCAGGACATCCCCACTAGTGTAAGTCAATTTTGCATGACATGTTTTGACACTGAGGGCCTCATTCTGAGTTTGGGGGGCGGTGGAGTCCGCCGGCCAAACTCACAGGTTCGGAAGACCTCCAGTGCAGTCATCCTCCCACTGGCCCTAATCCAAGTTTCCTGCTAGCTCTAATCCAAGTTTCCCACTGGACCAGCGGGCAGAAACAGAGTCTCCGCTCACTGGTCCAGTGGGAAACAGGCCACAATGTTGATGTTAGCTCATAATTGAGCTGGCAGCAATGTTGCCGTACGTCAGGTGCAGCAGCACCTGTAGCACTTTTCACTGTCTGCCAGGCAGACAGTGAAAAGTAAAATGTGATGGGTCTGCCCATGGGAGCTCCTGCATTGCCCATGCCTAGTGCATGGGCAGTGCAGGGGCCCACATGGGGCCCAAGCACCCCATCTTCACCAGTTTATACAGGGCAGTGCAACCGCCATGTAAAAGCCAGCAGAGAGGGGACTCGTAATCCCCCGGGGGCTGCCCAGCAGGTCACGAGTGCCAGTACCGCCAGGCAGTTTGGTGGCAAAGAAGTGTCAGGGCCGACAGTCCAACTCTGTCGCTTTTGCCATGGTCGTAATGTGGAGGCTGGACCGCCGCATTGAAAGCGGTCCAACCGCCCCCGTGACCCTGGTGGTCTCTAGCCTGCCGGGGTCAGAATGACAGCCTGACAGGACTCTTACTTGCCTAGTACTGATGACTAGGTGTTATTATAATTTTTGTTGGTCCTGAAGAAACCCCACTTGATCCACTAGGATGAACAAGGTGTGAAACATGTTGACCAGTATATTGTAGAATTCAATTACACAGTTTCATTTAGAGAGGCTAAGAGGGTAGGAACATAATTTTGTATGACCCTCTCCCCTTGTTTTTGATCTTGTCATAGGCACCTTCAGTCATAATAAAGTACCTCTTCACTGCCTATAGTCAATTTTTATCTCACACATCCCAGTGCTTCACCACACCTAACAGGTTTTAGCATAGCCCTGTAGGTGACATCAACATTTTTCACAAAAGTTCTCCAGCAAAGAGCCCCCTCACGTGGCCTATCAGGCATTGCACCGCTGGCCGGAAGAGGAGCAGGCCCGACGATGAAGCATGCCACCAACTGGTGGGTGGGGGCTCTTGCTCCTAAACAATCAAGTGCCTAGATGACCTAGCAGTTCTCCCCTAATTGGGTGTGAGCTAATTTAAACATTTTGAAAAGTGTACTCTGTTGCTTTGACTTATCATGTTTGTGCAACAGCCGCACTATCCAAGCCTTAAAACAGGTGCATGGATACTGCTCATGTCAGCAACTTCATGTTACCAACTTCTATACTTGGCGTAAATTTACATACTTGCAGCATCTCTGTCTTCGACATCCTGCTATATGAATTAATGGGCATTTTCTTATTACTCACTCCTCTCTTTCTTGGATGTACCTGCATGCAGCGCCCTGTTGCCCTTCTGGCTGTCTTAGTACTGAATAGCTGCTTAATGATTCTGTCTACCTGTGCCCCTTTGCCCCCTCCTAACTGGATCACCTATAGCTCAAATCACCCAAGTAGATCTCTGCCTCTACACCTGCCTCTACCATAATAGAAAAAATGATACATAACACAGAATCTGCAAAGTAAACTATACCCGCCCACTGATTACAATTATGTTCTGTGTGATTCATTCACATCTCCTCTTCTTGGTGATAGGCCCAAGACAAGAAATGGCAAGAGTACGTCCCTGATCACTCTCACATGACATCAAAATACTTCCCAGCTAGGATCACAATAAATGCAACACTGTGCCAACAGAGTGTAGTGTGCTGCCTGACAGAAAACGAGATTTGGCACTCTACAACAGGGCACAGGGTAAATGCTACAATGTAGTAACTGCCGTGTTTTTTATTTGCCTACGTGTGACACTACCATGTTTTCTGTGTATGGTGAGCAACTATCAATTATCACTTTGCAAGACACTTTGCGTGCATGGAGGCATTTTGCATGTGTGGAAACATCTGTGGCTATTTGTTGTGGAGTAGGGGCTACGAGTCACACAGCATATTTATTTTTAGGATTTCACTCTTTATCGGTCCTCCTCTAATTCAGGTCAACCTGAAAACTTTAATCGACCAGACAATTTATTCGAAGTAAGCCTCCAGGAGTAAGTGAAAACTGCTCACTACTGCCAGACTTGAGAGACATGTTTACCAGAAAACTAACTGTGTTATCCAAATGTATTGACACACTATTATGCCTGAAGACACTGTTGGAAAATATCAACATCCACTAACGATACTGCCGAGTAACCACTGCTTAATTTAAGCCAGTGGTTTTTAGTGCGGGTACCAGCACTTATTTTTGAGGGCCAGTACTTATTTTTATGCCTCAAGCATTTATTGGGAAGGAAGGGAAAAACGAAAAAGGTCACAAAAGCAGAAAGCTGCAAGAGTGAGTTGAAGGGCAGGGAGTGTCTGTAAATGGATTAAAGATGCCGAGATGGCTTCAGGATTACGTTGACTCGGTATTTCGGGCTCCCACATTTAATTGCAGCAGCCGCCTGTTGCACAGGCACGTTTTTATTGATAAATTAAGCACTGCCACCAACAGTCACAGAGCCCAAAGTACACTCTCATGTGTGATATGAAAGACACTTATGACAAGCAGAACAAAGCATTTACGAGGACTCCAAGTAATCCAATGATTTACTTCCTCTTGCGTCATTTTATAGTCAAGAAATAGAGCTAAACGTCTGCCATGTCAGTCATCCAGTCATAATACGTTTATTTCCTTTAATAAGAAAATAAGCCATACCGGCACAATATATATGGGTTACAAGAAAACACTACAATCATATCAAAATCCAAATATATCAGTTAAAAACCCACAAGAATACAAGGTAACATTATACATAACTAATGCATGCGAGGCAACATTTAAAATTCGTATCAGTTCATTAACAGCCTCAGTTTAACAGCCACTCTCAAAAAGCCAGTCATAGAAAAGCAGATCTGCTCTGTAGACAGTGACCGTAAAAATATTAAGGCTGGTCTGGTTTATGAGAAGTTTAAACCCTTTAACAGTGCAACTGTAAATTTGACTCTGAAATGCTCATACAACCTACAGAATTAAACAAAGTGGAACGTGTCCTGCATTGAAATAGAATCACACCCGCAGGGAGCCAAGCTATTAACCTGATGCCAGTCTCGGGATTGAGAGCAAACAATGTACTAAATTTAGCATAAATCTGGTTAGAAGATAGCTATGATTTATACTACACACCTTAACCAAATAGGGCTCCATATGCGGGGTAGAATTAAAAATAGCATGTGCACTCACGAGGGTTGCACAAGCTGATCCATCACCCTCATATCCTTCCTACAAGTAAGGAAATTAGATTTAGTGCACTTCAAATCTGATTTAACAACACTTTCAAGGTTTCAAAACGACCTGGTCAGCCAAGAGCATGAAAAGTCAATCTGACATAACTGAGACTGAATCCAATATGGCCCATCTAATTTCAAACAATCCCTAATGATGTCTTTGTTGAGCGAAGGTCCGCTAGAAGCCCAGGCAGGAAGCCATGCGAGTAAGGGAAGAAGGGCAAGGACATCGGATAAATAACCCACTCCAAGTTCCTCGTGAGCTGTATCTGCTGAGGTGCTTTGGGAGAGAGACTAAGGATATCTGAGAAAAGAGTTAGCTACAGTTTGTAGCGTCAAAGTATGCTCATAGCCCCAAAATATCACTCTGGTGAGCAGTGGCTAAGAGTCATTTGGTCTGGTAGAACTTAACCGTAGTTGGGAGTAAGGTACTGCCCATCCCCGAGGCAAAATCAAAAACTACTGAAATGGACTTAATCAATTAATGTTTCTTAGTAGATGAAAGGGAACATGATTCCTTTTAGTCGAAAGAAATAGAGAAACACATACACCCTAGTACTTTTACAGTTTGAGACGATGACAGGAGTTTGTGGAGTTAGGACCCACAACCTTTTCTGTGCATTTCCTTAAAATTAATGTATAGATCCAGAGGGGTCATGTATTTCCACAAAGGACTGGAGTAGATGTTTCAGGCCAAGTAATGTCATTGCAATGTCATTAAATGTTTAAAAGAGCATAACTGCCAAACTTCAAGCATAAATAGCATGACATATCTATGATTGTATCGTACCTATGACTTGCATACCATATGAGTGATGACTTCTATGACACCTTATCACAAGAATCAAAATACAGAGGACTACTGTCAGCTTTGAGAAACGTTCTCTCTTTTTAGATTTTCAATATGGATACTAATATTGTTGAAAAGAGGAAATCACCCAAGAATGAAGGAATCATGAAAGAGTGTGAAACAAAGAAAAAAAAAGAAAGAGAAAGAAACAAGCTGAAAAACCTTCTGGAGGGGAAAGGACGGAATTAAGCAGTGATGACACTGTGAAGGAGTCAGCTCAGGAGACTATAGAAGGTTGCATGTACTTGAAAATGTAACCTTGAAGAGAAGTTTCAAGAAAACCCTTCAGTTGAGGAAGAAATATGCAATGATAGGACTTTAAATCATGCAGTTTTTGTGAAGAGGAAATCACATTTGAAAGGAGGGGGCGAAAAAGAACTTGAAAAAAAGGAAAAATACAGGAGAAAGAGGCACATTACCAAAAAGTGATTGACATATTTATGTCCAAAAAAGATTTGGTTTCTTTTGAAGATAGCAGCGCTTCTACAAGGGCCAGCACTGGAACTGTCGAACAGACTGCTGGCGTTGACATTGACTCTTTCGTCCTCTCAGGTGACTTGTGAAAGATCTTTTTCAAAGCTTAAGTACTCCTTGAACATGCTGTGTAATTCTCTTCTCACAGTTGCTTTTTGAAGCCTTTATGCTCATGCCTGCTGAAAAAGTCGCCTTGATGCGGATAAGCAATGGCACAATCACTGATCATTTTGCCTCCAAAAGCAAATTTCGTCAAGAGAAATTAACACTTTAAAAAGTGATTGCAAGTGCACATCTTCATGAAAATGAGTATTGCTAATTAAATATTTTGTTTTAATGCTGCAAGTAAGACTTCGGACATGAAAAACGTTTGAACCTTGCACATTGTCGTGAATATTTTGGGACAGATTTAGAAATATGTTACACAGCGCAGTGCAGCAACAAAGTTGCTCATCCTGCTGTGGTGGCTTTGAGTCTGCCTTGGTTGAATAACGCAACCACCCTTGCCCAATAGTGCTAGGTTGTCGCCATTGTTCCTAAAATTAGGCAATAGAAGAGTATCCTTCCATTACACACTCATATACTTTGACTAGCATCAAAACTTTTCCCACGTTAGATTTCTGCTGCACATTATAGCTCACAAGCGTTTTTGGAAAATATGCAGAAATATAAACATTTCTCTTTTTTACTGCCTGCCTCGAGGAGGTGTCATTTTTGGGGAGCAAAGCTCAATCTACCTTTGTTTGGAGATAGGGCAAGACATTAAAAAAAACATGGACGGTCCCTTGACGCAAAGTAGTTCGAAGTAGTGAAAAGTGCTATTTTTGCTTTGCGCAGGAAAGTAAATACTCATCAAGGCTTGGCCCTGTTTTGCATCACTTTTGTGACTGCCCCGGCACAAAGCCTCGATAAATCTATACCAATGTCATATACATCTTTGCAAACTTGTTTGAGATTAAGTACATTTTAAATGATGTTATTTACAATATTTAATATTAAAGGCATTTCTGCTATGGACGTCTATTGGTGCCCACAAGCATAATGTTATGCACTGTTACACTTTAAATGGGATGCTTATTTTAACACTCTTTACAAAACTCAGATGGTGTAAGTCATTTGATTTTTGCTCTTTGTCTTGTACATTTTTTACTCTAAAAATTTGCAAATCATGTTAGGCTAGGTGAGTGTTGAGTGTCTTGTTTCCAGTATTTTACATTAGAAATAAACATATTTATTATGTTGAAATTCATGTTTCTTGTTACATCTTATTTTTTATGTTGTCTGTAACAATGTCTTCGCGCTCCTTTTTGTTCCACAATCATTGGGAATCCTGGTGAACTGTAAGGTAACTGTAAAAGTTGATGCATTTGAATATATATTGAAAAGTGAGTTGTCAAATGCACCATTTTGCCTTTGTTTGAATTTTTTTGTGACAAAATCTGCCGAAGCCCTGCTTGCAGTGGTCAGGCTTGCTCCCTATTCTCACTTGTTAAGCACTGTATAGGAGATGGCCTGACAAAATGTACCAGGGCTGTTTTGGATTTACAGTCCAGCCGCCTCCTCCTCTTTGTTTTATGTTTGGTGTTGTGTAGTAAGATGAGATGTTACAAGAAAGCATCACATTTTAGCTTAAAACTAGTCAACAGAACCGACCAGGTGATACAAGCATTTGTACAACACTTAAAGAAATCCTAGGTAGAAACCATAAACCATAAAATCCATAACCAAACCATAAACCCACGGACATGCACTTGCTGTTGCTATTGTAAACTTTATTGTTTAGTTAGTTAAAACCATTCCATTTGATAAAAGAAACAGTGGAAACAATTATCTAACGATAAAACCTCCGTATAAAAACGTGCAATTAAGAAAGTTTGTCAGCAATCAATCAATACATTACAAGGTATTATTGCTATCATCTGAGAGGGTCTTAGTAAGTTGCTGGGCAGATGAGTCTTTCAGGCAATAGTTTGAGATTTTCGTGCAAAAGCACATATATTTGAGTTTCTGTGAACAAGTCAGTCCTTTCTAAAGAGAACCCTACCACCATTCAGGTGATGCTACCCCTTTTTCTGATTTATTGCATAGTGACCACCAGTACTGTCCACCTAAGTAGTCAAAGGGAGAAACTGCCTTAGTACTTTGATACATTTTGCACATCTTGCCAGGTCTCATGCAGCCAAGTGTGAAAAGCAGAGGTTGGAAGCTTCCAGGCATGATAGCGCCCCCAAGGCTACTGGTTTAATTAACTGTCTCCTCTGATGTTCTAAGGTGTGGCAACAGAAAAAAAGATGAAGCCATGATTCGTTTTGAAAAGAGCAAAGCCTACAAACTCTTTTGCCTCTAGAGTAGCCCGAGAAGGACTAAAATCTTTAACTGGTAGAGCTTGCAGGTGGATGTAGAAAATCTCTGAGTTTTATGGCCTCCAATAAATATGGCTGTGGAGCCCCAACCTGGAAGGAGGCATTTAAAGCCTGTGTCACTGGTGAATTATTAAGGGTCGATAGGTCTCGATCTCTCAAAATTACCATTAGTTGTCTGTTAATCGTTTTTTCCAGATGGTGTATGGGAAGCTTCCTACCAGATGGATAGAGTCTTCCATCTCAAATATCTTCAGTTCCTTATTTACTTGTGAGTGCCAACAGTTGCATGGAGTTTCAAAGATACATTTTAAGTGGCATGTTAATGGTTGTGTGTCTGCCATCCTGACCCTGATGTAGTACTTCAGCATAGCCACTTAGCAGGCTAGTGTCTGAGATACCAAGCCCAGCTCCAGCCTCAGCCTGGTGTGCCAGACATAGTGTGGTTGCTGTAAACTTTTCTTACATGCCCTGCAATGGTCTTGTTCCAATGCTGTATCTAGGATTCCTGGATGTGCAAGTGGCCATATCACATGGCGGGAAGGAAATGCTCCTTTATTATTCATAGTAATGGGGCTGCCAAGGCACTTCTTAGTTGTCTATTCAGTTGGGAAATCCCATATGTGATTGCAGCGCCCTTGTTTTTGATTGTGCTTATCTGTGCACCTGACGTGCTATTTTCACTGAACCACACGCTGAGGTAGTTGTACTTCCTAGCTGTGCTGATACACTGGCTGCCAAATCGCCAAGAGATGTTCTTTTTATTTTTACACCTGCCAAATATAAGGACCTTTGGTTTCTCTTGATTCACTTGGAGGTAATTGGCGATGCTATATGCATTCAGAGCATTCAATGCCCACTATAAGCCAATCCTTGGGCAGTCCATGATCACAATATCCTTGGTGTATTGAATTATTTGAATCTTGGTGGAACTTCTCTTTGTTGGGACCAGACCGCTAGTCTCCAGGCTTTTCCCTAAGTCAGCTGGGTAAAGGTTAAACAGTAAAGGGGCGAAGACACACCCCTGTTTTAAACCACTACAAGTTTCAATTCTCTGGGTAGTCGAACAGGGACCAGTTGTCACTCAAACTCATGTGTCTGAGTGCAGTGAAATTATGGCACTTAGGAGCTTTGCAGTAATTCCCCATATATCCAGCTTCCTCCATAGGACTGCTCTGTCGACCCTGGTGAATGCCACACCATTGTCCAAAAAACAACAGAAAATCAGTAGGCGATTGTGTAAGGCAGTTTGATGTCTCAAAAATAATAGTGCTAAGATGTTGTCGACTGTGGATGCCCCAACTCTGAAGTCAGTTTGGAAGAACAGAAGAATTAGATGCTCATGAACCCATGCTTCCAATTTCTCCAGCAAGATGCAGGCATATATTTTAGCCTCAACATCTAAGAGGCCTTTTAAATGATAATTTGAGGGGACTAAACAATGCCTTTTTTATAAATTGGGCAAAGGATTGACCCTCTCCACGGGTCTGGCACTCAAGCCATTTGGAACACACTGTTGTAAAGCGGAGTCAGTGTCCATGCCCAATCTGCCGGGGCGCATTTAAACAGGGACTGTGGCAGTCCATTTAGGCCAAGGGCGTTGTCCTTCCTTAGCTGCATAACAGATTTTTCACCCATCAGGGCATATGTTAAGAAACTGCATGTACTGTGTTGTTATATGTAATTGACAATTCAAGCACAGCGATTACTCTGTTTTTTGTCCCTCCTTCTACCTTACGAATAGGAACTTTGGTGGTGGGAGTAGGATAGAGTACGATCTCACTCCACTGACTGATCGTTACCAGAGATGCCAGATTCGTTGTGTATACATTTGTAATGTGGCTGGCCCAGACAGCCTCTGCAATGTTGTTCTCCATTGTTTCATTGGGGCTCTTTAGTTTGTTCATGTGCTCCAGCAATGTGCACTTCAACAATTGAAATAGGATTTACCATTCTTTTTGATCATTTTCCACATTGTGTTCTAAAGTAAATTTCATGAGTCTTAGGCCCTCATTAGACTCACGGTGAAGGTTTCATCGCCGCCGGACCGGTGGTAAAGACATTACAACTTCGGCCGTTTGGCCGAAGCCAAACTGCTGAAACGCTGCCCGTACAGCCAGGGAGTTCAGAATTCTGGGCTGCAGGTGAGCACCTCCGGCCCGGAGGTAGCCGTAATACCGCCATCGGTATTACAACTCGGCAGACCACCAGCATTTTCGTGGCGGTCGCACCGCCACAAAAACTCTGTAGGTCATGCACACGGCAACAGGAAACTCCATTCATGTCGTCGGCAGACACCCCCCCCACACCACACACCTACATTCAAGCGCCACTACTCATCCACGCATTCACTTACATACACTCCCACACACTCGCACCCAAACACATACTCAGATACACCCATTCACTAGCATGCACGCACTCAGACACATACTCTCACATGCACAAACTCAAACTGACACCCCCTTTCCAACCTCCGCATTCACACAAATGTACACGCACTCACACACACAACACGCCCCTTGGCATACACGCATTCACAAACGCACACAAAGATACCCCCTCCCTGCCCCCCGCATTCATACACACAACCAGACACCACACACATTCACACAACACCCCTCACCCTCCCACCCCCCCTTTTGGATGATCAACTTATCTGCTTCGGCGAGGTGGGTGTCCGGGAGGTTATGGGTCCCTGTGCTTTCCACGGCCGGGACCACACTGCCGTGCAGGAAACTGCCACGCCGTATTACAGATCATAATACGGAGGGCGGTGTCCTGTTGGCGTGCTGGAGGTGGAAACTACCTCTATTACGACGTCAGGCAGAAATTGCCACGACGTCATAATAAGGCGGTTTTCGGACCGGCAGTACTGATGGTCTTTTGCCGCCCGCAGCTTCGGAGGTCTTTTTCGAAAAGACCGCCAAAGTAAAAATGAGCACCTTTTTATATTTGATCTCAGCCCCAGTGTTGATTGTAGGTTTTTTTATGTGCTGGCTGTGTGCAGCGAAGTGCCCTTCTTTTTATTTAAGATGATCTTTATTGAGTTTTCATGTTTAATACCATCATTTACAGAGAAACTCTGGAAACACAAAATAAATCAACTTTATAAAAAAAAATAAGAACATAACAATATAATAACCCCTCCCTACCCTACCACCCTCTACCCATACTTGTGCTTGACTTTTCACTATATCATACTCAAAAACTGTAGGACAATAATAGTATGACAACATCATTGTATATTTTGGGTAAGGACAGTATTAGATCCCAAGTTGTGTAATTTATGAAGGTCAGCTATCACAGCTCTCCAAGCCTGGAGGTTGTCCTCCAGTTTCATATCCATGCATACATGGTTCAAACAAACCTCCTCAGCTGTTGCCCATTCCAGGAAGTCTCAAAGCCAGTTGGTATATGTTGGGGGGGATTGCATTTATCCATTTTATGGCCATACTGCATTTTGTCAATGTGATGCCTAATAGGGTAAATTTCCTGCTAAGGCTTTTGCCTTTAGGGGAAGGGATCAGTCCCAGTATCACTTGTGGAATCTCCAAAGGTACTCTCCATCTAGAGGCCCTATTTAAGTTTTTGTGTACCAATGGCCAGGAGGAAGAGAGGGCTTCACAATTCCAGACCATATGTACGAAGTCTGCCTCCGGTTGCTGATACTTGGGGCAGGTATCAGAGCGGGTGGGATAGATTACCTTCAGAGTCTTGGGGGATAGATAGGTTTGATGTATATAGTTGTGCTGTATAAGCTTAAACCTAGCATTAGAGTTAGTTGTACGAGCCCCCTCATGAGTGCGTACCCAGTGCCTCTCTCCATGAAATAGGTTCAGGCATTACTCTCACCCACCTAGTCTGAATAGGGAGAGTTGCTGTTGGCATGTCCTCTCGCAGTCCCCTGTACAGGTGGGATATCAGATGGCATCCTCCAGCCATCTCCAACAATGTTTCAAGAGTTGCAGATACGGGAGGGGCCTAGCGAAGTGCCCTTCTTGCTCTAATGATGGATCTGCCATATTTGTGGTATTCTTCTTCTGACCACCCCAGGTTTAATTGAGTAAGAACGGGCAGATCCCCCTTTTTTAAGATATATTTTTATTGTCTATATTATCTGCAATAATACATACGGTCATACTGCTCATAACTAAACATGGCAGTATTAATGTGTGGGGCAGTTTGGACCAATCATTGTGTACATAAATTTGCTCATATACTACTGATATGATACCCAACAACCTGCATCAACATAAGTTTCAATATCTTGCTGTTGAACAAATGTGACAAAGAGAAAAACTACAACAGTGATCAACTATGCTACTAACCTTGCCTGTTTACCCGCATCCACCTCGTTTCTCGATAGTTATAGAAGAGATAACCACAATATGAAACAAGTCACAGAGTACATCACTATTGTGATAACCCCATCCAGGATCCCAACGTGGATTCAATATGTGCTGGAAGGGTATATATCTCATTCAGCTTTATCACTTACTCATTCTTCTGTTCGATTGGATTACATCTACCGTCCCTGGCTCTAGTGTCTGACCTTACTGACAGTTCCACGGACACCCAGCGGATTACATCTTTTTGCCATGTCGCACCCAAGGGAGCAGATGTTGCCTTCCATGACATAGCAATACTTTGTTGTGCCAGTACAAGTGCCAGTCCTTGTAATCCCCAGAGTTTTTTTTTTTTGTCAGAACCCCTGCACGAATGAGACATAACATAGGATTGCATGGCAAAATAGAGGCAGTAATGTCAGATATGCAAGATGTCACATTTTGCCAAAAATCCTCAATCACCTGACAATGCAATACCATGTGGAGGAAGTCTTTGGCTGCCTGTTGACACCTGGGGCATCATGTTCTGGTTCCCGAGTACATTTCAGCAAGCCTATCCGGCGAGAGGCGTGTGTGGTGTAAATAGTTAAACTGTATAAATTGTAGTTGGGCATTTCTTGCAACAATTCTGACAGAACCCAGACAACTCTGCCATTTGGTCTCTTGTGTACCCATTGATAATTTCGTTTCCTACCACCTTTTGAGAGTCAAGGACACAGATCCTATAATAGTATCTCGTAGGGCTCTATAGCTATGTGAGACAGCCATTGTTGGTCCTGGTTGTGTTATCACCACCTTTAAAGGAGCAGCAACCTTCTCTGGTTCCCTATCTAGATTCCATATTGTCCTCACCACTTCTCAGAGGCCAGAGTGTAGTAGGAACCAACCAGGGTCATGTGCACCCCCTCCAACAGTTCTTCATAGGTATAGAGTCTGCCCCCTATGTTTATGCCACCTCAGGTCTTATATCCTGCCATCATCCATGCCTCCACTTGATAAATCTCCTTTAGTCATCTACGTTGTGGTGATGCCCAAATGGGAATATTGGATGAATACAGTATTGTTCTCCTACCATGTAGGATATATTTCTGACAAAACCAGGTTGCCACCCTTAGTAACGCACTATGGATAGTACAGTGAGGGGGAGAGTCAACTTCTAGAAGCTGTCCCTCAGGGTTCAGAGGGTTTTGGAGTCATCTAAGGAACCATTGAAGTTGAGTCACAGCGTGATAATACTCAAAGTTAGGAGCGCCCAATCCCCCATTCTCTAAAGTGGCATATAGGGTGACTACCGTGACCTTGTGTCTCCAAATCACCCAAACCAGTGATGCTAGCATGCATTGTAGGTCCATAAAGATTGCCTTCTGTAATATTACTGGTAGTGCTATGAAAAAGTATAGGAATCTTGGAAGTATCAACATCTTAGCTATGGATATTCTCCCTACAGGGGACAGAGGGGATTGCATCCAAAAGGAAAGTGACTGACGAATTGCATTCATGGCTTTTCCTAAATTCCCATCTATCATATTCTGTTCAGCGTAGCATATCTGGTTTCCCAGGCATTTAATAGTGTCATATTTCCACTGTAAGCGAATAGTCTTATGTGGGTTATGTATGTGAGCTGTCTTCCATAGTAAAGAAAAGAGACATGACTTCCCCCAATTAATCATATGCTCAGATATGCAGCCAAAAGTGTCTAATTCTGATATGACTTCCAGAAAAATTGCAGATTCTGCCCGTAGGTAGATCAGGGTGTCATCAGCATACATCAAGACTATGTTGGGAGAGTCACCAACGGGGTAGCTCCATTCATCTGCCCCCTCCCATAGCATGTAGGCCAGGGGCCCCTTTCAATGGCAAATTGCCTGAAACGACCCTGCCAGTATACACTCTAGCGACTGGGTGCTCGTAGAGAACCTGAACCCATTTGCAATACTCAGGACCCATAGCCAGCTTTACCACCACTGCCTGTAGGTATTTAGAACTCAGGGTGAGGAATGCCTTTTAGATGTCTAATGAGGCCACCCATCCCTGCCCTGTGGTGTGATGTGCTCATTCCATAACTCTAAATAATCGTAGAATATTCAAAAACGTATTCCTACCCAGAATTAATCCATTCTGATCTCATTGGATAACTGAGTAAATCGTAGTTGTCAGGCTATTCACCAGAATCGTACTCAGTACCTTGTAATCAAGGTTAACCAACGATAGGGGGCGATACAATGCCACTTCAAGTGGGTCCCTGCTGGGTTTTGGGAGAACTGTTATCAGGGCTTCTAGCATGCTATCTGATAACCTTGTTTATTTCCATTAGTCTTTGGGCAAGTGAGGCCTGAAATGTGGCATAAAACTCCATAGGGAGTCCGTCGGTACCGGGGGTTTTGCCCTTAGCGATCTGTTTGATGGTTAATTTGCCCTTCTTGAGAGTCAGGGGAGCATCCAAGTCTTGGCGTAATAATGGGGTGAGCAGGGGTATAAGAAGAGGCTGCAGATACGCAGTAATCGCATCCGACGCTACTTCCAGATGTTCTTGATAATGGGACCTATACTAGATTTGAGATTCCTTGTTGATGGCCAGTTGAGAGTTCACTATGGTCCCAGTAGATGTGTGAATCGCACCTATAATATTCTGAGGGAGATCTGAATGCAACAGCCAGGCCAGTAAGCTACTGGCTTTGTCTCCCAGGTCATGCTGCTGCTTTGCTTCTTTTTCTATTCTTTGTAATCAAATGCGGCTAACCACTGAGTGATCTCCCTGTGTTGGAATCGAATATCTTTCAAGTTTCTGAGCCTACCTAGTTCCCTTCCCTGTCCCATTCAGCAGACTTCAGTCGATTCTCTAGGTCAAGGATCTCTCGCTGAAGGTGACATCTAATGCCATAGTGCATAGACATACACGTTCCTTGCACCCCTACCTTAAATGCATCTCGCATTCAATCCCTTCATTCATTACTGTACCTGCATTATCTGTAAAGTATTTGTTGATTTGTTCACCCACATGAGTTCGGAAGATAGAATCTTTTAGGGCCTGCGGTTGGAGTTGCCGTGTAGGGATTACTTACAGGTCACTAACAATGGGCAGTGGTCGGTTAACATCCTGGCTAAATACTCCATCCTCTTACAATTGTAGAATAGTATCCCACTGCTAAATACAAGGTCTATTCTCGTGTTTAGTGCAGGTATGGGAGAACAGTACGAATATTCCAGTTCTTGTGGGTAGAGGGTTTGCCAGACCTCAGTGATTTGCATGTTTAGATCCCATTGGTGCAGTTGTCAAGTATTAATGCCGGATGCTGCTCTTGATGTCGGGGGTGTAGACCTGTCTGATGTCAGATTCGGGATGCAATTGAAGTCTCCACACCCGAAGGAGGGGGAAAACCGAGAGTGCAAAAGAGCTGGTGTAAGTGAGTTAAAGAATACAGGTTGTCCCGTATCGGTGCATACAACAACACTAAAATAAGGGGTTCCCCATCTCGTGTGCGCTCCGCTATGACGTATCTGCCTTCTGGCTCCACTAAGTTATGTTCAATCACAGAGACACTCCCGGAGCCATCCACAGCAACCCCCCTCTTGCATAAGCCATAAAATGGTGCCTATCACTGTGTCATCTCCCGCGTAATCTGGCGAGCTCATTTGCTTTTAAAAGAGTTTTTCTGGAGGCATGCGATTGCACATGGCGTCCCTTCGAGTATGTATACATTCTACGGTGTTTATTGTAATTGCCTATATCCCTCACATTTGTTTGTGGCGAATCACTCTCGCTGCAACAAGCAGCACAGGGAAGAGGTGTGGTCTCAAGTGGAACAAGCACATTGTTGAGTAATTAAACAAGGAAAACATCAATAACAAACGCCAGCAAACTCCACATCCCACCTCAATCAGTCCCAGCCACTTAATGCCAATAATGATTTAACAACTTCTACAAAGTCTATCTAGTATATGGGGAAACCCAGTGAGAGACTAATAAATGTCACATTTCAGAGCCTCCGCCCCATATCAATGCAAAAGACAATCCTCTTAGAGATAATTTAGTCTGCAGGTTTTTACTCCCTCCTACTACCCCCATATTGCCAGGCAGTCATAACTGGAGGCTAACAGATACACAGGAACCTCCTGTTAGATTCAAGCCAACAGTTCCTCTGGAAGTGTGACGATCGGTGTGTCGTCTCTCTGAGTTCCACCATTATTGTCAGATCCATTGCCCTCCTGACTGCTGGATAGCCCATCTGGACATTTCTATACAATTCTGTATGTTAGCATGGTTACTTGTCTGCGCCATCAAACCACGTGTTTCTTTTTATTATACAATGAAGGGGCATGAGCACGCAGTTGGAAGTTTGAATCACCGCAGGAGAGTTTAGTGAAGCTGCTCGCCTGAGTGTCTGCTTGTCTGCCCCTCTCTTGGAAAGGTTAGTTGGGTAGCTTGTCTGATCGTCTGCTTGTCTGCACCCCCTTTTATCCCAGTTAATGCCCTGCTGTGGAAGGGCTGTGGGGGGGCAGGCGCACGCGATTAGGAGCCTTTTAAACAGTGACCAATCCGGGTCGGTTGCTTGACGTTCTTATTTTGGACCTGATGGCAGATGACAGACGGCTTAGCTGGCTACTGCTGTTGCTACTGCTTGCAGCTGCTTGCTGGGACTAAGGACTGCTGAAGACTGCTGAAGTGGAGGGGTGAATGAGTGGGAGAGCACAAGAACACTGGCTCCAACACTGGGACTGGCACAATCCCCCTTTCAACTACTATCTAAAATCTGCAGCTGCGAGTGGGGCTGGGAAGATGGGTGGAGACAGAAGGCAAAGCTGGAACAAGTGCTTGGACGGTGAAAACGAGTGAAACTATCTCACAGGCAGAGCATGGTCACTCACTAGTGTGGGCCACTGTATGAGGCTGGAACTACTGCGGTCGCTAGAGTGCAAGGGTGGTCTGGCGGATCAGCTTTGCTTGACTCACCAGCCCGCCTGGCGGCCCAACAGCCTGGTGGCCTGACAGCCTGGCAGCCCGTTACCCTCGCTACTCCTTTCCTGCACTGCTCCCACACCTCTTTCATGGCTCTGCTCCATGGTGCACAGATGCGATTCGCAATCTGCATTCTGCGTACGTCCCATGTGTGTACGTCAGTCATGCACTTGGCCCTAATTGCATGAGTTTTTAACTCCTAAAGAAGTCTTAGCTTTTGTTTGATGCTCACTTTCCCCAAATGCCCCCTAAATCTGCACAAATACTGACCTTATTCGTGCAATAGTTTTGCATTGTCTAAACTTTGGAAGGGTACCATAGCCAAACAAAGGTTTACCAGGGACCGGTCTTTACTTATTGCATTATCTCTCCAAGGCCAGGACCATATCTAGGATCTACAGGAAGTCCTACAACTGCCAATTGCTGTGGAAGGAAAGGAAGTTGTAATGTCCTATTTGGAGAGGAATAGGTCTCTGACCAAGAGGGCTATGCCTAAGGTCCAGATAACTGAAGTCAGTATCTAGGTCACTTGAAGAGACTGGGGTCCCAAGAACCATTAAGATTTTCCAAGCCAGCTTAGAATGAACACCATTGTCCGCAGTTAAAAGCCCTGATTCTGTTGTCTCTTTTCCTTTGACTCTACAGTTCCAATTGCTGGTGTTTTTTTTGCCACTACACTGAGGCCATCTACTGCAACAACAACAAGGTGATGAAAGGAAAATTTGGGTTAATGTCAGCCACTGGCGTTCACTCAGGCTGTATTCAAGTCCATTGACTTTGCCTACCACACCACTCTAAACAGAGGACTGGCACTTGCAAACCAGTTAAGGTCCTGCTCCAATTGGAAAAGTCCAGCCTAAACCACCAGGCCAGGCCTCCTGCAGGTAGGAAGACAAGCAACACCAGACTGGTTTCAACCTATTTTGGTCTTGTCAAGTGAGGCATAGCTGGTGAACTGTGGCATGGTCAGCACAGGACCCATGACACTAATGATGTGTTCTGCAATAAGCAACAAGGTGATGGAAAAAATGATGGAAATACTCTCAGCCACTGGCAATAGTCTGGGCCACATTTCACCGCTTTTTGCCCACTCTGCCACTTTAGACAGATACCTTTCATATGCAAATTAGTTTTTGACTTGCCCCAGTAGGAACAGTCCAGCCCCAACAACCAGACCAGGTCTCCCTCAGATGGTCACACAAAGAACCCCAAACTGGGTTCTACATACTTAGATCTTGTCAGTTTAGTATAGCTTGAGTCCTGTGGCATAGTGAGCACGTACCCACATCTGGGCATACGTGGCACACTTAGGGAATTTAGGACCCAAGCTGCTCCCTACTGTTGAGGCCCAAGTCAATTGAAACCAGTTTTGGGCTGCCAGTGTTCCCAAAGGGAGGCTGGCCTTGCTTGGCAGTTCCAGTGGGACTAGCTGAACTAAGCATTATTTCTACTAAGTTGGTTCCTGTTTGTGGACAAACAATCCTGGACAGGACTGCAGCCCAGAGTAATTACCAGTGACAGAGATTAATTCAAGCAAATTATCCATTCAATTTTTTTCTCCCTCAGAATGACACTCTACATGTATATCCATCAGTATATGTGTTTTTTTTATAGCGTGAACCAAGCTAAAAGGCAATGTCAAAGAAAAACATAACGTCAAAGAGTGATTGGAAATGTAGCTGGTTTGAGGACTATTAATGCATTTATGTAGTGTTCTTTCAACTCTTTCCTAAACTGAAGTAGTGTTGAGGCGGTCCTCATGTTTATGGGGATGTTGTTTCAAATACCGGGTACAAAGAAGGAACAGGCCTGCTATCTTGTTTTCCTTTTTTATTCTTTCTTACTTGCAAATTTAGTTTTAGATTTAGGTCACTTTTTCACTGTGCCATGGAACTCAAATTGCACCCTACCGATGCCTTTCAAGCAAGCTGAAACTGGTCTGGAGTTGCTTGTAGATCAGCTCAGAGGGGACCTGAACTGACAGTTTAGGAGCAGAACTTAGGCTGATTTGTACACAGTAGGTTCTTGTCCGAGGTGACATGGTAGACAAAATAATGAGGGAATGAATCGCTCTCCTGGGTTACTGCCAGTTGCTGAGCTTAAGTCAAGCATTTTGCACATCTCCTTTTTGTTTCCCTCACTAGATTGCATTTAATATATCTAACCCTAATAATATTTACATAGGAATACGGTAGCATTGCAATTCTGAGTATACACATATTTGCATGGATTGGGTAAGCGCCACATTTTGGCAGATTCCACTTTCACCCTCCTTTAACAGACACATTAGTAAACCTGGGCAAAATGTAGATTACACAGGCGTAATTTGTTTAATTTCTAGAACTTCACATTATGCTTGTTAGGCGAAATTCCCTAATTACACCATTACACTTTTTTGCATAGTTAAGCGCCATTTACTGCAATAATTTAACCGCAAAAGCATTACTTGTGTAAAAATGTCTCACCAACATTCGGGGAAAACAGATTGCAAACAGCTGTTGTTCACAGTGCTTTTGTTAAATGTGTCCTGGTGCCTGAAATTGATGCGCGAATGCATGTCATTCTAAAATGTAGTGTGAAATGAAAGATTTCCATTTCATATAAATATGTGTAATTTAGTGTAATTTTGCCGAAGTATCATCTAATAATGCGCAAGCAAATTTACACAAATTTTACACACCTCTACCCAGCAGGTCTGAGATTGACATCAGAAATATTTTGCAGAAGAAGGAGCCTCTGTCATATTCACTTTTAGGGATTTCACCTAAATCAGCCTCAACTGGAAGCCCATCATGTATTTTTTTAAATCCAAGTAAAAGAACAATAGCCCCACAAGCACAATTTATGAAAAATGTTTGGCCTGAATGTCAGGGCACTGAAAATGTTTAGTGGAAAACCATACACTTTTCAATTACCAAGAAAGACATTTGACATCTTGGCAGCCGACTAAAACCCTTGACACCTCGATAGCTAACTAGGAAAATTGATTGCAAATACAAATGTTTGTCTCCATGACTTAATGTACACAACAGTGTCTGGCTTCTAGGAGAACATTTTTTTCCTACCTTTTCCCTGTCATTTGAGCCATTTGAACTTAATTTACTTCTAGTGATGTGAAGTCAACGCAGCCAGGTAGACTAGGTATTATTATCTATGAGAAATGAAACATATTTTCTATTAATTTATTTGATCTTGTGTTTTTGTAAAACATTGAACAACATTGAAAAGTGAAGGTGTGCTGCACATAGAGTTGGAGGGAGAAGCAGTGTGAGTGCAGCAAAAACAATATAAGGCATACTTTTGAGGTAATTGGTTCAGGAAGATGCTCCAGATATTGTCTGCACGGGAGCATATTTGTAGGTGGAGCACTGTGTGTAACACAGTTTAGGCTTGATATGGCGTCTGATGAACAGAGTATTAGGCTAGACGCAAGTATAGTCTCTTTCATTTTTTGCTGCACTGGCTCACATATCCTCAGACAGTTGGGACTTTAATACTCACATGGCGTTTGTAGGAAGCTGGGTTCTGGTTGCAGTACCCCCCACTTTTTGCCTGGTTTTTAGTGCAACTTTGATGTGCACAGGGGTCCTGCTAACCATGTCCCCAGTGCCAGGGTACCCTCCCCAAAACAAAACACCTGGACACTTGATCGTCAAGTGGTCAGGCCCTTTAGCCCCTTCTGTAAGTCCCTATTAAACGGTAACCCTGGTCCTAGGGCATGGATCCTGCTAACCATGTCCCCAGTGCCAGGGTACCTTCCCCAAAACAAGACATCTGGACACTTGATCCCCAGTGGTCAGGCCCTTTAGCCGCGTCTGTAAGTCCCTAGTAAATGGTAACCCTGGTCCTAGGGCATGGGTACTGAAGAGGGCCCCTAAGAGCTGCAGCACAACTTGTGCCACTCTAAGGGACCCAGCACCAACCTCATGCAGACTGTTATTGCAGGCTGCATGACAAGGTGCTCCCAGTAGGGAAAACATGACATGGTGCGCACTTTGTGTGCCATGTCTCCTAAAACACTGCCTGTAATATTTGGAAGTCACCCCTACAGCAGGACTTAGGGCCAGATGTATAATTTTACCCAATAGTGATTATCTAATTGCTTTTTTTTGCGAATCGCAATTAAGTAATCGCTATTGGAATGTATGAAACTCCAGGAGTTTCATACTGCGATTCACAAGGGCTCGCAAATGGACCTACCTCATCAATATTCATGAGGTAGGTCACAATTTGCAAGCCATTGCGAATGGTTACAATCACAGGGATGGTGGTCTGCTGGGCTCAGCAGAACACCATGTCTGTGTGATTGCTTTTCAACAAAGCAATATATATTTTTTTAAATACAGCCCGTTTTCCTTAAAGGAAAACGGGATGTGTTTAAAAATGAAAAATGAAAAGTTTTGTTTTCATTGGGACCACTGCCTGCTCTTAAAAAACGTTTTTGCATGCATTCACAAAGGGGAAGGGGTCCCTTTGGGACCCATTCCCGTTTGCGAATGGGTCACCACCTACTTGAAGTAGGTGGTAACCGCGATTGTTTTGTGACCGCATTCACGGTCACAAAACAATCATACATACCTCTGCGATTCGGTATTAGGAAGAGATGCCCTTGAAACGCCCCTTCCTAATACCGGATCGGTATGTAGTCGCAAATCCAATTTGTGATTCGGTAACAAGTTACCGAATCGCAAATTGGACTTGTTACATACCAAAACACATTTCTGCGAGGGCAAACGGCCCGTTGGGCTGTTTGCCATCGCAAAACTGTTTGATACATCTGGCCCACAGAGCCCTAAGGTAGGGTGCATTATACTAAATGTGTGGATATATCTGCAACAGCAGATATGCCCCTGCTATGTATTTCATAATTCTTAGATATAGTGAGTGTGCAGTTTGAAAGCATGCGCTGGATACTGGTTAACAGGTGTTCCCCAGTTACATGGTGGCTTCAGTGAACCTAGGGATGTTTGATATCAAACATCTTGTATTAATACACCCTTACTGATTCCAGTGATGTTTCCAGTGATGGATTTATTAATACTTGCACCAAGAGGGCACCTTAGAGTTGCCCCCTGAAAACCTACCAACTGCTGGTGGGCTCATGGGCTAGTTCCAATCAGCCTGCCACCAACAAATGAAAAGTATTCATCCAGGGAGTGTAGTCACCCCAAAGGTAAGTAGCCCATTGGCCACTACCCTTCACGCCCCTTAACACCCCCTAAATGGAATATTTAGGGGGCCCCTAATACGAGGACCTCAAATCTTCACTGGACACAAAGGAAGGAGTGGACAAGAAGCCTGCTGAACCCAAGAACTGAGGAGCATGACAGACTTGGCCTCAACCCTGCTAGCCTGCCTGCTGCACCCGACCCTCTTGGAGCAACTGACCTGTCCTGCCGCTGCAGAACCCAAGAGAGCTGACAGCGCTTCATAAATCACCATGAGCTCCCTTGAAGCAGAGGAGCTGCTTTCCTGCGTCTGTGAGATCAGTGACTACAAGAAACCTGACGCTGGGCATCACCACTGCACCAGAGCTGTATAGCCCGACCAACGGTGTCAGCATGGTCCCCAGACCCACCAGAGATGAAGCCCACCCTGAGCTCACCCACTTTGGACTTCAAGATAGCATCTGCAGCCTGCTTCTGCAGACCTTCCTGCACCCACAAGTGACCAGGAGAAAGAAGCCGGGCTCCTGAAGACACTTCTGCATTCTTCCGCCCCAGACTGAGAAGAAGAGAACCAAGGGTGTCCCCACATCTTCCAACCTTGTGAGACCTGAGCCCACTTGTTGACTTGGTCAGCCTAGACCCCCAGTTCATGCCTGCAGACTGTTTCTGCAGGCCTCCCTGCAACTGCAAGGAGCTCCAGCAGCAGACCTGCTGCCAAAAGACATCACTGGAGGCAAGCCCCACAGCCTCAGGAGAAGTGGACTGATGGTGTCCCCATGTGCCCAAGGACCTCAAGGGTCGAGCACCCTGTGGGCTCCCCCAGACTGCCTTCTAGTCCCCACTTGTAGCAACTTTGTGACTGGACAGTTTCCCTGTAAAGTGAATGGGACACCTGATGCAGAAAAATACCTCCGTGTCAGGATGCACCAGAAACTCCTGAGGTGACCTGTTAGTGGTGCCTTGGACCCTGCTCCATACTCACCTCAAGTCCTGGAGAATGGTCCAGTAAGTCTCTGTGAGGTGCCTGAATGCAGTACATGTTTTTCTCCCATAGGATAGCATTACCGTACCGAAAAAATACACTGCGTCAACTTTTAAAAACTGTAAACATTTCTATCTTAAAAGTACTCACCCGATTCCATGGGTCCCGGTATAAAAAGCTAGATAAAAGTACATTTTATTCTTATAAGTTGGTGTCTGATTTCTTTATTAGGTTTCTGTCTCACTTACTGCATGCTTGTGTGCCTTACATGCTTAGCACTACCCTCTGATATGCCTAACTGCTTGACCACACTACCCAAAAAGAGAGCACATGGGATGTCATGTATGCCTCTTTGATACCTCTGTGGATTACTGGGACTCTTTGCACAGTACCTCATTTTGGTTCATTATGTAAAGAGCCAGCTTCCTACAGTGGTTGTATACCAAGGGGATGTTTCATTACTTAAGCATGATATACACTTTCTGAAGGTGGCCCAATTTAATTGCTTTGAACCAACCAGCACCGGCTCCTCCTAGAAGCATCTCTGACTAAAATACTGTCAGCCCACCTGCAAAAACCTAAAGTAACCCAAATGAAGCATTGGCAGCCCAAGCAAAGCAAAAACTAATGTGCTTCTCTTAGTTTTGTGAGACCTAAGGTTCATCTTTCCAGACTAAACTTGACAAGCACTGATGTATTTGATGTTGCTTAGGAGACATTACAAGAATCAAATCCTCAGGTCTCACAACCTTTGTCCAAGATCTTGCCTACTGAAAGATCCCACTGACAACAACGTTTTCTATTTAAACTTCAACCACCACACATTAGGGTCTACTTTGTTTTAATATTTCTGGCTGTCTCCTGCTTCCTCGCTATCATGATTATCATTTCATCCACTTATTAGTTGAGTCTGACATAACAATCAATCTTTGCACTTTGCCATTTTTGCAGGAGCAGATTCTTCATTGTAGCTCAGATCTTCTGTTTGACTTTTTCCAACTACATGTACAGTTTTCCTTTACAACCAACAAAAACACAAAAAAGAAGAAGAATTGAAATGAGTGGGCACACACCATCAAACAATTATGATATAGTTCAAATAACTTTTGGAAAATTGGTATATTCACATGAAGAGGCAATGATCTCCTGAATTGTAGTCCTACCATTACCCTAAGAAAAGAGAGGCTCTCCAGGCATAACGTTTGACTTGTAGTCAGGAAACCCATTACTAATCAAGCCATACCTTCTGTGCACAAGGGTAAGTGTGTAAAATATATAATGCATAGAATGTTCCTCATTGGTAGGATGCATATTTCAACCGCAAGCTGGGTTGCTTAAATCGTCTTCTACCATTTATTTCCCCCAATTTCATGATACAAAATACTCATTATTGTGTACTAAACCAGAGAGAAGTAGTCATTGTATTGAACAGCTGTAAAACATGTGTCCTACAAGTTGTCCCTTTCCCTTTTCTCTTCTATCATGACTACTGTGTCTCTTATCATGAAGGAGCAAAGTAGGTAGAGTTGACTGGGCCGTGCATCACCTGTGCGAAGTTACACTGAAAGCTATTGACACCTGACAAAATTTTGTATGGTAGGTAAGGTCATAAAATGTCTCCTGAATTTGATTATGAGGTATGTGGGTCTGATTGAGAAAGACAGGGAAGTCCACCGATTAGCAATATTTTTTGCACAACTTTCTTTTGTATATACAAGACTTTCAAAGATAAAAAAGTGCTTGCCTGTGGGTATAATGTTAACCTCTCCATGCTGATGAATTTAAAGATGATTCAGGAGGCTTTAAAGAGGATGCAGATTGGAAAAAGCTAACACAATTAGTATAAGAGTGATTGATTCATAGTTTCATGTATTTGTAATGAGGCTAACTGGGTTTTTGCAGGGCTGCTTTCATATGAGTTAGTGAGCAATGCACTGCTGCCAGGAATGCCTGAGAAGATGAGTGTTCTCACTATGGCTTCATTATTTGAGGCATGGAGGTGTAACTTGGTTCCATAACGATTGTGGGATTTCTTGAAATAGGAAGTGTAAAAGTGAGATGTAATGACTAGAGAATTAGTAGACAGTCATGTATTAAAGAATTGTAGAGACATTTTTGAGGCACTGGATTTCATTGGTGGAGGAAATCTTTAAGCATGAATCATCTACATGTTTCCATATAGGAATTACTTGTGTTTCAGAAGGTATTTTGGAGAAGCATTTATAAGTTAATAAGCATGGAGAGTTAAGTAGCCATGCATGTGATTTGGAGGGGTGGACATTGGGACGTTTCCAGAATTTTGTTTTGAAAGCATCATGCAAGAAAGAAAACATACAATTTGTGGACTAATCCATCAATCTCCATCCAGACTGAGTGGTCAGAGAGGACAGAAGCATTGTCTTCTGTGTCAAATGCAGTGATGAGACTGAGGAGAACCAATGGATTAAGGATGGCCTAATTCAGTGAGTGGGGCTGTTGTCAATCACTGAGTGAGTTTTCATGGTGACGTGAAGCATAAACCAGTATTGGTAGTCCTGTAGAAGATTGTGTGCTCCAAGAGGAGCATGAAGTTGATTTTGTAACTGCATTTTCATTAACTATAGCCAGGGAGGGGACAAATGTAATGGGTTGGTAATTACTGGCGTTGGAGGTGTAAAACTGTATTTTAATCAAGAAGGGTGAATAAGGGTCTTGTTCTAGGAGATAAGAGTGTATCATTTTTTGGTGATGGGTGCGTTGACAATGTGGGGTAATAGAAATAGGAATTTATGAGACACAGTTTTGACAATGAATAGAAGTTATCATTTTTATGGTAGCTTTTAGGGTCTTAGGCACATTATGCCAATTGTGAGGATTTTTGAATTTCTCCCAGGCACTCACACAATAGAGGCATTAGGTGTGTCTAACTGGGCCACCAGCTGACAGGATAGGGGTGGAGCTGGGTACAACCCTACTTGCAACTTCTCTGCCTACACACAAGAGGAATGACTGTCAGAAGACTGCCTGCTGTTAGGGTCTGCTGTGTACTCCACAAGACCACTTTGCTGCACCCGGAAGGACTGCTTTCCTACCTGGAGCCTGCCTTGAATCTCAGAGGCATGCCCTGCTGCTTGAGCTCTGTTTCTTAAGCTCTGGGCTACCAGAGTGATTCCAAGGGTTTGTTTGCTGAGCCACAGGGACATAAAAGTATCCCACCAACTCCATTCTGAACCTGGACCCAGACTGAGGGAGTATTAACCCCCAAGTGGTGCCCCTCCAGTCCTGGACTGTTGCTGGTGTTTGCTAAAGGTGCCCAGGTAGGCATAATCCAAAACTTGAACAGTAAGATGTTTTTAGCTAAAAACTGCTCTGAGAACTGAGGAAAGACCTGGGACCCAATGCTTGCCAATCTGCCCAAGGTGCAACGCCAGATGGCACAACTGCACAATAGGTCCCACTACGTTTGTATCCTCATCAGCAAATCCTGGCCAGCAGTCCTGCGCCAAAGGGGTATCCGGCTTCCTGAGACTCTTGTTGCCCACAGCCTCCTTTCTATTCGACTTCCAAAAAATTTGACTAAAGGCCTAATTTAGAACTTGGTGGATGGGTTACTCTGTCACAATGGTGATGGTTATCCTACCTGCCGAAATCTAAATCCCATAGGACATAATGGGATTTGGATTTTGGTGGACGGGATATCCATCACTGTTGTGACAGAGTAACCCGACTGCTGAGCTCTGAATCTGACCCTATGTTCGAATGTGGAAGTAATTGCTGAGACTTTATCCAGTGGCTCCCTGATGATAATAATCTGTTCTCGGACACCCCCTGCAGCCTTGCCCTGCTGAGCTTTACCTTCTCAAAACATTTTTTTCAAAGAATTTCATCTAAGTTTCAATGTAAGCACTGACTGGGCCCAATCCACTTCTTGCATCTGACCTGTGCTCCATCGTGGTCGGCCATATTTTTTTTACTTTGACCCGGTCTCACGCCACTAGATGTCTGCAGTTGGCACTTTGAACTTGTAGGTGCTAGTGTTTTCTAAAAACCTTACAAATTTATAACTCTGGTTCTACTAATTGGATTTGTACCCTTTTGGTGTCAACTAGTTTATTAACACTTACTCTATTTTTCAAAATTGGTGTGGCATTTCTTTTGTGTTGTGTTTTCACTTCATCACCGTTTCTGTGCTGCATAAATACTTCAAACATTGCCTGTAAGTTACGCTTAACTGCTTTTTGTACCAAGCTATCAAGGTTTAAGCACAGGTTAATTTTGTGACTTTTTGATTCACACTGCCAGGGATTGTGGCTGTTGCTTGATAAGGGCTCACACCCCAGTCGACTATATACCAGTTTCTCACAATGTCCTTGGGCCTGAGTCTTGCAGGTCCTTACATTGACGGCTATGTAATCTTTTAATAGGAAGCTTAAAAGGTAGTCAGGCAGACAAGTCCAAGAATGTCTCAGGGAGGTGCTTTGAGCTAAAAACACACCAAATAACGCTCAATAAGTCAATGTCCAATCAAAGCTTTTTCTTTAAAATGGAAAAGTAATTTAATATATGCAAACCCAAATACTATGCACAAAATTACAAAAATGTACAAAATGGCTGGATGAAAAAAACAATTGGAAAAACGTATAATGGGCTTCACACGTACAAGTGGCACATACTAAAGGAACCTCACACTGGTCAATTGACCCTCTAAATGCAGACCGTATTCCATAGGTCTGATGTACTTTCAAAGATTTGAGCGGCAGCAGACCCTAGCCCCTAAAACATCAATACACCTGCATACACCTATATCAAATCAAGAAAGGTAGGCAACTATAAAAAGTCTAGCTTTTGTCAGAGAGGTGTGTACAATACAATCAACAATGAAAAATGTACATTTCAATGTCAGTGACACTTCAGTGGTGTCAAGCAAATACGGAGGGTTTTGCCTATCATATTAAAACAACACACCTACTGGCTTTGCTATTATTACAGTAATGAACCTTTGATAATTCTGGGCATTTCAAAGAAAGATCCCAAGGTCTAGCCAGCTCACCCTAGGGACAGAAAGCTTAGCAAGGGAGCATTTAAAACAACAGTGTGCTTCTACTAGGTTTACTAATCCTATACACTATAAGACATAGGGTGAGGTTTTTCCTTTCTTGCAATTGGGTTTGTGCAGGCAACTGCACTGATCCTGGTAGCTTCAATGGAACACCAAACAATTTTGGTGGTAACCCTGCCCATGGAAACCACCACATCACAGAGTGTTCAAATTTTTCAAAGTCTGTGAAACTGTGTTCCTTTAGCCTGAGGTGTTTCTTTTGACCTTGCCCCCACAGGCCAGTAAATTTTTCCTTTTCATTTTAATATTACAATTTTGATTCCCTCACTGGTGATGATGGTGCGTGTGCTCCTGTGATCCTGGGTGTGCCAGTGTACTCCCTTTTGTCTATCAATGGTCTATTAATTCTCCTTAACTGCCTAGCGTTCTCCTGCCCAATGGCAGGGGATACTGCATCCCGCTTTCCACACACACTACATCTTCAGCATGGGCACAAGGAAGAGGACAGGAGTCATGCTTGGGTCTTGGTAGGCTGGACCTGGTAGACTTCTGGCTTGGGGTCTTCTTGGTAGCAGCACCCACAGTCCTCCATGGAGATTTCGCTTCCTACCTGCAATCTGCAGTAACCAGATGTTTTCGACTCCTGCAGGGTATCTGTATGCCCAGAGGAGCCTGTAATACTAATTTACAGGCACCCTCAAACAGGAACAGTTCACAGAAGTCCACACTTACCCCTATCTTTAGGTTTCCCAGCAAGGTCATCCTTTACTAGTATTGAGTGGTGAGTGGAGTGCCACTAGCTGTAGTAACTAAGTCTACTGATGTCTCAAAGTACAAGTCCAGAATGGGTCTTCTTTACTCCAGACAGGGGTTCATTGCCTATGTGGGTCCATCCTCCTCCAAAGAACCTGTCTTAATTGTTCTTCCCATCACAAAGGAGGCAGAGTGTTCTAGAATATGGCAGTCCCTGCTCAATCAACTAATGCCTATTCTCTAAACCCCTAGCTAGCACTTCCAGGGATCCAGCCACTGACTGACTGTCTACCCCCTTAAACAGTATTGTGGGAAGGACCAGGATGGCTGCTTGGAGGAAAATGAGGAATATAGCTCTCTCTCTGAGCTAAGCTTTGCTCACCCTGTTCTGGTTTCTTCCCTCCAAACATCAAAGGATCGCCCTGTGGTGACGAGAGCCAGAGGTCTGCCTCCCCTCACTTTGCCCTATGTAGTACACAGTGTATGCACATGACAGGAAGGTGAAACAAATTTGATTATGTATATTTTACCTTCCATCTTACACCAGTAGAAGGCTGATCTCTGAAGCTTACCTAACTGCTCCAGGGAAAGTTTGAAAAAGTGGGCCAGTGCAATAAATAACTTGCGAGCAGGGCAACTCAAAGCAATAATTACATTAAGGTTGCCTCAGGGAACTGTGCCTAGTTTCATAAGTGAAACACAAACCTGCGTGAAATCCACATAATTTCCTTTGTGGAGTGTTAGTTTTCAATGTTGGGGAACACCGGGTCACGTGGAGCTCCCGTCATGCTCTGTGACTGAGCCCTTCCCAGAGGGAAGCCAGATGGCTGATCAGTGTGATCCGTGCGCACCGGGATATCTCCAAGGCTGCTATAGCAAGAGAATGCGATCCTGGGGGATCGCTTGAGGAGCGCGAGCCTGGCCTGGCGATGGGATCGCATCTCGGTTTCTAGGGGGTTGAGCATGCTGAGTGTAACTAAAGACTGGACGACTGCAGAGGAGCTGTGCTATCCCATCAGATCGGTAGTGCCGACAGAGGGAGGTGCAGAGAGGAAGCGTGCTGCTAGTTCAAAGCAGCAGAGGGCAACAGAGAGAAACAGAGAGTGACAGTTTGGACTTCTCCCCCAATTTATCTTGATTTATCTCGAACTGTCTTGATATATTTTTATCTAACTCTGCTTCAGCTCGCTTTTCTCTGCGAAGGGCGGCACGCTTCAAAAGCTACAAACTGCTAGGGGCTTGAACTCTGAATCAAGTAACAGTGATTGATGTTTAGTGACTCTCAGAGGTATTATCGTGTGGGGTGCTACATGGAGAGGTGCAGTAAGGAGTAAGAAGCACGGAGTAAGGAGAGGAAAAGAATGAAAGAATGAAAAAAAGGGTGCATAAAAGGAAATAGCAAACCTGTTATACCAGCAGTAGACAGCATTACATGCAGAGTGTGGAATAGGTGTCATAGCTGAAGATGTTTGTGGAGCACAGATGCAGCTTGCTGCGCCCTAGCCCCCACTCACAGCTCCTTGGCACCCACTATGAAGCGCATTACTCGCGATGCAGCTTTCAAGTCATATGGCCAGCAAAGCTCCAAAAGTTAGTAAATAAAAGAACGTGACTCCGGCAAGGGCAAGACAGACAAAGAACTGTCTCCAGTAAGCAGGACCATCTAGAACCGCATTTACGAGATTCTACAGCGCTCCAAGAATCTACAAATTTACCAATAAACTCTGCTCTCTCTCTAACATCTCCCCCATTCGCCCCTTCCAGCACAAGGATCAGGTCGTCAACACGCCAGGAATCAGCAGCCTCACAGGTACTACAGATTGCAGAATCCCTATCGCCATCTTCTATTTTGGAGCAGAACAACTCCATTCTTCATGAGCATCCAAACTCCCCTGCTTTTAGTATGGATTTCACTCTACCTTCTGCATTTTCCTCTGCCATTGATCATCCTATTGTCAGTGATTCCAATGATCACTCCAAAAAGAAGCCTGCATATCCCCTGTTTTTATTGAGCAGGATTAAGGGGGGTGAGAAAGAGAGAAACAAGACAGTGCATAATGAGATCTCAAATAATCAATCAATATCAACTCTATTAAATCCAGAAATGAGAGGTGTGCACAGTCAGGTTTCAGACATAGTGATAAGCAGTGGAACCAATTGCAATCAAGCATTATCCAATCCTCCGCTCAATGCAGACTCTGTAAAGATCCCAGGTATCCTACCCAGTCAGAAATCAGTGGAAAGTAGGCTTAGTCAGATCCTCGGGGAATTACGTGCAATGAAAGTCTCATAGGAGGAGGCCCATAGGAAAATCCATGAACAACTGAGCCAACTGAACGCCAACCTAACCCATCTCTCCACACGGGATTCTCAAGCAGAACAGAGGGTCTCCGATCTGGAACACGCACAAATCTGTTTCTGATCAGCAACTACTCAGATGCAGGCTGAACTCGAGGAGCAACAATTAAAGCTTGATGATTCTTGAAAATAGATCACAACGCTCAAACTTGAGATTTACTGTGATCCCAGAAGAGTCAGAAGCAACATCCTCTGTGGAAAAAGTGATTTTTTGATCTTATCTACAAATGTATTCTTCCAGAGATAGCTGCAGGCAACATTGATCTGTCCATTATGCGGGCCCTTTTTTTATGCTAATGTGGCCCAACCAGGTTAAAATCGCCACACCAAATTTACAATGCATGCATTGCACCACTTGGTAACCCTTTGTGCTACATTATGCCTGCATCTAAGTGATTTCTTCGCATCTTTTTTTTGGCAATTTTAACACCTCAAAGCAGGCTTTAAAAGGAGGGACACCATTGTTTTCAATGGACCTCAATAGGCTTTGCAGGATTAGTGTCAACATTTTTTACACTAATCCTGCAAAGCTTGGAACTAGCATTAAATATTTTGACGCAAGCTCCCCTTACTACCACCATGGTGCGCCGCATCTTAGATACAGCGCACACATGTGGCATTAGGAAGGCACTAAGGGCTACAACAAAAGTGCAGTGACACTTTTGTTAAATCAGGCCCTTACTGTATTATAGAGTAAAGGAGATGGACAAAATGAAGCAAGGTAAGCTTCATGAGGAGTCAGGAGTGTACCAAGAAGATTATGGGGGTCATTATGACCCAGCCGGTGAGTGGAAATGTGGCTGTAGTACTGCCAATAGGCTGGCGGTACATACCGCCACATTATGAGATTGGCAGGTTGGCTGCAGCCAACCCGCCACTTCTCCACTCATAACGCCATGGTGGTATCAGCTGCCTGGCAGGAGTCAATCTCCAGCCTGGCAGCCGGCACTGTACCGCCGGTGGCATTATGAGCCTGCCTACCACTGTGGTTTTCGGGGCAACAGCAACAGCATGAAAACCATGGCGGTAGGCCCTACCAGTGACTGGGAATTCTTTCCCTGTCACCAGTAGGAGGCCCCCGACCCCCACCACACACCAGACTCCCCCAACCCTCTCCATCCAAACCCCCCACTCCCTCTGATCATCACACTCCCCCGCCCCCTCCGATCATCACACTCCCCCATACACGCACACACCCGCAGACATGCACCACACATACACCCAATCACTCACACTGGCATACACGCATTTATACATGCATACTTCCAGACATGCTCGCACACATTCTTACACACAATCACACTGACATGCAGACACGCACTCACGTCACCGTTCTTACACACATTCACTCACATGCATACAACCACGCAAACAACACGGCACACACGACGCATTCACGCACACACTCACACATTCATGCACACAACCAGACACACACACAACATCCCCTACCCCCCCCTTTCGGGAGCCCAACTTACCTTTGTCGAGGAGCTCTTCTGGCAGGGAACGGGAAAGGTCACTGCTACTGCCAGCAGCGCCTGCCAGCAGAACACTGCCAGGCCGTATCACAGGTCATCATATGGCTGGCGGCATTCAACTGGCATGGCGGTGCTTGTGGGAACAGCGCCAGTTTACCACAATCCACCAGCATGATCACTGACAGATTTCCATCGTTCTTGTGGCAGAAGTTCTGCAGTGATCATAATATGGCCAACAGATGGTAGCCACAGTGACGGTATTTTGGCACCCGTCACTGCGGCGGTAGGCGTTTTTTACCGCCAATGTCAAAATGAGGGCCTTTGTGATTTCACCATGCAAACATGGCTACTGTTGTATGCTGCCAAACACTCTTAAAAATATCTTCGGGGACAAGACCTGTAGATAGCTGTTGCTTTAGTTCCACAAAAGAGATCCAGTGTGCAGTGATGTAATCAGTAGCCTGACAACACGTCCACATGCCTGTCATCAGGTGGATAGTGTGGACAACACTTTGCTGCAAAACAAGTACATCCAATTGCAGAACATCGGGATGCAGTGCTGAAACAGCAACTCTGGCAAAATAGATCTAACTTGGAACCTTCCATTCTGGACATATGGTTGACACGAACTCAAATAATTCCACTCCTGCCACAAAAGAAACAGGAAGGAGGTCCAGTGCTAACACTTATGCCAGTTTTCCATTGTAGAAATGTACCATTGGGTGGCTGCGTTCATAGGACCCCTCCTGCCTAAATGTGCACATAATAGTAGCCTGAATTTTCTTCTTTTGTGGGGTCACTGATGCTGGCGGCGCTTGAGATGTAAGTGGTGGTAGACTCAATGTGCACTCACCGTATGCCATGGTGTCTCCTTCTGACTCTGAGTCTTCCTGTGCCATTGTGAGGTAACAGAGGCAGGTGATTCTTGTGCACTTCTGGGGACAGGGCTGCTTTATGTGAGGATTTCGTCCTCTTCCACCTCACCTTGCACTGCGATTTGACCATTTGTAGCTGATGTTTCCCAACTCTCCTCACCTTCATCACCACAACCATGCTCAGCTATTTTTTAAGGTGCCCCTCCTACCGGATTGTATGATGTTTTTTCACAGGGTCATCTGGCCTGCAGTACCATAATGATGACCACCTCGAGGAGTACTTGTGTGGCAAATGGAGCATATTGCAATGTTCTCCTCCTGTTGCTAATTGTAAAAAAAGTCCCAAACTGGGGAGGAGTACTTACTTAGTGAGCCACTGCCAATGCCTAAAGAAGAACTGGAGGTAGGTGGGTGTGTCAATGCCTCTCTGCAGTGCGTGCTTCTACTGAGGTACGGTTGGTGCAGGTCTCTGCTGGGGCCTTATAAGTATGGGAGCTGGTAGTGCTGCCTTTGCCACATCCTTCAGAGCAGGTTGGATAGTAATATCAGCCTCCTCTGTGCCAGCTTCCACAATGACTGGCTTGTTGTCATCATCTTTCTCACCGTCATCCCGTTCCATGACCCTAAGGCTTTCTGGAACTTTTCTTTTCCTGTGTCCTCTCCTGGCATCTCCCAGACCCTGTTGGGGTCCACTCCATGTACCTATCATTGTCATCAGAAGTGATGCTTGGAGAAGATGGTTAAGTAGTAGCCTTCCTTTTTTTAATGGAGATCTGGGAGCCATTGAGTCTAAAAGAGGAGGTTCTTACTCGGCAGGAAGCCGACCTCTTGTTCTGCTCCAAATTCAGGAACATCTACTATTGCTGGCTGGCGCTGCTGTCCACTTTGCTCTGTTTCCTGAAATGATTGGGTACTACTATGTAAAAGGGTCAAATCCAAATCAACATCACTGTTTGTCGGCGTTGCCATGATTGCAGTGGCTGTCTCACATGACATGGTCTTGGTCTTAGATTGGGGTGGTTCTGTAGATGCGGGAGTGCTGCTCCCAGGTTCCTCCCTGGTTATGGTGTGGCAGGCACACGTCTACCAAAAAAGGTTGTGGTTGGCACACCACTGGTGGAAGACTGCTTCTTCAAACAGACCACATTATTGGGAACAA